>NW_027649778.1:382500-526398 GCF_965287045.1 Carcharhinus amblyrhynchos
CCTGAGCATTGCAAACCTTTCATATCAGCGTGTTACTGATACATACAGGAATTTCTACTGATGTAGGGTCAGAGTCTGGAGTTGTTGAAACGTAAACTGCTTTGAAACAATTGCATTTAGGAACCTGTTCTGTCTATTTGCTGTTTAATGTCTTCCTGTAATGTTTGTGGCATTGTTTTGACTGATTCTGGTCTTTATTCTTAAACCCCTCTGGAAACTGCTCAAATGGCAAAAGAAATATTTGTTTCTAACAGCTTTCACGAGCTCAGGATGTGGCAAAGTGTGTTGTAGCCAAATATAGTCACCGTCTGAGGCAACAAACGTTGCAGCTGATGTACCCACAACCAAATCCGGTAAACAGCTCTGAGAAACGATCAGTTAATGTTGCTCAATTCCCTCTCTGCACCTCTGTGTTTTACAACAGAAAACGTCTTTAACCTGGCCTTTTCAAGTAGTGAAGTATCCCAGACAGGAATATCAAGAAGCAAAACCTGTCACAACTGTAAGAGTAGATATTGGATCTGAACCAAAAACTTGCTCAAAAAGGAACATTTTAAAGAGTCTCACCTATAAGATGTTCCTTGAAACCTGCCTTTCTGACCAGACTCGGTCCTCTGCTCAATATGAATCATGGTGGATTTAACATACCTTGTGAGGGGTGTTGAAATTTTTTTATTGCATTTAAATGTGTTACATTTATAAATGTAACTTAGTGTTATCAGCCAGAATTTCAGGAAGAACTTCTCTGATATAAAATTGTTGGATGTTTTTACACCCACACGCGGAATAGCTGGTGTCTCCCTTGGGTGCCAGCACCTCGGTCTCAGTGTAGAATGTGTGTCGCAATGCTGTACTGATGGCTGAGCATAAATTCTAACATCAGAGTGTGATCACTGGACAATCAGATTTAGTCTATTTATTAGTGTGAGAAATAGGCTTACATTAACACTGTGATGAAGATACTGTGAAATTCCCCTAGTTGCCATACTCGGACAAAACATTTGCCATATTTACCACTGTAATTTTATGCTTCACAGGTTTCTGTCAGTCCCCTGTGACATTTTGGAGTGGTGGTTTCTGTGAGACGGGGGTGTGGGGGTGGTGGGGATTGGGAAGTAGAGGGGATTTGGGGGTTGTTGCAGAGTGATGTACTTACAGAATCCATCAGAGAAGGCTGGAGTTCGTTCTGTCTGCACGGCTGAAGTGTTGATCTGAGTTGGTTTTCTCCAGCCCCACGTTATTGAGAGCAGAATTATTCAGGTCTATGTTAGTGACCCTGTGGGGTGTTATATGGAGGCTGAATCTGAGTCCGAATGCTGTGTGATCCCGTGCTGACCCTTAGTCTGGGTCAAAGAGTGTGTGTTACAGAATTCCCCCTGCCCCCAGCCTCCCCAGGTCAGATTATACTCCTGAGGGTGACTATTTGAGTTTAGGCATTATGTTTTGGCTTTAAGGGGGTGCTTAGGTGGAAAGATTTAAGTTAGAATCCAAACTCTTCTGGAAGCAGAAATGTGCAAACTTTTTGGGTGACTTTTTTTATTAAGGGATATCCTGGTATGGGAGCTGTGGGGCCAAGCAGGGCAGCCAAGAATCCAGCAATAATAAAACAGTTATCTACATTTTTCTGCCCACCCTCCCCTGGCTTCTCCCCGCCTCTGGGCCCATGGCCCTGCCCCAGTAATATTAAACATAAGAACATAAGAACATAAGAAATAGGAGCAGGAGTAGGCCATCTGGCCCTTCGAGCCTGCCCCGCCATTCAATAAGATCATGGCTGATCTGTCGTGGCTCAGTTCCACTTTCCCGCCCTCTCCCCATAACCCTTAATCCCCTCTCTTATCAAAAACCCATCAACCCGCTTCTTAAAAATATTTAGCGAGGCAGCCTCCACCACTTCAACGGGCAGAGAATTCCAGAGATTCACCACCCTTTGAGTGAAGAAGTTCCTCCTCAACTCCGTTCTGAACCGCCCCCCCTTTATCTTGAGGCTGTGCCCCCTAGTCCTACTGTCTTTTTTGAGCGGGAAGAGTCTTTCCACCTCTATCCTATCCATCCCATTCATCATCTTATACGTCTCAATGAGATCTCCCCT
This sequence comes from Carcharhinus amblyrhynchos, assembly GCF_965287045.1. Lineage (NCBI taxonomy): Eukaryota > Metazoa > Chordata > Chondrichthyes > Carcharhiniformes > Carcharhinidae > Carcharhinus > Carcharhinus amblyrhynchos. The sequence continues at coordinate 384,593 of NW_027649778.1, forward strand.
CATTCTGCTAAACTCTAACGAGTACAAGCCTAGTTTATTCAGCCTCTCCTCATAGCTCAACCCCCTCAACTCCGGTATCAGCCTAGTAAACCTCCTCTGCACTCCCTCCAAGGCCAAAATATCCTTGCGCAGGTGCGGCGCCCAAAACTGCACACAGTACTCCAGCTGCGGCCTCACCAATGCCCTATACAGCTGCAGCAAGACCTCCCTACTTTTATATTCAATCCCCCTCGCTATGAAGGCCAGCATCCCATTCGCCTTCCTGACCACCTGCTGCACCTGCAGGCTGGGTTTTTGCGACTCATGCACAAGGACCCCGAGGTCCCTCTGCACCGTCGCCTGCTGCAGTTTTTCGCCACGTAAGTAATAGTCCTTCCTACCATTCTTCCTACCAAAGTGGACCACCTCACACTTGCCAACATTAAATTCCATTTAACATTCCATTAAACATTCCATTCCATTAAACATTCGCGACTGGGAATCCTGGGTGCCCTGTACAGTTGCAGCAAGACCTCCCTGTTTTTATACTGAATCCCCCTCGCTATAAAGGCCAAATCCCATTTGCCTTCTTGATCACCTGCCGCACCTGCAGACTGGGTTTTTGTGTTCATGTACAAGGACCCCCAGGTCCCTCTGCACAGTAGCATGTTGTAATTTTTCACCATTTAAATAACAGTCCGTTTTACTATTATTCTTTCCAAAGTGGATAATCTCATACTTGCCAACATTATACTCCATCTGCCAGATCCTCGCCCACTCACTCAGCCTATCTAAATCTCTCTGCAGACTGTGTCCTCCACACAACTTGCTTTCCCACTCATAGTTGTGTCATCAGCAAACTTTGTTACCCTACATTGGTCCCCACCTTCAGATCGTCTATGTGTACAGTAAACAGTTGAGGCCCCAGCACCGATCCCTGCGGCACGCCACTAGTCGCCGACTGCCAACCGGAAAAGCACCCATTTATTCTGACTTTGTTAGACAGCCAATCCTCAATCCACACTAACGATTTACCCCCAACTCCGTGTACCTTTATCTTATGCAGCAACCTTTTGTGAGGCACCTTATCGAATGCCTTCTGGAAATCTAAAAATACCACATCCACCAGTTCCCCTCTGTCAACCACTCTCGTTATATCTTCATAAAAATCCAGTAATTTCATCAAACATGACTTTCCCTTTGTGAATCCATGCTGCGCCTGACCGATTGAACCATTCTTTTCCAGGTGTCCTGCTATTTCTTAATGATAGATTCCAGCATTTTCCCAACTTCGGATGTTAAGCTAAGGGGCCTGTAGTTACCCACCTTTTGTCTACCTCCCTTTTTAAACAGTGGTGTTACATTAGCTGTTTTCCATTCAGCTGGCACCTCCCTAGAGTCCAGCAAATTTTGATAATTTACAACTAATGCATCTGCTATTACTTCTGCTGTTTCTTTTAGTACACTGGGACTTACCTACCTTTAGTCCCATTAGCCTACCCAGCACTACCTCTTTAGTTTTAAGGCCCTCACCCCTACGGTCCCATGACCGTCAATTTTCGGTAAGCTATTTGTGTCGTCCAATGTGAAGACCGACACACAAAACTTGTTTAAGGCCTCAGCCGTTTCCTCGTTTCCCATTATTAAAGCTCCTTTCTCATCTTCTAAGGGTCCAACATTTACTTTAGCCACTCTTTTCCATTTTATATATTTGAAGAAACTTTTACTATTAGTTTTTATATTTTGTGCTAGTTTAGTTTCATAATCTATCTTATCTTTCCTTTCTTTATTGCTTTCTTAGTAGTTCTTTGAGAAAGCTTTGAAAAGAAAAATCAATCTTCTAGTTCCCCACTAATTTTGGCCATTCTGTATACATTGGTTTTTAATTTGATACTCTCCTTTATTTCCTTAGATATCCACGGCTGCTTATCCCTTTTCTTACTTTCCATCTTTTTCATTGGAATGTATTTTTGCTGAGTACTGAGAAAAATCTCCTCAAAAATCCTCCACTGTTCCTCAGCTGTCCCACCAACTAGTCTGCGCTCCCAGTCTACATTCGCCAACTCCGCCCTCATCCTCTTGTACTCCCCCTGGTTCAAGCAGAGGACATTGGTTTGGGACCCTACTTCCTCACCCTCCATCTATATTAGCAGTTCAACCATATTGTGATCCCTCACAAGAAGATTATTAATTTTACCTGCCTCATTACACAACTGACAGGAAGTGTTTCCAGACTAAAGCTTCAATAGCAGAAAAATCAAGGGGAACAGAAAAATCTAGATTTCCCCCACAAGCTTTGTTCCTCATCCCCCATTTTCCCTCATTAAAACTTTATTCCCAAAGCAATTTTTCAATAAATAGAACCCTACAGTGCAGAAAGAGGCCATTCAGCCCATCAAGCCTGCACTGACTCTAATCCCATCCAGGCTCTATCCCCGTAACCCCACGTATCTACCTTGCTAATCCCCCTGACACTAAGCAGCAATTTAGCATAGCCAGCAATCCATCCTGCGCATCTTCGGACTGTGGGAGGAAACCCACGCAGACACGGGGAGAACGTGCAGTCTCCACGCAATGACCCCAGTTGGAATCGAACCCAGGTTCCTGGAGCCGTGAGGCAGCAGTGCTAACCACCATGCAGCTGTAAAAGAGGAAGAAAGCTGTTGGAAAGGATTTAACTTTTCTTGTTTTATTTTATTTATTCATTCACAGCATTTATTGCCCATCCCTAACGGCCCTGGAGAAGTTGGTAATGAGCTGCCTCTTGAACCGCTGCAGTCTCTGAGGTGTAGGTACGTCCACGGTGCTGTTAGACAGGGGTCCCAGGATTTTGACCGAATGACAGTGAAGGAACGGTCGATCTATTTCCGAGTAGGGTGGCCTGGTGGCACAGTGGTTGGCACTGCTGTCTCATAAGAACATAAGAAATAGGAGCAGGAGTAGGCCATCTAGCCCTTCGAGCCTGCCCCACCATTCAATAAGATCTTGGCTGATCTGTCGTGGCTCAGTTCCACATTCCTGCCCTCTCCCCATAACCCTTAATCCCCTCTCTTATCAAAAACCCATCAACCCGCGTCTTAAAAATATTTAGCGAGGCAGCCTCCACCACTTCAACGGGCAGAGAATTCCAGAGATTCACCACCCTTTGAGTGAAGAAGTTCCTCCTCAACTCCGTTCTAAACCACCCCCCCCCCCCCTTTATCTTGAGGCTGTGCCCCCTAGTCCTATTATCCTTTCTGAGCGGGAAGAGTCTCTCCACCTCTATCCTATCCATCCCATTCATCATCTTATACGTCTCAATGAGATCCCCCCTCATTCTTCTAAACTCTAACGAGTACAAGCCTAGTTTATTCAGCCTCTCCTCATAGCTCAACCCCCTCAACCCCGGCATCAGCCTAGTAAACCTCCTCTGCACTCCCTCCAAGGCCAAAGTATCCTTGCGTAAGTATGGCGCCCAAAACTGCACACAGTACTCCAGCTGCGGCCTCACCAATGCCCTATACAGCCGCAGCAAGACCTCCCTACTTTTATATTCAATCCCCCTCGCTATGAAGGCCAGCATCCCATTCGCCTTCCTGATCACCTGCAAGCTGGGTTTTTGCGACTCATGCACAAGGACCCCGAGGTCCCTCTGCACCGTCGCCTGCCGCAGTTTTTCGCCACGTAAGTGATAGTCCTTCCTACCATTCTTCCTACCAAAGTGGACCACCTCGCACTTGCCAACATTAAATTCCATTTGCCATTTCCTGGCCCATTCGCCCAGCCTATCTAGATCCTTCTGTAGACTCTCCACACCCTCCGCACAATTTGCCTTTCCTCCAATCTTGGTGTCATCAGCAAATTTCGACACCCTACACTTGGTTCCCTCCTCCAGATCATCTATATAAATGGTAAATAGCTGAGGCCCCAGCACCGACCCCTGGGGCACTCCACTAGTCACCATCCTGCACATCTCATAGCAATGCTTTGGTTTCCTCCCATGGTCTGAAAGACATGCTGCTAATTTCTCCCTCATGTGTATCTGAACATGAACTGGAGTGTGGCGACTAGGGGATTTTTACAGTAACTTCATTACAATGTTAATGTAAGCCTACTTGTGACACTAATAAATAAACTTGAGTCCAGACGGTGAGTGACTTGGAGGGGAACTTGCAGGTGGTGTGTTCCCCTGTATCTGCTGTCCTTCTAGATGGAAGTGGTCATGCGTTTGGAAGGCTGCTGCCTAAGGAGCCTCTGAGTTGCTGCAGTGCATCTTGTAGATGGTACACATGGCTGTCACTGTGTGTCAGTGGCGGAGTGAGTGAATGTTGAAGGTGGTGGATGGGGTGTTTTATCCTGGATGGTGTGGAGCTTCTCGAGTGTTGTTGGAGCTGCATCCATTCAGGCAAGTGGGGAGTATTCCATCACACTCCTGACTTGTGCCTTGTAGATGGTGGACAGGCTCTGGGGAGTCAGGAGGTGAGTTACTCACCGCAGGATCCCCAGTCTCTGACCTGCTTTGGTAGCCGCAGTATTTATTGTGCTGATCGAGTTCAGTTTCTGGTCAGTGATATCCTCAGGATGTTGATAGCAGGGAATTCAGTGATGGCGATGCCATCAAATGTCTGGTGTGATGGTCCCTTGTTTCTGGTCCCATAACATTCCCTCAACATTGAGGAACCAGAATGTAATATGGTTAAAGTGGCAAACTTTCCTGAATTTTTCTGGGCTATTTATCAAGTTTTGAAAGTGAATTTGCCTGCTCACATCCTTGTATTTTGAATCCTGGTATGATGCAGACCTTGTATAGCCTGGCTCAGAGGGTGCTGGGTATTTTTATTCACTCGGGAGACATGGGTGTCACTCGCTAGGCTAGCAAGTATTTCCCATCCCTAATTATCCTTGATCTGAGTGGCTTGCTAGACTATTTCAGAGGCAGTTGAGAGTCAACCACATTGCTGTGGCTCTGGAGTCACACATTGGCCAGACTGGGTAAGGACGGCAGATTTCCTTCCCTAAAGGACATTAGTGAACCAGATGGGTTTTTCCAACAATCGATAATGATTTCATGATCGTCAGTAGATTCTTAATTCCAGATATTTTTCATTGAATTCCGATTCCACCATCTGTCGTGGGATTTGAACCTGGGTCCCCAGAACATTAGCTGAGTTTCTGGATTAATAGTCTAACGATAATACCACTGTATCCCCTGATTTTTATTGGTATTATTTCTTTTGAATATAGATTCAGTTCCTCACGACAGACTCTCACCTGGATCCCAGACTCCTTCTTCTCGAGGTAAGTCACTTCTTTGCTTCTCCAACACGTGATGAAATTTCCTTGTAGCAGGGAGAGTTTTGCTGATCGAGTTTGCAATGAATTTTCATCAAGCCTTCGAAACAGCAAGTGTTGAAGGTTGAAACCCCCCCCTACCCAGAATTGTTTGGTGGGTTAAGTTAGCAGTGAATAGGGCTTGTCTGTGTGAATGGCCAATGGGAGAGCTGTGGGCCCTGGAACTAGACAGGAGGCTGGGGTTGAGCTGGAGGCTTGCAAATGGCTGAGGGACAGTGTATCTGGGAGCATTGTATGGGGCTGGGGTGGAGAATGTGGGCCAGGAGGCAGGGGAGGGAGTGTGGGCCGGGTGAGGCAGGGAGAAGGGGGCTGGCTGTGAGGTGTGGGGACGGGTGATGGGGTAAATGCACACTCAGTTGATCTCCAGTGAGCCTGTGTAACTGATGTTTGTTCTGTTTCAGTCTCTTGAGCGGAAGGATCTCCACCTTAAAGGACGAAACCGGAGCAGTAAGTAACAGCGACATCCCATTTTAATAAGAGATCCATACTGAGCAGAGGCTGATCCTGTGCCCAGAATCTAATGACCACACGTTTCGAGTGGACTTTAATTCACTAAATTCAAGCTCTCTGCTCTTTGTTACAGATTTTCATTGATCGGGATCCAACTGTCTTTGCTTCCATTCTGAATTTCCTCCGCACAAAGGAGCTCGATGCCAGGTACGGTCACTGCAGGAAGAGATCAGGACAGAAACCCCATTTTCCTGGGCAGAAATGTTACTTCATTGAAGACAGGTGTTACTGGCAATGAGCTAGCTCGTAAATCCCCTCTCAAAACACAACAACCAATAGGTTGTAACATCAACAATAATTTTGAAGGAAATTTTAAAATTTGATTCTTGTTGCTGAAGAATCCCAGCTCCCCCAGTGAACTGAGTGGTATCTTGTCCTGGGAGTGTTTGATTGGGGGGGACAGTGTAGAGGGAGCTTTACTCTGTATCTAACCCTGTGCTGTACCTGTCCTGGGAGTGTTTGATGGGGGACAGTGTAGAGGGAGCTTTACTCTGTATCTAATCCCGTGCTGTACCTGTCCTGGGAGTGTTTGATGGGGGGGACAGTGTAGAGGGAGCTTTACTCTGTATCTAACCCCGTGCTGTACCTGTCCTGGGAGTGTTTGATGGGGGGGACAGTGTAGAGGGAGCTTTACTCTGTATCTGACCCCGTGCTGTACCTGTCCTGGGAGTGTTTGATGGGGGGGACAGTGTAGAGGGAGCTTTACTCTGTATCTGACCCCGTGCTGTACCTGTCCTGGGAGTGTTTGATGGGGGGGACAGTGTAGAGGGAGCTTTACTCTGTATCTAACCCCGTGCTGTACCTGTCCTGGGAGTGTTTGATGGGGGGACAGTGTAGAGGGAGCTTTACTCTGTATCTAACCCCGTGCTCTACCTGTCCTGGGAGTGTTTGATGGGGACAGTGTAGAGGGAGCTTTACTCTGTATCTAACCCCGTGCTGTACCTGTCCTGGGAAATCCACAAGTTGAATTGGGTGGAACTGCTACTTGGTTTCAGAATGTAGGGTGTCTGACCACATTTCGCCTATTGGTTAACAGGGACCGTATACTTAATGAGACCGTAAGAGAGTTTGTAATTTGTGTAATCCATCTAGATCTGTGCATATCTGTAAAGTTATCGGCAGGGACTCTGTTCATCCACATTTCTAAACCCAAATTAGAAGCTTGGCAGGATCTATGGAGCTGGGCTTTATTCTGGGAGGTGACTGTCCAGCAGTAACACTGGCTGGGATCGTGACTCGATCATTTGGCTCCAGTTTATTGATATCATCGTTATCATGTTTAAAAAGCTGTGGAATTCTCAAGTTGAAGGATTTTAATTTTTTTTTCCCACAGAGGTGTGAACATTGCGACACTTCGGCATGAAGCTGAATTCTATGGAATCACTCCACTGGGTGAGTGCAGAACCTCCTGGTTGAATAACCAGAGAATAACTCTGTACCAACGTCCTTATTCACACCTTGTTTACAATAACCCAATTCCAAAATTGCTCAGATATCAGCTGAGAAAGTGGATGCTAGGAGAATAGAGTCATAGAGGTTTACAGCATGGAAACAGGCCCTTCAGCCCAACTTGTCCATGCTACCCCCTTTTTTTTAACCACTAAGCTAGTCCCAATTGCCTGCATTTGACCCATATCCCTCTATACCCATCTTACCCACGTAACTATCTAAACACTTTTGAAAAGACAAAATTGTACCCACCTCTACTACTACCTCTGGCAGCTCGTTCCAGACTCACCATCCTCTGTGGAAAAAATTGCCCCTCTGGACATTTTTGTATCTCTCCCCTCTCACCTTAAACCTATGCCCCCTAGTTTTAGACTCCCCTACCTTTGGGAAAAGATATTGACTATCTAGCTGATCTAAACCTTTCATTATTTTATAGACCTCTATAAGATCACCCCTCAGCCTCCTACGCTCCAGAGGAAAAAAGTCCCAGTCTATCCAGCCTCTCCTTATAACTCAATCCATCAAGTCCCAGTAGCATCCTAATCTTTTTTGCACTCTTTCTAGTTTAATAATATCCTTTCTATAATAAGGTGACCAGAGCTGTATGCAGTATTCCAAGTGTGGCCTTACCAATGTCTTGTCCAACTTCAACAAGACATCCCAACTCCTGTATTCAATGTTCTGACCAATGAAACCAAGCATACCGAATGCCGCCTTCACCACTCTGTCCACCTGTGACTCCAGGTTCATAGCCCCTTGAAAGTGGACCCCTAGATCTCTTAGTCAGTTAATAGTAGGGCACTGGGGAAAGTTATAGCACTAAGTCGTGCCCTGGTTCAGTCTACCAAAATGCATCACCTCAAATTTATCTAAATTAAAATCCATCTGCCATTCATCAGCCCACGGCCCAATTGATCAAGATCCCGTTGTAATCCTGGATACCTTCTTCACTGTCCACTATGCCACCAATCTTGGTGTCATTCGCAAACTTACTAACCATGCCTTTTAAATTCTCATCCAAATCATTAATATAAATGACAAATAACAGTGGGCCCAGCACTGATCCCTGAGACACAGACCTCCAGTTTGAAAAACAACCCTCTACAACCACCTTCTGTCATCAAGCCAATTTTGTATCCGTTTGGCTACCTCATCCTGGATCCTGTGAGATTTAACCTTATGCAACAACCTATCATGGGCTAACTTGTCAAAGGCTTTGCTAAAGTCGATGTAAACAACATCAACTGCACTGCCCTCATCTATCTTCTTGGTTACCCCTTCAAAAATCTCAATCAAATTTGTGAAACCTGATTTTCCACTCACACAAAGCCATGCTGACTGTCCCTAATCAGTCCTTGCATCTCTAAATGCCTGTAGATTCTGTCTCTCAGAATCCTTTCCAACAACTTACCCACTACAGATGTGAGACTCACTGGTCTATAGTTTCCAGGCTTTTCCCTGCAGCCCTTTTTAAACAAAGGCCATCATTTGTCACTCTGCAATCTTCAGGCACCTCACCCGTGGCTGTTGATGGTTCAAATATCTCGGCTAGGGGACCCGCAAATTCCTCCCACCAATACTCGGGTACACTTCTTCAGGTCCTGGGGATTTATCTACCTTGATGCACCTTAAGACTTCCAGCACCACCTTCTCTGTAATATGTACAATCCAAGACATCACTCTTTATTTCCCCCAGTTCCCTAACATCCATGCTTTTCTCAACAGTAAATACTGATGAGAAATATTCATTTAGGATCTCTCCCATCTCTTGTGGATCTGCATGTAAATGACCTTGTTGATTCTTAAGAAGCTCTACTCTCTCCCTGGATCTTTCTCTGGGTGGGAGACAGATGTAAATCCCCTGCGACTCGCTTGTTAGTCAGGAATGTATCAGTGTGGGACAGGTTAGTGGCATTGAGACCACAAAGATCAGCCATGATCTGATTTAATGGTGCAGCAAGCTCAAAGGGCTGAATGGCCTTTTCCCATTCTGTGTGTTTGCATTCCGGCAGGTCCATAACTCTCCCCATTTTTCAGTTTTGCAATCTCTGGTTAACTTGCTGCTCTTCATTATCCCTTTCCAATGCCCTTAACCTACAGAACCATCCTGCCCAGTTACTCTGCCATCTCCATCCTGATGATCCCATTATCATTCCTAATTCCGGTGCTCCTTGTCTGTGTTTTCCACACGCACAGCAAGACTCCAGAATGGAATTAGAATCTAATGAAATCGGTTCCAGTGTTAGCTGAGGGATAAATATTAGATAATGTTTCTCTGCTTTGCTTCAAGTAACTGGATTTCAGGCTGCTCAGTTTGATGTCCCACCCAAGCCTCCCACCGAGAGAGGTGTCCTCAGCGCTGCTGGGAGTAACAACTTGTGAGGTGTGGGGGTGGGGGTTATCACCGAACCTCACTGACTGAGATACAAACACAGAATGATGTACAAATGCCGGACAGTAACTGTGCCCAGCAAGAAAGCCTAATCGTCTCCTAGAATCATAGAATCCCTACAGTGCAGAAGGAGGCCATTTGGCACATCAATTCTAACCCAGGTCCTAATCTGGTAACCCCCACATTTACCCTAGCTAATCCCCCTGACACTAAGGGGCAATTTAGCTAGGCCAATGCACCCTAACCAGCGCATGTGTGGACTGTGGGAGGAAACCCACGCAGACATGGGGAGAACATGCAGACTCCGCACACAGTGACCCAAGCTGAGAATCGAACCTGGGTCCCTGGTACTGTGAGGCAGCCGTGCCAATCACTGTGCTACGGTGCCGCCCCATCTGAACAGTCAGTGGCCTCCTCAAATCCTTCACTACCAACATTTTGGGGTAGCCAATTCTACCTGTGTTTGAGAAATGCACTGTTCATAATCTACCTGGGAATGAACCCAACCTCTCTGCCCAGCACTAAACGTGTGGAGGAGCTGCACTCTCTCCATTCTCCATTCCAGAGCTAGGCCTGTGAGGGAATTTCATGCTGTGTTTCTCCCTGTTCCCAGTTCGCCGCCTGGAATTGTGTGAGGATTTGGAACGTTCGTCTTGTGGGAATGTCCTGTTCCACGGATACCTGCCCCCTCCAGGTGAGTTCAGTATTCCAGCTGCTTTCCCTTTTTTTTTTCAGAGCTGAGGACTGGGAACCTGGTGAGATCAGTTACAGACAGACATTGTGCGCTCCCTTTCCCATTCTGTGATCCGGATGTGTGGGTGAGTTTCCTTGCACTCGATTTTTCTTTCCTAAAATTCTAGGATTTTTGGTGATTTTCTTTAAATGTGGAAGTGTATTTATTGTCAAATGCTTGCCCCAGATGTTTCAAACACCACAGGTGGGGTTTTAAATCCTTGCTCATCCCGAGACTAAAATCCCACTCAAGGTCAACGTAAATTTCCATGGTCCGCCCCTCCCTTGCTCCGATTCCTGTGGTGGGAGGAGCAGTAAAATTCCAGCCCACACGTCAGTCGGGGCAGCACGGTGGAGTGATGGCAATCTGCTGCCTCATAGCACCAGGGACCTGGGTTCGATTCCCAACTTGAGTCGCTGTCTGTGTGGAATCTGCACGCTCTCCCCGTGCCTGCATGGGTTCCCTCCCACAATCCAAAGGTGTGTGGGTTAGGTGGATTTGCTGTGCTAAATTGCCCCTTAGTATTGGGACTAGTAGGGTAAATGTATGGGGATAGGGCCTGGATGGGATTGTAGTCAGTGCAGATGTGATGGGCTGAATGGCTTCCTTCTGCAGAGTAGGATTCTATGATTCCCTGATTTCTAAAAGGTGAGGCAGCAGCACTAACTGCTGTCCCACCGTGCCTGTGAATAAAAACAAACAGGCTTTATGGCCACTTTCAGAAGTATGATCTTGCAGTCTGTAATATGCACCATCCTTACAGCTGTACTGAACATGACGGATGTCATTGTTCGGTGGTACAGAACTTGAGGGTTGCTTGAAAAAAAACCAGAAATGTCAAAGCTTTTCATCCTGTACTCATCAGGACCTTTAGGCAAAAACAATTTATATTGTATGAAAAGAGAGTTCTGATAAGTTGGTAAGTAGACTCTGATTGTTAATGACGTTGCCATGGAGATTACACTTGTTGATGGTGACTGACCACTGCTGCAAAGCAGTGTTTGAAATTCGAACCAGAGTTTAGAAATGCTTAATATAATCAAGCAAAGTCAGCATGGCTTCATCTCCCTGTGGGCTTTGTGGAGTACCAGCTGCCATATTGGGGCAAGCCATTGCTCACCCAATGGAAGCAGGCAACAGGGCTCCTTCACCTGTTACTCTACCTGGACCACAGTTATACTTCCTGACTATAAACCGCGGGAGCAGCCCGTTTCTCTGTCCAAAAAAGGATGCTGGTGATGGACTGAATTGCTGCAGGAGTTCTGTGTACTAATGGATGCAGCTTCCAGTAAATGCAAATGCACCACACAAGCCTGACTAAGGGTCTTAAATTAGTTGTCAGTATAATTTTGAGCACACTGAGAATTGTTTAGCAAATATTGTCCAATCACAGAATCACATCTAATGTTGGAAACTGTATTGAGTTTTGCAAGCGCGGGCTTGTTGGGTATGTCTCTACAAACAGCTTCTGGGCATGCTGTTTGAGACTGGTGGGTCATAAACTCCTATGGTCCTTTAGGGAAGGAAATCTGCTGTCCTTACCTGCTCTGACCTACATGTGACTCCAGACCCATAGCAATGTGGTTGACTCAAATGCCCTCTTGAAATGACCGAGTGAGACGCTCAGTTCGAGGACAATTAGGGATGGGCAACAAATGCTGCTCTCAACAAGGTCCGCGTCGCACAAGGATTTAAAAAGAAGTAAATATTATGCTCAAATGGGCTGAATGGAAGTATTTTCTCTGATATTTACACACTTTAGGAATAGTCATGTACAAACGAATTAAAACTCACAAACGGAATGAGCAAGATAACACTACATTTCAGGAATGACCGTACTGTAAATGGGTGGAAATTTGAAATGAATACTGGTATATCTGGATGTACATCAGGAGAACAGAACCGTCCAATCGCACCACTGAAGCCCTAGTTTCATGAAGAATTCATTTACTTTTTGGTCAACGCTCCCAGATTTGCTGCTCTAGGGAAAGATTGGCCTTGGATCATAGAACCATAGAATCCCTACAGTGCAGAAGGAGGCCACTCAGCCCATTGAGTCTGTACTAACCGCAATCCCACCCAAGCCCTAGCTAGTCCGCCTGACACAATCAACCTAACCCACACATCTTTTGGAGTGTGGGAGGAAACCCACGCAAACACGGGGAGAATGTGCAGACTCCACACAGACAGTGACCCAAGGCAGGAATCAAATCCAGATCCCTGGTGCTGTGAGGCAGCAGTGCTAACCCACTGTGCCACCTTTGAAAGTTGAATTGTCTCCATCTGTTGTCTATTCTCATGTAGAAAACTTGGCCTCTGGTGAAATGAGGGTGGGAAAGTGACGAGTTATCAGACTGCACTTGATGCTTTTCACCTTCCTCCAGGGATGGAAGGTGGAGGTGTGGACTCTGGCTTCTCCACCTTTTTATTTTGATGTGTTTCTTTATCCACAGTTATCCCGACCATGAGGCAGAATCGGCACAGCCTTGCTGGGCCGCAGTTTGTGGGGGCCCGGCAGGAAGCCATGGATAGATTGCCCGTACGAAGGAGCAACACAATGCCACCCAACCTGGGCAATGCTGGGATTCTGGGGAAGCTTCTGGAACAGCGAGGAAATGGTTTGTACCGTGTTGCTGTTTTATATAGAAATTGGACACTGAGGGCCAGCTTTTACCAATTGGAGGCTAAGTGGCGGAACTGGATGTAAAACGGATCCGAGCCCGGAATCCTCGTTCTAGCGTGCCCGTACACTTTGTTTTGCCGGCTGTGGTCCGGTCCGCACTGTGGGGCGAGGCTTACTGCTGCCGGGACGATCGGAGCTGCGTGTGCAATTCGGGAGAAACTGATCGGTGCAGCCAGGCGCAAAAAACAAAACCAGAGAGAGCTGGGGTGGGGGGGGGGGGTTAGAATTAGCCGTGATGGGACACCCCCCCCCCCCAGGAGGCAGGCCCATCTGGGAGACATACCTCCCCACTTCCTTCGCCCCACCCCACGGGGAGGCAGGCCCCTCCCTCAGCAGAGCACACCCCAATCTATCTACATTGCTGTCCCTGTGCCATCCTTCTGACCTGCACTTGTTGATGTGGAAATGCTGGCGTTGGACTGGGGTGAAATACAGTAAGAAATCTCTCAACGCCAGACTAAAGTCCTGTTGGAGTTTAATCGGGTGTTGTGAGACTTCTTACTGCAATCATTGGACATCCTGCAGCACCTTCCTGGCCTTCAGCTGGAAGGGGTGGGGTGGGGTGGGGTGGGGTGGGGGTGGGGGTGGAGGGCAGGCTCAGATGAATCTCTGGTTGGGTGGGGTGGGGGAGGATGGACTTGGGATTCTCTCTCTTTCCCCCCCCCCCCCCCCCCTCCCCCCCAATCTCCACCTGGTGACATTTGCTGAAAATGATGAATGATGGACGCTGTGTATTGGGTGAGGGGGTGGCAGACTCAGCGAGTTGGTGTCAGGGGATGTGGTTAAAAGCCATGAGAGCGTTTGTACCCCAGCCTCGAATCATTGACCTGGGCAAAGGACTGGCAGGAGAAGCTGTCTGTCTGGGAGAGGAGGGCAGGGAATGTGACCCAAATCACTAATACCTGCTTCTCTTAATTTATTAACTCGAACCACATCAGCTTTACTGATTTTTAAGGTGTGGTCCCTGAGGTGTAGGCACACCCACAGCTGTTAGAGATGCACCCAGAAACTCTGAAGGAATGGTGATATATTTCCAACTTCAGATGATGAGCAGTTTGAAGGAGAACTTGCAAGTTGTGATATTTTCAGGAATCTGCTGCCCTTCGCCCTTCTAGATGGGATTATGGGTTTGGAAAGTGCAGTCAAAGGAGCTTTGAGTTGCTGCAGTGCATGGTGTAGATGGTACACACGGCTGCCACTGAGTACCGCTGGTGGAGGGAGTGAATGTTTGTGGATGGGATGCTATTGAGACTGCCATGCTGCTCAATGTGGCTTGTCTGGGACCTGCCCAATGGTGAGCCAGGACCCTGGGACCAGCTGAATTTCTGGCTGCAGCCCAAGGATAGCAGCAGGAATTCTCCCAGTCTGTGGAACGGCTGCTCCTGCTAATAGCTTCCCAGGAGGTTTGGTCTTGGGTAACAGAATCTCTGACTGAGGCAGTAATTAATCAGGATTGAAATCCAGAGGAGCGTTTGATCAGTGTAGGTACTCGATAGACTGTGTGTGTGTGTGTGTGTAACTCGAACTGCTTCCCTCTCCTTGCACAGGTTTGACGGCCCACCCAGGGATGGTACGGATTATCCGAGGCCACCACAACTGGATCGCAGTCGCTTACACGCAGTTTGTCGTGTGTTACAGGTGAATTTGCAAAACCCAAACGTCACCTCACCCTGCCTTCCTGTTCGCCAATTGATTTTCTCTTTTTCTGTGGAACGTTCCGGACCGTGGCTGAGCACCTGAGGCCACCTTTCTCTTGTTGTCTCCTCACCTTGTCCTGTTTTTTGTTCTTCAGACTGAAGGAGTCATCAGGTTGGCAGCAAGTGTTCTCCAGCCCCCGTCTAGACTGGGTGATTGAGCGCGTGGCACTGAACGCCAGAGTCATGGGCGGCTCTCTGGGAGACAATGACAAGATGGTGGCTGTGGCCTCTTGCAGTGAGATTATCCTGTGGGCCATTCACGAAGGTGGCAGTGGGAATGAGATCGGTATGTCTTTCAAGTCACTGCATCGCAACGGAAGGGAAGTTGAAGAGGTTTCTGGTGTCCTGGATGCTGCTGTTTCAACTGGGGAAATATGGCCACTGTACCAGCCTTTGGATCAGAGAATCTGTTGCCCAACCCAACTGGAGAGCCAGCAGGCTGACACTTGGGAATTAATTGCAGAATTTTCCGGTTTATTCTCCCTCCTCCTGGCTTGCTGCTCCTGATCTTCCTGAGAACGCATCTTAATTTCCCCACTCTGCCTTCACCTGCCCCGCCCTCCTCTCATCCGCTCTGTCTCCCCCCACTAAACTGTCCACATCTCTTTACTCTCGAGCGAACCCACTGGGAAAGGCCGTGTTGTCTGTGTCAGCGAGAGTGACCGCCACCTTCCACAGCCTCAGTATTGATTTTCAGACACTTCTTTCCCCTGGATCATCACCTCAAACATCAAGCCACTGTTCCCAGGAATTCCCTAATTACCATCCCATCCCCCTGCTGACAGAATGTTAACTGTGTCTCTCTTCACAAACATTCCTGATCTGCTGAGTCTTTTCCTGCACTTACTGTTTTAGTTTCAGATTTCTAGCATCTGAAGTGCTGTATTTTAGTGATTTAATTTAGTGATTAATAACTGTTTAGTTTAGTTTGTAGTTAACTATCTGCTGTTATAAAAACCAGAGTTAAAGCGTGTAAAACGTGAACAAATAACTTACATTAATGCCAGTAGCAATATAAGCCTGGGAAGATCAGCTATGATGAAGGGCTATGTTTGTGATACACTCCAGATACACAATTCATTAACCCTTTCCCTCCAAGTTTTAGTGTTACAGGTAAGGCTGACATTAACACTGCAATGAGTTTACTGTGAAAATCCCCTAGTCGCCACACTTCGACACCAATACAGTACGTTGAGGGAGAATTTAGCACGGTCAAAGCACCTAACCAAAATGTCTTTCGGACTGTGGGAGGAAATCCGTGGGGAGAGTTTGCAAGCTCCACACGGTGACCCAAGTCAGAAATCCTTGGTCCCTGCCCCATGCTAACCACTGTGCCATGCAAACATACATATGAACAACTGTGAATTGGAACAAGTGGCAATTGTGTGGGACTCGTACCCCGGGGGCGGGGGGGGGGGGGGGGGGGCTGTGTGTGTTTGTGTGTGAGAGAGAGAGAGACCTCTACCTGCAATCTTTAAAAACAGTTTTATATTCTTATTGAAACACTGGTCTTCCAGAATCTGTCAGAAAAGGAACAAAGTTGAAGTTTCAGGTCGATACTCTACTCTCTTTTTTTTCCTATCAGACATTGAGATTTGCTGATGTCCTGAGCTCTGGTTTGTGACCTAACTAACTCTCTGTCTCTGTCTCTCCCCCCACCCCCGATTTTTTTCCCTGTTTCTCTGTGCAGGAATCTTCAGCCTTGGTGTTCCAGTGGAATCTTTGTTCTTTGTGGGGAGTCAGTTGATTGCAACCAGTCACACTGGCAAAGTGGGAGTGTGGAACGCAGTCACCAAGCACTGGCAGGTTCGTAACTCACTCCCCTCTCCCCCTTCCCCCTGGGGTCACTCACTCTGCCACCCCCACCCTCCCCCATGGGGCCGCTCGCTCCGCCACTCCCACCCTCCACCCCCCCACCTCCCACCTCTCTCCCCCCACCCCCCCCCCACTCTCACTGCTGCTTGTCTCTCCCACAGATTCAGGATGTGGTTCCGATAAACAGTTATGACACAGCCGGCTCCCTGCTCATCCTGGGCTGTAATAATGGATCGATTTACTACATTGGTAAGTGGGACGTGTTTACTCCCCCACCCCACCCACCCTGGATTTCCCTCTGATCAGGGTATTGTACTGGGGCAGAGAGAAATCCTGTGCCTGTGTGGGGCTGCTTGATACCTTTAGTACCTGACGTGGTTCCTGTCACATGAAATGTTTGGATTCTGACCAATTAGTTTAAATTAATGTATGAGAAGGAGCAGGGTGGGGGGGGGGGGGGGGAGGAGGAGCGGGGTGGATGGAGGAGTTTGGGGGGGGGGGGTGGATGGAGGAGGGTGGGGGGGGGGTGGATGGAGGAGGGTGGGGGGGGGGGTGGATGGAGGAGGGTGGGGGGGGGGGTGGATGGAGGAGGGTGGGGGGGGTGGGTGGAGGGTGGAGGAGGGGGGGGTGGGTGGAGGGTGGAGGAGGGGGGGGTGGGTGGAGGGTGGAGGAGGGGGGGGTGGGTGGAGGGTGGAGGAGGGGGGGGTGGGTGGAGGGTGGAGGAGGGGGGGGTGGGTGGAGGGTGGAGGAGGGGGGGGTGGGTGGAGGGTGGAGGAGGGGGGGGTGGGTGGAGGGTGGAGGAGGGGGGGGTGGGTGGAGGGTGGAGGAGGGGGGGGTGGGTGGAGGGTGGAGGAGGGGGGGGTGGGTGGAGGGTGGAGGAGGGGGGGGTGGGTGGAGGGTGGAGGAGGGGGGGGTGGGTGGAGGAGGGGGGGTTGGGTGGAGGAGGGGGGGGTGGAGGGAGGGGGTGGAGGAGGGGTTGGGGGGGTAAGTGGAATCATTGGAGTTGGCCTGTAAGACTGCGTTTCCTGTGAGGAGATGCCAGCGTTGGACTGGGATAAACACAGTAAGAAGTCTCTCAAAACCAGGCTAAAGTCTAACAGGTTTATTTGATAGTAAACCCACAAGCTTCCGGGGTTAGTCCCTTCGTCAGGTGAATGGAGAGTTCTGGTCTCAGAACCTGGGATCAGTGCTCCCTCCACTCACACTGTCGGCCACTTTAAGACTTGAACAGCAGGTTAGGTGTAAAAATTTGCATTGTAATCAGTAATCTGTAAACTGTCTGTGCTTTATGTGCTCTGTCCGAGGCCAGAACTCTCCATTCACCTGACAAAGGGACTAACCCGAAAGCTTGTGAGTTTACTATCAAATAAACCGGTTGGACTTAAACCTGGCATTGTCAGACTTCTTACTGTGTTTACCCCAGTCCAACGCCGGCATCTCCACATTATAACAGCACACACAGCTTACAGATTATTGATTAGAATGTGAGTCTTTACAACTAACCTGCTGTTCAAGTCTTAAAGATGCAGACAATGTGAGTGGAGACAGCATCAGGTTAAAGAGATGTGTATTGTCTCCAGACAGTACAGTAAGTGAGATTTTGCAAACCCAGGCAAGTCACGGGGGTTACAGATAGTTGCTCATGAACCCAAGATCCCTGTTGAGGCGGTCCTCACATGTGCGGAACTTGGCTATCAGTCTCTGCTCAGCGACTCTGCGCTGTCGCGTGTCATGAAGGCCACCTTGGAGAATGTTTACCTGAAGGTCAGAGGCTGAATGCCCGTGACCACTGAAGTGTTCGCCAACAGGAAGGGAACAGTCTTGCCTGGTGATTGTCGAGCGATGTTCATTCATCCGTTGTCATAGCATCTGCATGGTGTCCCCAAGGTACCGTTCTTCGGGACATCCTTTCCTGCAGCGTATCAGGTAGACAGTGTTGGCCGAGTTGCGAGGGTATGTACCGTGTACCCGGTGGGTGGTATTCTCACATGAGATGATGTCATCCATGTCGATGATCCGGCATGTCTTGCAGAGGTTGCTGTGGCAGGGTTGTGTGGTGTTGTGGTCACTGTTCTCCTGAAGGCTGGGTAGTTTGCTGCGGACAATGGTTTGTTTGGGGTTGTACGGTTGTCTGAAGGCAAGAAGTGGGGGTGTGGGGATGGCCTTAGCAAGATGTTCATCTTCATCAATGAAAGCAACAACATCTCTCACATGAGAACACCGTCCTTTTGTAGACAATGAAAATGGTCCGGACCTCCAGCAGAGAGGAAATAACTGGGAGCAGAGAATTAACATATTGGTGAAAGGGTTAGAGCAAGAGAAGCTATTAGCATTGAGGTTATTGGCCACCTGAAAGAGCGGCAGAAACCTCATCAGGTTTCACAAGTAAACAGATATTCCCCTGAAATGTCATTCCCAACAGGTATACAGAACAGGAGCTGGAATATGGGATTAGTCTCACAGACACCGATATCTGTCTGAATGACCTCCTGGCTGTACATTCTCTATCTGGGGGATCTGTGATGGTCTGTCTTTCAATAGTTTAACATTCTGATTTTTGGTTTGACAGTGAAAAGTATTGTTTCTTGCCTGCTATAGAGACAAAGCATACTGTTCATAGAGAAGGAAACGAGAGAGTACAGAATGTAGTGTTACAGTCATAGCTAGGTGTGTGGAGAACTTGTCGTCTTCCTTCAGGAAGAAGGTGGAAGAGAGAATATGCGGGGTCTTTGATTATGCTGGCTGCTTTTCGAAGGCAATAGGAAGTGTAGACAGAGTCAATGGATGGGAGGCTGGTTTGTGTGATGGATTGGGCTTCATTCATGACCTTTTGTAGTTCCTTGTGATCTTGGGCAGAGCTGGAGCCCAGACCAAGCTGTGATACAACCAGAAAGAATGCTTTCTATGGTGCATCTGTAAAAGTTGGTGAGAATTATAGCTGACATGCCAAATTTCCTTAGTTTTCTGAGAAAGTTGAGGTGTTGGTGGGCTAATTCTCAAATTGGAGTGACGTTTATTTTGCAGATGTGCAGAAGTTTCCCCTTCGGATAAAGGACAACGATTTGCTTGTTACAGAACTTTACTGTGACCCCTATGAAGATGCCATCACAGCCCTCAGTGTCTATCTCACCCCAAAGACCAGTGAGTGACCATTTCTCTGTGAATTCTGCTTTACAATGTGAGAATGTATCAGTTGTCTTATGGGTGGAACACTGTGACAGCGCAGCCTAACAGAGAGAGTGCCGCATTGTCAGAGGCACCATTATTCATTATACGTAGAAACATAGAACAGTACAGCACAGTAGAGGCCCTTCAGCCCTCAATGTTGTGCTGAGCTATGTCCAAACCGAAGATCAAGCCATCCCACTCCCTATCATTCTGGAGTGCTCCATGTACCTATCCAATAACTGCTTAAAAGTTCCTAAAGTGTCTGACTCCACTATCACAGCAGGCAGTGTATTCCACACCCCAACCACTCTGAGTGAAGAATCTACCTCGGACATCCCTCCTATATCTCCCCCCATGAACCTTATAATTATGCCCCCTAGTAACAGCTACATCCACCTGAGGAAATAGTCTCTACACGTCCACTCTATCAATCCCCCTCATCTTATAAACCAGGATCATTCCTATTTCCTTTCTTGAAGAGAGGAACAACATTCGCCACTCTCCAGTCCTCTGGCACTATCCCTGTGGACAGTGAGGACCCAAAGATCAAAGCTAAAGGCTCCACAATCTCATCCCTTGCTGCCCAAAGTATCCTAGGATGTATCCCATCTGACCCAGGGGACTTATCCACCCTCGGGTTTTTCAAAATTGCTAATACATCTTCCCTCAGAACATCTACCTCCTCCATCCTATCAGCCTGTATCACGCACTCATCCTCAAAAACATTACCCCTCTCCTTAGTGAACACTGAAGAAAAGTATTCATTCATCACCTCATCTGTCTCTTCTGACTCCATGCACAAGTTCCCACGACTATCCTTGACTGGCCCTAACCTCACCCTGGTCATTCTTGTATTTCTCACATAAGAGTAAAAAGCCTTGGGGTTTTCCTTAATCCAACCCACCAACGACTTTTCATGCCTCCTCCTAGCTCTTCTAAACTCTTTCTTTAACTCATTCCTTGCTATCTTGTAATCCCCAAGCAACCCAACTGAACCTTGTTTTCTTATCCTTACACATGCTTCCTTTTTCCTCTTGACAAGACATTCAACCTCCTCTGAACCATGGTTCCCTCACTCGGCCGTTTCCTCCCTGCCTGACAGGGACATACCTATCAAGGACACACAGTATTTGTTCCCCGGAAAAAGCTCCACTTTTCGTTTGTGCCCATACCTGACAGTTTCTGTTCCCATCTTATGCTCCCTAATTCTTGCCTAATCGCCTCATAATTACCCCTGCCCCAATTATAAACCTTACCCTGTCTTGTGACCCTATCCGTCTCCATTACAATAATAAAAGACACCGAATTGTGGTCACTATCTCCAAAGTGCTCTCCCACAAACAAATCTAACACTTGGCCCGGTTCATTACCCAGAACCAAGTCCAATGTGGTCCCACCTCTTGTCGGTTTATCCACATATTGTCAGGAAACCCTCCTGCACACACTGTACAAAAAGTGTCCCATCCGAACTATTCGACCTATAAAGGATCCAATCAATATTTGGAAAGTTAAAGTCACCCATGATAACGACCCTGTGACCTCCACACCTATCCATAATCTGCTTTGCCATTTCGTCCTCCACATCTCTATTACTATTTGGGGGCCGATAGAAAACTCCTAACAACGTGATCGATCCTTTCCTATTTCTAACTTCAGCCCATATTACCTCAGTCGGCAGATCCCCCTCGAAATGCCTTTCAGCAGCCGTTAAACTATCCTTGATTAACAATGTTACTCCTCCACCTCTTTTACCACCTTCCCTACTCTTACTGAAACATCTATACCCTGGAACTGCCAACAACCATTCCCGTCCCTGTTCTAACCATGTCTCCGTAATGGCCACAACATCATAGTCCCAAGCACCAATCCACACTCCAAGTTCACCTACCTTACTCCTGATGCTCCTTCAACCCACCATCCTGTCTGCCTGTACACTCCTGCGACCTTGGTACCTTCCTCAGTGCCTCACGACCCTCAACACTGGCTTTTGGACTATGTCTCATTTTCCTATCCCCCTGATAAATTAGTTTAAACCCCCCCGAAGAGCCGATGCAAATTTCCCTCCCCGGATATTAGTGCCCCTCTGGTTCAGGTACAAACCGTCCTGTTTGTATAGGTCCCACCTTCCCCAGAATGTGCTCCAATTATCCAGGTAAATGAAACCCTCTCTCCGACACCATCCCTGCAGCCACAGGTTAATCTGCTCTCTCTCTCTCCCTGTTCCTCAGCTCACTAACACGTGGCACCAGCAACAAACCAGAGATGACAACATGCTTTGTCCCGACTCCCAGCTTCCATCCTAACTCCCTAAATTCCTGTTTTAAATCCTCATCCCTCCTTCTATCTACACCATTGGTACCGATGTGACCACAACCTGTGACTGATCCCCTCCCCCTTAAGGATCCTGAAAACACGGTCCGGGACATCACGGACTCTTGCATCCGGGAGGCATCAGACCATCCGTGAGTCTCTTTTGCTGCCACAGAACCTCCTCTCTGTCCCTCTAACCATCGTGTCCTCAATTACTATTGCTCTCCTGCTCTCCTCCCTTCCCTTCTGGGGCACAGGGACGGACTCAGTGCTGGAGGTCCGGCCACTCCGGTTTACCACTGGTAGGTCACCCCTCCCCCATCCCCCAACAGTGTCCAACGTGGAATACTTGTTGCTGAGGGAACAACCACAGGGGGTCCCCACACTGGCTGCTTCCTCCCAGCCCCTCTCACTGTCACCCATCTATTTTCATTTCTCGGAGTCTCCAAATCCCTGATGTTTTATCTCTGATCACCTCTGCCTCCTGAATGATCCAAAGTTCATCCGGCTCCGGCTCCAGCTCCAGTTCCCTAAGGCGGTTTTTGAGGAGCTGGAGATGGATGCCCTTCCCACAGGTGAGATCAGCAGGGACACTGACAGCATCCCTCACCTCAAACATCCATTGTAGTTTTGTTTGCCCACTCCATGTCACTGTTCAAGGTGCTGAGGTACTTTGGAAGTGCCGGTTTGGAACCAATAACCCATCTCTTTGCTGATTCTGGGATCTTGCTGTGTACAAAACACCTCGCTGAGTTTTCCAAGAAGAATCAGTGAGAGATTTCTGGTGATTTTGATCATTTGTTTAAATGTAAAGTGAAATCTTTTTCACAAGCAGATGCTGTTTTTGCAGTAAACACAGTAAGAAGTCTCTCAACACCAGGTTTTAAGTCCAAGCAGTTTATTTAGAACATAGAACACTACAGCACAAACAGGCCCTTCGGCCCACAAGTTGCGCCGATCAACTATCATTTGATAGTAATCCCAGAAGCTTTCGGAAACGGTGTTCCTTCGTCAGGTGTGTGGAAGGTTTTTGCAGTAAGCCAGATGACCAGCAGGTGGTAGTGTTGGCCAGCGATCAGAAACAAAATGCCAATTAGATGGACGTCAAATGCAAATCACTGGATACCTCGACAGCAGCAACAAGTCACAAACCAGTCATTCCCACCTGTATCCGTTCACTCTTCAGGCAATCGGATGAGATTGTTGATGAGAATAAATCATGGCACAGTGGGTTAACACTGCTGCTTCACAGTGCCAGGGACCTGGGTTCGATTCTCGGCTTGGGCCACTGTCTGTGCGGAGTTTGCACATTTTCCCCATGTCTGCATGGGTTTCCTCCGAGTGCTCCTGTTTCCTCCCATAGTCCAAAGATGTGTGGGTTAGATAGACTGGCTGTGCTAAAATTGACCCTTCATGTCAGGGGATTAGAACATTAGAACATAAGAAATAGGAGCAGGAGTAAGCCATCTAGCCCTTCGAGCCTGCCCCGCCATTCAATAAGATCATGGCTGATCTGTCGCTGCTCAGTTCCACTTTCCCGCCCTCTCCCCATAACCCTTAATCCCCTCTCTTATCAAAAACCCATCAACCCGCGTCTTAAATATATTTAGCGAGGCAGCCTCCACCACTTCAACGGGCAGAGAATTCCAGAGATTCACCACCCTTTGAGTGAAGAAGTTCCTCCTCAACTCTGTTCTAAACCACCCCCCTTTTATCTTGAGGCTGTGCCCCCTAGTCCTATTGTCTTTTTTGAGCGGGAAGAGTCTTTCCACCTCTATCCTATCCATCCCATTCATCATCTTATACGTCTCAATGAGATCTCCTCTCATTCTTCTAAACTCTAACGAGTACAAGCCCAGTTTATTCAGCTTCTCCTCATAGTTCAACCCCCTCAACTCCGGTATCAGCCTAGTAAACCTCCTCTGCACTCCCTCCAAGGCCAAAATATCTTTGCGCAGGTGCGGCGCCCAAAACTGCACACAGTACTCCAGCTGCGGCCTCACCAATGCCCTATACAGCCGCAGCAAGACCTCCCTACTTTTATATTCAATCCCCCTCGCTATGAAGGCCAGCATCCCATTTGCCTTCCTGACCACCTGCAAGCTGGGTTTTTGTGACTCATGCACAAGGACCCCGAGGTCCCTCTGCACCGTCGCCTGCTGCAGTTTTTCACCCCGTAAGTAATAGTCCTTCCTACCATTATTCCTACCAAAGTGGACCACCTCACTAGCAGGGTAAATGTGTGGGGTTACTGGGATAGGGCCTGGGTGGGATTGTGGTTAGTGCAGACTCGATGGGTTGAATGGCCCCCTTTTGCACTGTAGGGATTCTATAACCGCTCCGAGGGAAGGAAGGCTTTTGTCCAGTATAATAATTTTTGTCACTAACAGGCAGTGGGGATCGCTAGCCAGGCCAACATTTAATGCCTTTCAGAGGTGGTGATGAGCTGCCTTCTTGAACCTGCTGCAGTCCATGTGGTGTAGGTGCACCCACAGTGCTGTTAGGGAGGGAATTCCAGGATTTTGACCTAGCGACTGTGAAGCAACAGCCGATTATATTTCCGAGTCAGGACAGTGAGTGGTTTGGAGGGGAACTTGCAGGGGGTGCTGTTCCCATGTATCTGCTGCCCTTGTCCTTCTAGATTGAAGTGATTGCGGGTTTGGAAGGTGCTGTCTAAAGATCTTTGGTGAATTGCTGCAGTGCATCTTGTAGTTGGTACACACTGCTGCTACTGAGTGTCGGTGGTGGAGGGAGTGAGTGTGGATATGATGCCAACCGAGCTTTGTCCTGGACGGTGTGGAGCTTCTTGAGTGTTGTTGGAGCTGCCCCCATCCAGGCAAGTGGGGAGTATTCCATCACACTCCTGACTTGTGCCTTGTAGATGGTGGACAGGCTTTGGGGAATCGGGAGGTGCGTTACTTACAGCAGTATTCCCAGCCTCTGACCTGCTCTGGCAGCCACTGTGTTTATACGTCTGGGCCCAATTCAGTCTCAGGTTCACCAGACTGATTCCTGGGGGATTATTGTGTGAGGAGATATCACGTTGACAGCGCCTGTTCCCACAGGAAGGGATCTCACTGAAATGTCCAAAATTCTGACAGGGCCGGATAGACTGGTGGAATAAGAAGTTTCTCAACACCAAGTTAAAGTCCAACAAGTTTATTGTTAGTAAACCCACAAGCTTTCAGGGTTTGCCCCTTCATCAGGTGAGTGGAGAGTTCTGGTCACAAACAGAGCATATAAAGGCACACACTCAGTTTACAAAATACTGATTACAATGTGAATCTTTACAGCTAATCAATTCTTAAAGGTGCAGACAATGTGAGTGGAGATAACCTATGTTTAATGCTAAGTGAGATGTTGCAAGTCATGGGGGTCAGTGTGACATGAACCCAGGATCCTGGTTGAGGCTGTCCTCGTGTGCGGAACTTGGCTATCAGTCTCTGCTCAGTGACTCTGCGCTGTCGTGTGTCGTGAAGGCTGCCTTGGAGAACATTTTTACCCGAAGATCAGAGGCCGAATGCTTTTATGATTGCTGAAGTGTTCACCAACAGGAAAGGAACAGTCTTGCCTGGTGATTGTCGAGCAGTGTTCATTCATCCATTGTCATAGCGTCTCCGCTCCGGGGAAGTACTGGACGACGAAGGGCACTCTGTCCATCGTATCCCGTGTTTGTCTTCTGAGGAGGTCGGTGCGGTTTTTCTCTGTGGCACATCGGAACTGTCAATTGATGAGTTGAGCATCATATCCTGTTCTTGTGAGGGCATCTTTCAGCATCTGGAGGTGCCTGTTACAATCCTCCTCATCTGAGCAGACCCTGTGTTTACGGAGGGTTTGTCCGTAGGGGATGGCTTCTTTAACGTGTTTAGGGTGGAAGCTGGAGAAGTGGAGCATTGTGAGGTTGTCTGTGGGCTTGCGGTACAGTGAGGTGCTGAGGTGACCGTCCTTGATGGAGATGTGTCCAAGAATACAACCAATCCTGGAAAGTAGTCCATGGTGAGTCTGATGGTGGGATGGAACTTGCTGATGTCATCATATAGTTGTTTCAGTGATTGTTCACCATGAGTCCAAAGGAAGAAAATGTCATCAATGTATCTAGTGTATGGCATCTGTTGAAGATCCTGTGCAGTGAAGAAGTCTTGTTCGAGCCTGTGCATGAAGATGTTGGCATATTGAGGTGTAAATTTGGTCCCTGTGGCTGTTCCATGTGTCTGGATGAAGAACTGGTTGTTGAAGGCAAAGACATTGTGGTCCAGGATAAAGTGGATGAGTTGTAAAATTGCATCTGGAAACTAGCAGTTGTCAGTGTTGAGTACTGAGGCAGTTACAGCAATGCCATCGTTGTTGCATTCTAATCAGTATTCTGTAAACTGTGTGTGCCTTTATATGCTCTGTTTGAGACCAGAACTCTTCACTCACCTGACAAAGGGGCAAACCCTGAAAAGCGCGTGGGTTTACTATCAAATAAACCTGTTGGACTTTAACTTGATGTTGTGAGACTTGTAATTGCGTTTACCCCAGTCCAACGCCGACATCTTCGCATCTTGGGGTTGGTGTCTGGAACCCAGGTTGGGGGGGGTGGGGGGGGTCACAGTTTCAGGATACAGGGTACCTGCACAGTTTGGATTGAGATGAGGAGAAAATGCTGCTTCATCCAATGTGATGTTAGTGTCACAGGTCCAAGTTTAAATGTTCACACACGATTGATATTGTCCAGATTAAATGGCCGCAGTCTCATGTTAAATTGTGGCCACTTTACAAAGGTCTGTCTGACAGTTTGTAATAGCCACTGCCCTCACAGTTAAACAGAGAAATGAGAATCCTTCACTCGTGGGGAGTGAAGGCTACCGGGATAGACTGGACAGTACAACACAAGATGAGGAGTGATCTTATCAAATGGTGTAGCAGGTTAGATGGGCTGAATGGTCTACTCCTGCTCTTTAAAACAATGTCAAAGTGGTTTAATTTCAGTGTTGGCTCCTTCAGTGCTGGCCTCAGACTTTGAATAACCTGAAGTTGTTTTTTTGTGGCTGTTTCTGCCAGGTGACAGCGGAAACTGGATTGAGATTGCATACGGGACAAGTTCCGGAATGGTCCGTGTGATTGTGCAGCACCCCGAGACAGTGGGATCTGGTCCACAACTCTTCCAAACCTTCACTGTTCACCGGAGTCCCATTACAAAGATCACACTCTCTGAGAAAAACCTCATCTCCGGTAAGCAATCACCGTTTCCCCAAACCTCCCCTCGGCAGTTTGACCCTCGACCCTGCGTGACCTGCTACTCAGGGACTTTCTGTGGCTCCCCTGCCCTCACTGCGGAGTTGGGGCAGATTCACCGTGAATGCTGCATCTCGGGAGAGTGTTGGGATCAGAGATTAATGAACAATGTGTACAGAGAGAGAGAGGGAAAGCGTACAGGAGGGGAGACGGGGAGAGAGTGTACAGGAGGGGAGACAGAGAATGAGTCCAGGGAGGGAGTGCGCATCGAGGGAGGGGCACAGATGTGTACAGATGTGTACTTTGCTAAACCATAATCCTTCCTCCCCAATCTCTACAATGATTAATATGATTGGTCCATTCCAGTCTGCAGTTGCTGTTTAGTGCCTTGCCTCTGCCAATGAGATTAGGCTAAAGTTGTGAAGTCTTCTCCAGATGAATAGCTGAGGTTCACGGGGCCACTGGCCATATGACAATCAGTACTTAATGAGATGACGTGGTTTGTGTTTTTATTCAGTCTGTGCCGATAATAACCATGTGCGAACGTGGACAGTAACCAGATTCCGAGGGATGATTTCTACACAGCCAGGTTCCACCCCACTGGCATCGTTTAAAATCCTCTCTCTGGAAGATTTGGACGGACACGGAGGCTGTTCAGCAGGATTGGAGATTGGTAAGAGGTAGCAAAATATCACCAGCCTGGGCTTTTCCCACCGCTTCACCTGCATCTGAAAATCCAGATTTTTATTCCATTCGGATTTCACCATCTGCAGTGGTGGGATCCAAGCCCGGGGTCCCCGGGGCGTTGCCCCTGAGAATAGAGCTGTGTGCGCCCCCTCCCCCTGTACTCCTGTAACAGTTTGGTGTGATTTGGCTGGTTAAGAGTGAACCATCTATGCAGCTCTGCAATCAGACGGCAAAATGCAACAAAATTCCATCACCGTTTCTGAGCCGAGCTTTCAGTCGCAATGGTTTACACTCGCGCTTGTGCGTTTGTACTGTCTCTGTGTCTCCCTCTCTGATCTCCTCTCTCTCTCTCCCTGTGTCTCCCTCTCTGATCCTCTCTCTCTCTCTCCCTGTGTCTCCCTCTCTGATCCTCTCTGTGTCTCCCTCTCTGATCCTCTCTCTCTCTGTGTCTCCCTCTCTGATCCTCTCTCTCTCTGTGTCTCCCTCTCTGATCCTCTCTCTCTCTGTGTCTCCCTCTCTGATCCTCTCTCTCTCTGTGTCTCCCTCTCTGATCCTCTCTCTCTCTGTGTCTCCCTCTCTGATCCTCTCTCTCTCTGTGTCTCCCTCTCTGATCCTCTCTCTCTCTCTGTGTCTCCCTCTCTGTTACAGGCCCGTTTGGGGAACGTGATGATGAGCAAGTTTTCATTCAGAAAGTTGTTCCGGATACGAATCAGATCTTTGTGCGTTTGTCCTCGACGGGGAAGAGGTAATAAAGCATCTGGGTAACGACATCCCAATACCGGCCAGTCCGTCAGCAGCTTATAAACCTCGACAGTGTGGCTACATCCAGAGCTCAGAGAGGAAGGGAGATGGCGGCGGGTTTTGAGGGGGGGGGGGAGTGGCGGAGGGGTTTTTGGCGGGGGGGGGTGGCGGAGGGGTTTTTGGGGGGGGGGTGGCGGAGGAGGGGTTTTTGGGGGGGGGGGTGGCGGAGGAGGGGTTTTTGGGGGGGGGGGTGGCGGAGGAGGGGTTTTTGGGGGGGGGGGTGGCGGAGGAGGGGTTTTTGGGGGGGGGGGTGGCGGAGGAGGGGTTTTGGGGGGGTGGCGGAGGAGGGGTTTTTGGGGGGGGGGGTGGCGGAGGAGGGGTTTTTGGGGGGGGGGGGGTGGCGGAGGAGGGGTTTTTGGGGGGGGGGGTGGCGGAGGAGGGGTTTTTGGGGGGGGGGGGTGGCGGAGGAGGGGTTTTTGGGGGGGGGGGGGTGGCGGAGGAGGGGTTTTTGGGGGGGGGGGGGGTGGCGGAGGGGTTTAAATTGGATGATGTTTAAGAGACCAGAATTAAAGGAGAAATGAGCTCCTCAGAGGGGTGTAGGGTTCAAGCGAGTTATATAACCTACGTCCATACTGAAGGAGTGCTGCAGTGTTGCAGAGGCCTTTATAGAAACTAGAAGCAGGAGGAGGCCATTCAGCCCTTCCAGCCTGCCCCACCATTCTGATCATTGAATTCAATATCCTGATTTCCCCCCCTCCCCCTCCCCTTCCCCTTCCCCTTCCCCTTCCCCTTCCCCTTCCCCTTCCCCCATATCCCTTGATCCTTTTAGATATAGCTCTTGGGGCTAATTTTAGAATCATCGAAAAACTACAGCACAAACAGGCCCTTCGGCCCACAAGTTGCACTGATGATATCCCTACCTACTAGGCTTACCTATAACCTTCAATCCTATTAAGTTCCATGTACTCATCCAGAAGTCTCTTCAAAGACCCTATCGAATTTGCCTCCAACACTGACGGCCCATTCCACTCACCCACCGCCCTCTGAAAATCTTACCCCTGACATCTCCTCTGTACCTACTCCCCAGCACCTTAAACCTGTGTCCTCTCGTAGTGACCATTTCAGCCCTGGGAAAAAGCCTCTGAGAGTCTACCCGATCAATACCCCTCAACATCTTATACACCTCTATCAGGTCACCCCTCATCCTTCGTCTCTCCAAGGAGAAAAGACTGAGCTCTCTCAACCTATCCTCAAGGCATGCCACCCAATCCAGGCAACATCCTTGTCAATCTCTTCTGCACCCTTTCTATGGCTTCCACATCCTTCCTGTAATGAGGCAACCAGAACTGAGCACAGTACTCCAAGTGGGGTCTGACCAGGGTCCTATAAAGCTGCAGCATTCTCTCCAGACTCCTAAACTCAGTTCCTTGATTGATTGAATGCCAGTACACCATACGCCTTCTTAACCACATCCTCCACCTGCGAAGCGGATTTGAGAGTCCTATGAACCCGGACCCCAAGATCCTTCTGATCCTCTACACTGCTAAGAGTCTTACCCTTAATATTATATTCCTTCATCCTATTGGACCTGCCAAAATGGACCACTACACACTTATCCAGGTTGAAGTCCATCTGCCACTTCTCCGCCCAGTCTTGCATCCTATCTATGTCCCGCTGCAACTTCTGACATCCCTCCAGACTATCCACAACACCTCTGACCTTCGTGTCATCAGCAAACTTAACAACCCATCCCTCCACTTCCTCATCCAGGTCATTTATAAAAATCACAAACAGCAAGGGTCCCAGAACAGATCCCTGGGGCACTTCACTGGTGACTGACCTCTATGCAGGAAAAGACCCATCCACAACCACTCTCTGCCTTCTGCGGCAAGCCAGTTCTGGATCCACAAAGCAACGTCCCCTTGGATCCCATGCCCCCTCGCTTTCTCAATGAGCCTTGCATGGGGGACCTTATCGAACACCTTGCTGAAGTCCATATAAACCACATCCACCGCTCTTCCTTTGTCAGTGTGACAAGTCACATTTTCAAAAACCAGGCTTGTAAGACACAACCTGCCTTTGACAAAGCCGTGCTGACTACTTTTGATAATACTATGCTTCTCTAAATGTTCATAAATCCTGTCTCAGGATCCTTTCCATCAACTTACCAACGACTGAGGTTAGACTCACCGGTCGACAATTTCCTGGGCTATCCCTATTCCCTTTCTTGAAAATAGGAACCACATCCACAATCCTCCTGAACTTCTCCCATCTCCATCACTGACGCAAAGATCATCGCCGGAAGCTCTGCAATCTCTTCCCTCGCCTCCCACAGTAACCTGGGGTACATCCCATCCGGTCCCGGTGACTTATCTAACTTGATGATATTCAGAATCTCCAACACGTCCCTCTCTCTTAATGTCCACACACTCAAGCTTTTCAGACTGCCACAAACCTGCACTACACCCACCAAGATCCTTTTCCACCTTGAAACCAAAGTATTCACTGAGAACCTCTGCTATTTCTACTGGTTCTATACAACTTTCCCATCGTCACCTTTTATCGGTCCTATTCCTTCACATCTCATCCTTTTACTCCTCATGTATTTGTAGAACGCCTTAGGGTTTTCCTTTAATCTTACCCAACAAGGCCTTCTCATAGCCTCTTCTGGCTCTCCTAATCTCCCCTTAATTTCTTAAATCAGTCAACGTTTTGGCCTCAACTACTTTCAGTGGGAGTGAATTCCACACATTCCCCACCCTCTGGGTGAAGAAATTTCTCCTCACCTCAGTCCTAAAAGGTTTACCCCTTATCCTCAAATTACATTGCAATGAAGTTACTGTGATCATCCCCTGGTCACCACACTCTGGTGTCTGTTCGGGTACACTGAGGAGGAATTTAGCACCTAACCTGCACATCTTTGGACTGTGGAAGGAAACTAGAGGAAATGCGTGCAGACATGGGGAGAATGTGCAAACTCCACACACTGTGACCCAAGCCAGGAATCAAACCTGGGGTCTTGGTGCCATGAGGCAGCAGTGCTAACCACCGTGCTACCCCAAAATGGCCCCTAGTTCTGGACTCCCCCACCATCGGGAACATTCTTTCTGAATCTACCCTGTCTAACCCTGTTAGAATTTTATAAGTTTCTATCAGATCCCCTCTCACTCTTCTAAACCCCAGTGAATAGAATCCTAATTGACTTAGTCTGTCCTCATATGACAGACCTGCCATCCCAGGAATCAGCCTGGTAAACCTTCGCTGTGCTCCCTCTATAGCAAGGACATCCTTCCTCAGATAAGGTGTTGAACTGGAGTTCTGTTTACTCTGGTTGGGGGGACAGAAACATGGTAAATGGAATTGACCCAGAGATGTGCGAGGTGATGGATTTGGGGAGGTCAAACAAGGCAAAGGATTACACAGTGACTGGGAGAATGCTGAGAGGTGTAGAGGGAGTGAGGGACCTTGGAGTGAATGTCCACAGATAACACACAGTTCAGGCTGATCAGGAGGTGAAGAAGGCGAGTGAAATCCGAGCCCAGAATGTTGATGGTTATTGTAATCCGTTTGAACCAGAGGGTTGAAGGATTTGAAACCCACCCAGCGGGGAACGGGGCAGCAACCCTGAACTCTCTGACATGCAGCTGACGTGTTGTAACGCTCAGGGTCAAAGGGCAGTTGCTGCAAAGTGGGGTTAGGATAGGTGAGGGGTTTCTTTACAAAGATCACACACTTCCTAGGATTCTAAAGACTTGCTTTATTTCAGGACACATTTTTTAAAAGCAAAGGCAGTGTTCCCTGGGACTTTGGACAACATCTATTTCCCAATCCAAGTCACTAAGATACAGCTAATCACTGCTGTTTGTGGGAGCTTGCTGTGTGGTTTGACTGCTGTGGTTCCAGTGTGGCCGATTCGCCAGGTTTATAGTGAGCTCAGGGACACCTGTAACAGGCCATCCCAGCTTTGTATCCCAGTCACCGGCTGCTATCCTGAACACTGAACAATTGGGTGAGATTCCAGAGTAAGAATGGACGTCATCCATTTAATGAGAAAAATCAGTGAGCTAACCAAACTCTGAACTTTAATTCCCCATCTCACCCTCTGACGTGTTGTCTGTCTGTCTGTCTGTGTCTCTCTCTCTCTCTCTCTCTGTCTGTTCTCTTCCACCCCCCGCCGCCACCCACTTTCTGTCTCATTCACCCCCAGGATCTGTGTGATTCGCTCTGTGGACGGCACTGCCATCACTGCTTTCTCTGTACATGAGTGTGAGGGTTCCAGTCGGATCAGTTCCCGAGCTCGCCGCTACCTCTTCACCGGACACTCTGACGGAAGCATCCAGATGTGGGATCTGACCACAGCCATGGAGGCCTCTGGCAAGGCAGTAAACCAAGGTCAGGGGGTCGGGGGAAGCACGTGGTTGGGTGGGAGGGGAGAGTGCCACACACAGCGTTATGGGATGTGCAGAAGTGGGGGGCACTGGGTCAAATGGCAAACGGAGAGTTGGGGTGTGCAGGGGGTCATGGAGGTCATGTCCAGAGCATCTTGGGAGATAGAGAGATGGAACCACAGGGTGCCTCTGGGGTCAAAGGGCAATCGTAATCCCTCTGTCTGTTTCAAGTCAAAGAAACACTTCCAGCTGCTTCCCCCCCTCTCTGGGTGTGTGCCTGGGGGGCTGGGGTTGGGAGGGTGCGTGTTGGGGGGATGTTGTGTGGGTGTGTCTGGGGTATGGGTGGCTGTAGATGGGGGGAGGAGGGTGGTGACTCTTTTGCTTCAGTCCTTGTGGAATTGTGACAATTTGCTGGGAGTGATTGTCACTTCCTCCTGAGGACAGATTTTTGTTGCGATGTGATGCCTCCTGCAGTCAGTTAGCTCACACGCACAATGCATGAATCGAAGCAGGAGGGGATTAGTTGCGAAGGAGAAGATTTCTTTTGTGTTTGAGTTTTGTTTTAATGTTCTCCAGATTCTGGTGGCCCCACGGGACAGGAGCTCCTCCAGCAGCTGGAACAATGTGACCTCGCACTAACACAAACTCCCGATATCAGCCCTGCAGAGTCCCTCACACACCCCAGCATGCTGCGGGTCGCATTGTCCAGGTAACTCCCTGATTAATCCACTCACTCAGTGAAGAATGACCTATAGACTTTATCACCTGGAGTACTGTGTACAGTTTTGGTCTCCTTACTTGAGAAAGGATATACTTACACTGGAGGGGGTGCGGAGGAGATTCACTAGGTTGATTCCAGAGTTGAGAGGGTTGGATTATGAGGACAGACGGAGTAGACTGGGGCTATACTCACTGGAATTCAGAAGAATGAGGGGAGATCTTATAGAAACATATAAGATGATGAAGGGAATAGATAAGATAGAAGCAGGGAAGTTGTTTTCACTGGCGGGTGAAACTAGAACTAGGGGGCATGGCCTCAAAATAAGGGGGAGCAGATTTAGGACTGAGTTGAGGAGGAACTTCTTCACACAAAGGGTTGTGAATCTGTGGAATTCTCTGCCCAGTGAAGCAGTTGAAGCTATCTTGTTGAATGTTTTTAAGGCAAGGATAGATAGATTTCTGAACAGTAAAGGAATTAAGGGTTATGGTGAGCGGGCGGGTAAATGGAGCTGAGTCCATGAAAAGATCAGCCATGATCTTATTGAATGGTGGAGCAGGCTCGAGGGGCCAGATGGCCGACTCCTGCTCCTAGTTCTTGTGGACATCAGGGATCGAGAATTCAACCCAGCCCAGAACGAAAATATCAGTGTTGAAGCATCCAGTGTTTGAGGGAACTGAGAGTAACTGGTCTTACCCGAACCTGAGTATCATCTCAGTCCCGTTCAATGTAGTGAGGGTAATTGTGGCACCTGGTTATTCCTTTCACTCAAGGTTAGAGTAGAGTGGGAGAAAAAACTGCCTTATATAACTAGAATATTCACTGACAGTGGAAAAATTTATTTATTAAACATAGAACACTACAGCACAGTACAGGCCCTTCAGCCCTCAATGTTGCACCTTACAAGTAAGGCTTACATTAACACTGCAATGAGGTTACTGTGAAAATCCCCTAGTTACCACACTCTGGCACCTGTTCGGGTCATGGCACCCTAACCAGTACGTCTTTCAGACTGTGGGAGGAAACCGGAACACCCGGAGGAAACCCATGCAGACACGGGGAGAATGTGTAAACTCCACATAGACAGTGACCCAAGCTGGGAATTGAACCCGGGTCCCTGACGCTGTGAGGCAGCCGTGCTAACCATTGTGTTGCCCCAAGTGTTAGCAGAAGTAAATGAATAATCTATAATTAACTTGGTGTTTCTCTCAACCTGTAGTATGCCCACTCACTGCTGTCTCTAACTACATTTATCGCAGGGTTTTTATGTTCAGATGAAGACTGTGTGTTTTCTTACCATTCCTTTTCCTTTTTTCCTTTGTGTTAAAACAGCCAATATCAAATGATGGATGGATTCCGTGAGAAATGGATGCGGAGTGCGACAGGGGCCTTTTGGAGAGACAGCCCCACAGTCAGACAGCGAGAGAGAGTTCCCAGTGCGTGCAGTCTGCAGTCTCACGCTGCCAGTCGAAACTCATTGGATCGAAGTGACGTTCCCACTGGGAGCCCGCGGCTGGTGAGATTACAGAATTCCTCTGTCAAGACAGAGTGTCCGAGCGGTGAACACGGTGCTCCGGACAGTGATGTCAGGGTGGGGCACCGAGGAAGCTTTGTGGAGCGTTGTCAGGAGTTGGCGCGTTGCACTGAGTTTGGTGCTGTGGATCTGCACCGCTTTAGCTGTGAATCTGACAACAGACTGTTGAAAAGCAGAGTCCCGGCTCAGTCCAGCCCAGTACAGGGGTTGAAAGGTACGTCAGTCAGTCCGACCCTCTCCGTTAAAACTCTCCCTCCCAGTGCGCCGTTGGTAAGTGCCAACTCAGAGACTCAGTCATCAGTAACAAGTCCTCTCAGTCCAGCCACTGAATCAACTCCTTCCCCCAGACCCAGGATGAACGAGACCTCGTTCTGACCATCAGTGCCCGCTGTTAGGGTGCAGTGATCCTTGGACAAAACCGCAGTGATGGACTGCTCCAGCTCTTGAGATGTTGGGTACTCGCAGCAGAGAATTTATCGGAGATCTTCAATCCCACCCTCCGGTTTGATTTGGCTTCTGACCTTTGACTGACCTCTTCATGTTTGAGATCCTGTCATAAGACAGCAAAGAAATCGACCGATCCAAATTGACGCCTTCTCCCTGAATTCCAGCCCGAGAGCTGATCCTGATTGGCTGAAAGTTGTGAAGTGTTGATCTCCGGAATCTTGTTCCTGAGATGTTTTCCCTGATGAAGACCTTGTTCACTTTATAAACACCTGAAGTGTTAATTTTTGAAGATTTAAAATGTCAGCGTTCTCCTGGCTATGACACAGTTCATGTCTTCTGACGTTTTTCCAGTTGCCACATGTGCTGATAGAATTTCTACAATTAAATAAAGAATGAAGGATTTTTTGTTTTGGTTTCTTCATTCTAATCCTGGTGTTATTCACAATGTTTGTCCGAGCAACATGTTGGATTCACAACTGCTGAAAATTCTTTGTTTTTAATGGGGCACAGGCAGTTTGAGAGTTAAAACAGCACACACGGAGCGTGGGGCACGGAGCGAGAGCGCGCGCGGGGCACAGAGAGCGCGCGCGGGGCACAGAGAGCGCGCGGGGCACAGAGAGCGCACGCGCACAGCTTTGTAATTGAGAATTTCAGTTGGTCCACGTAATCTCAGCTTCAACCTGACAGTTGCTGATTTTGGCTAATTGTGGTGCTGATTTCAACATTGCGACACAGGTGGCTGGGGGGGCGATGGCCCAGTGCTATTCTCACTGGACTATTAATCCAGAAACTCAATGTTCTGGGGACCCGGGTTCGAATCCCGCCACGGCAGATGATGGAATCTAAATTCAATAAAAAATATCTGGAATTAAGAATCTACTGCTGACCATGAAACCATTGTTCGTTGTCAGAAAAACCCATCTGGTTCACTAATGTCCTTTTTAGGGAAGGAAATCTGCCGTCCTTACCCGGTCTGGCCTACATGTGACTCTAGAGCCAACACTGCCTGTGGGTTATTAGAGATGGGTTAATTCCCCACCTTATCAACCTGGGCGAGGGTCTGGCAGATGGAGTACATGGTTGGTAAATGTGAGGTCATCCATTTTGGTCGGAATAACAGCAAAATGGACTATTATTTAAATGGTAAAAAATTGCAGCATGCTGCTGTGCAGAGGGACCTGGGTGTCCTTGTGTAGGAATCTCAAGGAGTTGGTTTGCAGCTGCAGCAGGTAATTAAGAAGCAAATGGAATTTTGTCCTTCATTGCTAGAGGGATGGAGTTTAAAAACAGCGAGGTTATGTTGCAGCTGTATAAGGTGCTGGTGAGGCCACACCTGGAGTACTGTGTACAGCTTTGGTCTCCTTACTTGAGAAAGGATATACTGGCACTGGAGGGGGTGCAGAGGAGATTCACTAGGTTGATTCCAGAGTTGAGAGGGTTGGTTTATGAGGAGAGACTGAGTAAACTGTGCTATACTCATTGGAATTCAGAAGAATGAGGGGAGATCTTATAGAAACATATAAGATTATGAAGGGAATAGATAAGATAGAAGCAGGAAGTTGTTTCCACTGGCAGGTGAAACTAGAACTAGGGGGCGTAGCCTCAAAATAAGGGGGAGCAGATTTAGGACTGAGTTGAGGAGGAACTTCTTCACACAAAGGGTTGTGAATCTGTGGAATTCCCTGCCCAGTTGAGGCTCCCTCATTGAATGTTTTTAAGGCAAGGATACATAATTCCTTTACTGTTCAAAAAAAGTTAAGGGTTATGGTGAGTGGGCGGGTAAGTGGAGCTGAGTCCACGAAAAGATCAGCCATGATCTTATTGAATGGCAGAGCAGGCTCAAGGGGCCAGATGGCCGACTCCTGCTCCTGGTTCTTATGTATCCTGTCATGTTACCTTCAGGGATCTGTGGACATTCATTCTGAGGTCCCTCACTTGCTCTACACCTCTCAGCATTCTCCTATTCATTGTTTAATCCTTTGCCTTGTTTGATGTCCCCAAGTACATCTCACCCATCTGTGGGTTGAATTCTATTTGATACGTTTCTGCCCAGGTGACCATTGTACACCAATACCATCCTGCAGGCTAACTCAGAGTGAATGAGGGTCAGCAGGGGTTATGTTGTAAAATAATCATTGAAACTCTCCACCAGAGGGCACTGCTGTTCACTTACAAAAGGGAGATGAAAGTCAGACGTGGGATTGTATTGGAGTGGGAGGATTGAGAGTCCAGACAACACAAGTGACAATGGGTAAATCTGTGTGGTAATAATACAATGCAATATAAGTTGGATAATTGGACCAAAGACTAACAATTAAACTTTAAACACAAAACTTAGTGGCATGAGTAGGCTTACATTAACACCACAATGACGTTACTGTGAAAATCCTCTAGTTGTCACACACTGGTGTCTGTTCAGGAAGGTGATGGCCTCGTGGTATTATCGCTAGACTATTAATCCAGAAACTCAGATAATGTTCTGGGGACCCGGGTTTGAATCCCACCACAGCACATGTGGAACTTGAACTCAATAAAAAAAATCTGGAATTAAGAATCTATTGATGAACATTGTTTGGAAAAACCCATCTGGTTCACTAATGTCCTTTAGGGAAGGAAATCTGCTGTCCTTACCCAGTCTGCCCTACATGTGACTCCAGAGCCACAGCAATGTGGTTGACTCTCAACTGCCTTTGGACAACTAGGGACGGGCAATAAATGCTGGCCAGCCAGTGATACCCCTGTCCCACAAATGGATTTTAAAAAGACACTGAGGGAGAATTAATCATGGCCAATCCACCTAACCAGCATATCTTTCAGACTGGGAGGAAATTGGGGCACCTGGAAGAAACCCACAGACACGGGGAGAACGTCTAAACTCCACACAGACAGTGACCCAAGCCAGGAATGGAATCCTGATCCTTGGTGCTGTGAGGCAGCAGTGCTAACCACAATGCCACTGTGCCAACCAAGGAAAGCTTTTACATCCTGGACATGAATCTTGCAAATGAATGTGGTGAGTTCGGAACCACAGCTAAAATTTTCAATCTTAAATGTCCTGAGTTACTGAAAACCAATGACCTAAAGGAACAGAATTCCACTCCCAAAACTGATGGGAGAGTTTGGGTGGCTGAAGTTGCCATTTGTCCCATCAGGTTCAGACTTGAACTCTGTTGTTGCTGATGGAATCTGCTACCTTCCTTTCTCATTATTTGAGACAGGACTAGAATCCAATTCACAGACAAGCAACTTGTGAACTTAAACCCAGTGAATCCAATAATTCATGAAGTTAAATGGTGCAGAAGTTTCCATGTTCCTGTCAAATACAACTGATATTCTCCATGGAGGGAACCATTCTCACCCCAGCTTCTCCTTCCGTGGCTGACATTGTCTTCTCTCCTGAAGTTAACTTAAAATTAACTCAAAAGGCAGGGAGCTTGCTTTGCATGTGAGAGGTAGTGGAATCGATGGCCACATTCTTCACTTTGATTTTTGATTAGGGACAGTCAGCATGGATCTTTGAGTGTAATATCATGTCTCACAAATTTGATTGAGTTTTTTGAAGGGGTAACCAAGAAGGTAGATGAGGGCAGTGCGGTTGATGTTGTCTACATGGACTTTAGCAAGGCCTTTGACAAGGTACCACATGATAGGTTGTTGCATAAGGTTAAATCTCACAGGATCCAGGGTGAGAGATCTAAATGGATATAAAACTGGCTTCATGACTGAAGACAGGTGTAGAGAGTTGTTTTTTCAAACTGGAGGCCTGTGACCAGCGGTGTGCCTCAGGGATCAGTGCTGGGCCCACTGTTAATTGTCATTTATATAATTGATTTGGATGAGAATTTAGGGGGTATGGTTGATAAGTTTGCAGATGAGAACAAAATTGGTGACATAGTGGGCAGTGAAGAAGGTTATCCAGGATTACAACAGAATCTTGATCAGTTGGGCCAGTGGGCTGATGAATGGCAGAGGGAGTTTAATTTATATAAATGCGAGATGATGCATTTTGATCGATTTGAACCAAGGCAGGAATTACTCGGTAAGGCATGGGGGAGAGTTACAGAACAAAGAGATCCTGGGGTACATGTTCATAGCTCCTTGAAAGTGGAATCACAGGTGGACAGAGTGGTGAAGAAGGCATTCAGCATGCTTGGTTTCATCAGTCAGAACATTGAATACAGGAGTTGGGACGTCTTGTTGAAGTTGGACAAGACATTGGTAAGGCCACACCTGGAATACTGTGTACAGTTCTGGTCACCCTATTATAGAAAGGGTATTATTAAACTAGAAAGAGTGCAGAAAAGATTTACTAAGATGCGACCGGGACTTGATGGTTTGAGTTATAAGGGGAGGCTGAATAGACTGGGACATTTTCTCTGGAACGTAGGAGGCTTAGGAGTGATCTTATAGAGGTCTATAAAATAATGAAGGGTTTAGAGCAGCGAGATAGTCAATATCTTTTCCCACAGGTAGAGAAGTCTAAAACTAAAGGACATAGGTTTAAGGTGAGAGGAGAGAAATACAAAAGGGTCCAGAAAGGCAATTTTTTCACACAGCAGGTAGTAGGAAAGGTGGTACAATTTTGTTTTTTAAAAAGCATACCTGTCCCTTCGCAGCAGCTCCTCCACAAACCACCTTCTGGTCGCAGTAACTGCACCTATGCAAATGTGACCTGCAACCACCAATCACCTTTGCCGGTAAGTTAGTTTTATACTGACAGTTACACTCAGCTCTGCCCTCTGACCGCTCCGTGCAGCCGAGTTCTCTTTGGGAAGCCAGGGTTGGGTTTTCTTGCAGCTCACTGTTAGGCAGTGCATTCTGAATCCTAACCAGCCACTGTGCAAACCCCTACCATCAGCACCTTCCCAGGCCCAGAAACACAGGAGGATTCAGCGGCAAAGTTCCTGTCTGAGATTTGGAGCTTCCAACACATTCCGCTCCTGATGCTGACGGCTCAGCCACATGACAACAAGCAGTCACACCATCAATGGCAGAAACCTGGTTCATGCATTTCCTCTCCCTACCTCAGAAACATCAAAGCAAATTTATACAACACAACGCAGGTTCATAAAGCAGTGCAGAACCGAGAGAGCGCCGCACCGTCAGAGGGTCAGAACCGAGGGATCGCCGCACTGTCAGAGGGTCAGAACCGAGGGAGCGCCGCACCGTCAGAGGGTCAGAACCGAGGGAGCGCCGCACCGTCAGAGGGTCAGAACCGAGGGATCGCCGCACTGTCAGAGGGTCAGAACCGAGGGAGCGCCGCACCGTCAGAGGGTCAGAACCGAGGGATCGCCGCACTGTCAGAGGGTCAGAACCGAGGGAGCGCCGCACCGTCAGAGGGTCAGAACCGAGGGAGCGCCGCACCGTCAGAAGGTCAGAACCGAGGGAGCGCCGCACCGTCAGAGGGTCAGTGCTGAGGGAGTGCCGCACCGTCAGAGGGTCAGTGCTGAGGGAGTGCCGCACCGTCAGAGGGTCAGCGCCGAGGGAGCGCCGCACCGTCAGAGGGTCAGCGCCGAGGGAGCGCCGCACCGTCAGAGGGTCAGAACCGAGGGAGCGCCGCACCGTCGGAGGGTCAGTGCCGAGGGAGCACCGCACCGTCAGAGGGTCAGAACCGAGGGAGCGCCGCACCGTCAGAGGGTCAGTGCTGAGGGAGTGCCGCACCGTCAGAGGGTCAGTGCTGAGGGAGTGCCGCACCGTCAGAGGGTCAGCGCCGAGGGAGCGCCGCACCGTCAGAGGGTCAGCGCCGAGGGAGCGCCGCACCGTCAGAGGGTCAGAACCGAGGGAGCGCCGCACCGTCGGAGGGTCAGTGCCGAGGGAGCACCGCGCCGTCAGAGGGTCAGCGCCGAGGGAGCGCCGCACTGTCGGAGGGTCAGCGCCGCACCGTCGGAGGGTCAGCGCCGCACCGTCGGAGGGTCAGCGCCGCACTGTCAGAGGGTCAGCGCCGCACCGTCAGAGGGTCAGCGCCGAGGGAGCGCCGCACCGTCAGAGGGTGAGTGCTGCACCGTCGGAGGGTGAGCGCCGAGGGAGCGCCGCACCGTCGGAGGGTCAGCGCCGGGGGAGTGCCGCACCGTCAGAGGGTCAGCGCCGGGGGAGCGCCGCACCGTCGGAGGGTGAGTGCCGCACTGTCGGAGGGTGAGCGCCGAGGGAGCGCCGCACTGTTAAAGGGCCGATCTGTAAAGAGTACCATGCTTTCGGAGCTGCGCTGTTGGCAAAGCTGTCTTTACAAAGAACAGAACAAAGAACAAAATCAGCCCGGGAAACGGGCCCTTCGGCCCAACGAGCCCGCGCCGCCATCTCAACACCACCAGTCCACTTCTCTACCCACGACCCCTATCTAATGTTTTATGGCCATCCAGATTGAGGGAAACTGATTTAGGGACAATTTATTCCTGCCAATCAGCCTAACAGCACATCTTTGGGGTGTGGGAGGAAACCGGAGCACCCGGAGAAAACCCACGCAAGCACGGGGAGAATGCGCAAACTCCCACAGACACCGGCCCAAATCCATGTGTCTGCACAGGAAACAGTGATAGTCACTGAGCTGTCGTCTTGCCCAGTATCTGGTCCAGTTTAGGCACACACTAACAACATGAAGCACTAGGCCAATCTCGAACAACCAAGAGCAGCCCCAGTACGACCCATTGCGTGTATGCCCCTCATTGGACACAAGGTGGACCGACTTAAAACCTGGGAATGAAAAGAGAAAAAGCATTATTATCATACTATACCCATTTACATTATCAGGGATGCCCCAATGCTAATGACTCTTATTTAAAAGGATCTCCTATATCCACCCATCTCCAACTCAGTCATGTGCCTGTATAAGTTACTCTTAAATGACTCTAGCGTGTTTGCTTCCACCACCTTACTTAGCAGAGCATTCCATACCCCCACTACCCTCTGTGTGAAAAACCTCCCTCTAATATCTGTGTTATACCGTTCTCCCCTCACCTTAAGCCCATGGCTCCTTGTCCTACGTGTCTCTATTATAGGAAATAGCTTACCTCTGTTTACTCTATCTATAATACCCTTCATAATCTTATATACCTCTATTAGATCCCCCCTCAGTCGGTGTCTTTCAAGGGAAAAGAGCCCCAATTTCTTCAAAATTGCCTCATACCCCAGTCCTTCCATACCAGGCAACATCCTGGTAAACCTCCTCTGCACTCTCTCCAGAGTCTCCACGTCCTTCCGGTAGTAAGGCGACCAGAACTGGACGCAGTACTCCAAATGCGGCCTAACCAACGTTCTGTACAACTGCAACATTAGACTCCAGCTCTTATATTCGATAACCCTTCCTATAAAGGCTAACATACCATAGGCTTTCTTCACCACACTCTCCACTTGCACTGCCACCTTCAAAGACTTGTGCACTTGCACCCCCAGGTCTCGCTGCGATTCTATACTCCTTACGGGCTTACCCTTAATCATATAACTTCCCCCTACATTATTCCGGCCAAAATGTATCACCCCACATTTATCCGGATTAAACTCCATTTGCCATGTATCTGCCCTCTATACCAGCCTATCAATATCCCGCTGTATTGCCAGACTCTGCTCCTCACTGCCCGCCAATCCGGCCATCTTGGTGTCATCAGCAAATTTGCTGATCACACCACCTACTCCCTCTTCCAAATCATTTATATACACTACAAAGAGAAGAGGTCCCAGTACTGAGCCCTGCGGCACACCACTAGTGACAGACCTCCAGCTAGAAAAAGACCCCTCCACTACTACTCTCTG
This sequence comes from Carcharhinus amblyrhynchos, assembly GCF_965287045.1. Lineage (NCBI taxonomy): Eukaryota > Metazoa > Chordata > Chondrichthyes > Carcharhiniformes > Carcharhinidae > Carcharhinus > Carcharhinus amblyrhynchos. Next base: position 428,135 of record NW_027649778.1, read on the forward strand.
TCTCCTCTTTGCAAGCCAGTTCTCAACCCATCTAGATACCTGACCACATATCCCATGAGCTTTAATCTTCTGTACCAACCTACCATGAGGGACTTTGTCAAATGCCTTACTGAAATCCATATAGACGACATCAACGGCTCGTCCTTCGTCAACCGTTTTTGTCACCTCAAAAGGTGGGACAGAAACTGGGTTCCCGTCTGTCATTGATCCCATGGAGCTGGGAACAGGAAGAGTTAAATCCAAACTCAGTGAGCACCAGTTTCAGGGGAAGTGGGCCAACATAGAAAAAACTGACAGCTTCTTAATGAAGTATGGGATGCAGATAATTAATTTTAATCGATTCAAAGGGAAGTTAATTAAATATTGAAATTAAAATATTACACTATTAGCTGATGATCTGTCTTATGTGGTCAGAAATAAATTAAACAGGGACTAAATCTCAACGGGTTTACACACATTACCAACTGCAGAGCAGACAGCCAGAAAGGAATCAAAACTACACTTTCTCCAGTTTCTAACAAACCAATCAGCTCAACTTCAGAATGAACAGATTTAGAACATAATGTGTCTGTGTATCAACTTCCATGTGTGTGTGTCTGTGTGTGGGTGTGGGTGTGTGTGTGTGTGTGTGTATATCAACTTCCATGTGTGTGTGGGTGTGTGTGTCTGTGTGTGGGGGTGTGTATGTGTGTGTGTGGGGGGGGTGGGGGGCAGTGTGTGCGGCTGTGTGTTTCTGCGTGTGTGTCTGTGTGTGGGTGTGTGTATGTGTGTCTGTGTGTGGGTGTCTGTGTGTGGGTGATTGTCTGAATCCCAGTTTCCATTGTTACTGATTCATTTGGCATCAAACCTTTCGGATTGTTTCTGAATCTTTTTGTTTTGAGGAGAGATTTTTCTCTTTTCTGAGTCTTGTTTTTCACATTCTGTATCTCCCCAAACTCTGTGTATATGCTTGGAATCATCCTGCGTGTGAGGACGCTGCACATTATGAGGAACAATTCCTCTTGAGTGTTGAGTTTGACAGTAGATACAGCTACAGTCTGCACTGTGAATTCTGACTGATTGCTATAGCCAACCCGGCAGATTGTTCTGTACCAGTCCTGGATAGGTTTAGTCCAAATTCTGTTCTGAAATTGGAAGGAAGCTTTTGATTGAATCATCAGTTAGATTTTTACCATTGGCCTTCAGGATATGGTAATCCACAAGGTGCCCCACAAGGCTGTGTTCTCAGCCCCCTACTATACCCCTTATCCATCTATCACTCTGCGGCCAAATCCCCTCCCTATTCGATTTTCAAGTTTGCTGACGACACCATTGTAGTGGGTCGGATCTCAAACAATCACGAGACAGAGAACAGGAAGGAGATAGAGAATCGGGTGAACTGCTGTGACAACAATAATCTTCCCTTCAGTGCCAACAAAATGAAGGAGATTGTCATCGGCTTCAGGAAGTGTAAGAGAGAACATATTCCTGTCTACAGCAATGAGGGCAAAGTAGAAAGGGTTGAGAGCTTCAAATTTTTAGGTGTCCAGATTACCAACAGCCTGTCCTGGTTCCCCCCATGCCGATACTAGAATTCAGGAAGCCAATCAATGTCTCTACTTTCTCAGAAGGCTAGGGAAATTTGGCATGTCAGCTACGACCCTCACCAACTTTTACAGATGCCCCATAGAAAGCATTGTTTCTGGCTGTATCACAGCTTGGTCTGGGCTCCTGCTCTGCCCAACACCACAAGGAACTACAAAAGGTTGTGAATGTGGCCCAACCCATCACACAAACCAAACCCCCCATCCATTGACTCTGTCATACCTCAACATATCTCATCATACCTCGACATACCTCAACATGTTGGAATGTCATTGACAGGGGGAGCATCTTGTCTTATTGTCCAAGGGCAACTTGAGTCCCATCTCATTAACTCGCCCCTGCCTGCTGTCGCCACCCCTGTCCCCCCACCCCCTTCCCCTGGCCACCCCCTGCTCCCTCCTCCTACCCCACCTCCCCCCCCCCCAACCTCCAGTCACTCCTTACCTCTCCAATCCCTGCCCCTCTTCCCACCGCCACTGGCCACCCCCTGTCCCCCCTGTCCCCCCTTCCCCAGCCACTTGCCCTGCCCCCTCCCCCCAACCCATGCCACTCCATGCCCCCCCTTCCCCACCTCCCACGGCCACTCCCTGCCCCTCCAGCACCCCCCCTCCCCCAGCCACATGCCCTGCCCCCTCCCCCCATTGCCACTGGCCACCCCCACCCTCCGGCCACCCCCTGCAGCCGCTCCCCTGGCCACATGCCCTGCCCCCTCCCCCCATTGCCACTGGCCACCCCCCTGTTCCCCTTTCCACCAGCCACCCTCTGCCCCCCCACCCCCATCTCCTCTCCAACCACATGACCTGCCAGGCGCTGTGAAGTTAACCTTCACCCTAACTCTCTACATCTCAGGATTTTTCCAGGAGACCTGTCTGCTATATCAGTAATCTCTAAACTGTTTGCGCTTTATATGCTCTGTCTGAGGCCAGAACTCTCCATTCACCTGACGAAGGGACTAACCCGAAAGCTTGCGAGTATATTATCAAATAAATAGGTTGGACTAAAACCTGGTGTTGTCAGACTTTTTACTGTGCTATATCCCAGGCATGGAAGCAGTGACTGATGTCCAGTTTGTCATTCGAGGCAGATGCATTTGTTTCTCTGCAGATTTGGTGTCCCAGATGCTGCTGCTGTTTTTTTCCAAATTGCAGACTTCCCTCAGGCACAGGAAGTTATAGATTGTGTCCATGTTGCAATAAAAACCCTGCTGAGCTCACTGATTGCACGGCCTTTCACACCATCAATGCCCACCTGCTTTGAGACCATCAATGTGTTGCAATGTTTCTGAGAAGCCGCCACCATTCCTTCGTACTGAGTTAACGATGGCTCCTAATGGACAAGGGCTCTCCAATAAGAATTTGGCTGATGACCTCCTTTAGGAAGCAGCGATGTAACGCAGAGTGTGACTACAACAGCAGCCATGTTGGCACCATTGAGTAGAGCGATGGCATTATACTGCTGAGCTATGAATCCCTGGATTTGGTTTCAGGAAGTTACTTGCTGCACTTAGGTGGACTATGGAAAGGTCTCCAGTTCAATGGAGATGAGGCCTTGGGACAGAGCTGCTGCCTCTAAGGAGGAGAAAGCCCCTGACTACTCTGCTGATTCTGAAATGGACGGGGGGCCTTCCCCTGGCAGGGTAGTTATGGCCGTGTATCTGGGACTGACTCTGTGCAGGGTAGTTATGGCCGTGTATCTGGGACTGACTCTGTGCAGGGTAGTTATGGCCGTGTATCTGGGACTGACTCTGTGCAGGGTAGTTATGGCCGTGTATCTGGGACTGACTCGGTGCAGGGTAGTTATGGCCGTGTATCTGGGACTGACTCGGTGCAGGGTAGTTATGGCCGTGTATCTGGGACTGACTCGGTGCAGGGTAGTTATGGCCGTGTATCTGGGACTGACTCGGTGCAGGGTAGTTATGGCCGTGTATCTGGGACTGACTCTGTGCAGGAGTTCATCGCCAGGTGTTCAATACAACACTTAGCATCAGCCAATCACTGGTGTCATAATTCCACATAAAGATCTTGTAAACTGGCACCACATTTATTAGAGAGAATACCTAACCTTGACAGAACATTGAAGAGTTGACGCAGTCATTGAACGTCCTACACTCTCCATCATAAACAGGGACTCAGCAGGCTGTAATTCCCAAACTCCCCATCACTGAATCTGTGCAGATGCCAGCGATCCACTGGGGAACGGCTCTCGAAATGCTCCAGGCAAAGTGCAAACTTCCTCTGGATAACTTCCCTGCGCTGGGAACCTTCCCAAAATGTGACTTAAATGACAAACTTTAGAAGGTTCTCAGAGGGTTACACCAAACATTACTCAGGAAAAATTAGAAGAATTGAAACCGCTTCTAACTTTGAATTAATTATTGTAAAGACATAGACAAATGCTGACTTTCAAAAGGAACTCCCCCTACACCCCCCCAATCCCCATCCACATCTCCTCACAGAATTCCCGCACTTCCCACTCCCATTCCCGTGGGATTTCGCCCACCCTCACACAATAATCCAAACCCTTACCACTGTACCCAGCCCAGGTCCAACCCACCACCACCCTCCACAAGGCCCAACCCATCACCCTCCTTCCCCCTGCCACACGCCCAATCTGACCCCCACATTCGAGGTCCCACCTTTCCTCCCCTAACCACACAGCCCCCCACCCCCCCACCCAATACTCACTGGGATCCGATTCTTCCCCACTAGCCCCCTCTGAGGTCCAACCCCCCGATCCCCCACACACCCTAATCCTACCTACTTGTTTTAGATATTTCCCTTCTCTCCGGCCCTGTCAGTATCAGTGAACCTTTAAACTTACCTGGTTCATGGCAGTCAGTGCTGTAAAAAGAGATGTGCCCTTCATTTTGACAGATCTGGGCTTGGACACTAGGCACTGAGGGCAGCTGTGTTATCCAGTCAGGAAAATAAATCAGTCAGGAAATTCTCAGCATCCTCTAAGCATCTGGGCAAGGAAAAACAATTGTGCATTTGGATACTTCCTGGAGATAACAAATATTTCTACCAGAAATTTCATTTCAGGTGCCGATGGTCTTGCTGGGTATCTCTGGAACGTTCTGTTTTATCTGAATGCCAGGGTAGGAGTGAGAGGGATATAGTGCGATGATTAATGCATTTGTTATATTTTTCCAAAATTCCTAAGATTTGTTGCAAGTTCCATTAGATTGGAAAATAGTGAACTTGATTCCTTTATTCAGAAAAAGGAGGGAAAGAAGGAATCTACAGGCCAGTTAGCTTAACATCTGTCATAGGGGAAACATTAGAAGCTGTTACTGAGGACGTTACAGCTGGGCACTTATGTAAATAGAGTGAACAGATAAAGTTAACATGGTTTTGTGAGAGGGAACACATATTTAGCCAATTTCTTGGAGTTCTTTTTGAAGAAATTGTTATTGAGAATAAAGGGGAACCAGTGGATGTACAGTACTTGGATTTCCAAAAGACATTGAAAATTTACCTCATCAAATGTTAATGTAGAAAGTAAAAGCTGTTGGTGTAACATGTTGGCATGGATGGAAGATTGGAAAGCTAATTGGAATTGGCATAAATGGGTCAGTTCCTTGTTGTCAAGATATAACGAGTGGTGTGCCACACGGATTAGTGCTGGAACCTCAACTTTCTACAATTTATTGAAATGATTTGGATGAAGGGACTGAAGACAAGGTTGCCAAATTTGCTGATGATACAAAGATAGTTAAGAAAGTAAGTGTAAAGGGAACAAAAGTGTAAAGGGAAAGTAAGTGTAAAGGGGACAAATGGACGGATAGGTTAAGGGATGAACAAAGATCTAGCAGCAGTGGAGTAAAATCTGGGAAAATATTAGCTTGTTAATTTTGGCAGAAAGAATAAAAAAAGAAACTTATTGTCCGGAACTTTACCACCTGACACACCATGGAATCAGGTGAGGGTCCGACAACAGAAATCTCTATTCACCTCAGGTGGGAATTCCCGGTCTTGCTGTAGAATCCCATCCATTACCTAAATGATTAGAAATGAATGAGGACTTGGATGTCCTGGTGCATGTATTGCAATAGGTTTGTAGGCAAGTACAGCAAGTAATTGGAAAGCTATTGTATTTAATTATTTAATGTGAGGGGAATTGAATACGAAAATAGGGGTTATGCTTTAGTTATTCAGGGTCATTGATGAGACCACATCTTGTGTACATTATTGGTCACCTTATGTAAGAAGAGAAAGTTTACTAGGTGAATACCTGCAATGGGAGGGCTATCCTATGAGGAAAGGTTGGAGAAGCTAGCTTTGTATCCATTGGGATTTAGAAGATTAAGAGGTTACTTTATTGAAACAGATATAATCCTAAAGAGCCCTGACAAGGCGGATGTGAAAAGAATGTTTCCTCTTGTGAGAGAAGTAGGTGTTTAAAAATAAGGGGTTGCCAATTTAAGGCAGTGATGAAGATTTTTTCTCTCTGACGTTCTTGAGTCTTTGGAACTCTTCCTCAAAAGGCAGTGGGGAGTCTCTGAATATTTTTAAGGTAGAGCTGGATAAATGTTTGATTAACGAGGGTATAAATGATTATTGGGATAGGTGGGAAGGTGGGGAGCAGGTGTGAGGGGCCAAGTGGCCCATTCCATCTCCTAAATCTTATGTAAATGCTGGCCACAGTCAGAGGATCAATCTCCAAACTAGCAGAGCTTGATTCAAGTGACAACCTTAAACACCTGCTGCACATCTGGGTTAATCTAGAACAAAGAACAACCCAGCACGGGAAACAGGCCCTTCGGCCCAACAAGCCCTCACCGCCATCTTAACAAAGCATTTTCCCACATCTACCTTGCCCTGTGTGTATGCGAATGGTACCTCTATTGTAACCAGATTCAGGGGAGAATAGCGTAGGGTCAATTTGGTACAATCTATTACAGACTTTGGATAAAGGCACAAAATAAGAAGGTCCAGGTGTGGATTATGCCCTTTGATCCAATAGTGAGATCACTAAATGAGACCTAAAATTATCTAAGGTTGGGAAAACCAATCACTGTTCATGTTTCTGCTCCTGGGCCTTGAGGAGGGTTGGGGTCTGTACCCACTTGGACTTTCCTTGGGACCTCTGGAAGCCTCTTTCAGTTTCCTCTTTGCGAAAGGTCACAGCAGAAATTAAAATTCATTTGGTGATTGTTTCCGAGCTGAGAATCGACGATTAGAAGGAGGAGAGTCAGATCTTTTCTCGGCCTGCTGCATTCTGGGCCTCAGGCCTGTCACAGCATCTGACCTTTAACCTCTGACTCCAGGAATTTCAGTCGGGCTTTTGTGGCAGAAGCAGAAGCATTTTTACACAACAGGTGGTCAGGACGGGGCTGCGCTACTCGGTGAGGTGGGCCAATACTAATCTCTAAACCCAACCCATCACATAAAGCAGGAAACAATTGCAAGGTATGGAGGAAGCAACAGGAAGTGCGATTAATTAGATTTCCTGCCGAAAGTGCCAGTCCCAAAAATCCTGTCATTCCATGATTTTATAATCGATCCAAATCCAGAGCACATAGAATCGCCACAGTACAGCAAAGGCCATTCGGCCCATCGAATCTGCACTGACTCTAAGGGGCAATTTAACGTGGCCAATCCACCTAATCCGCACACCCTGCTCTCAAATGCAGAAAAGCAATAGAAAATCCCTCAGATTGGCATGTGGGGACGGTACATGGAGAATTCACACTGGATATTCTTGGGACCAGATGAAACACAGGAAGATCCCCAACATTCCAGATCCCAGGAAAGGATCAGGAAACGTCATTCCATACCGTAGTTTCTTTTAAAACTCCTTGCTTTTAGAGAGAGATTTTAACAGAAGGAATACATCCCCACATGACGATGGGTAAATAATTTTAAATAAACCAAAAAGAGATGTTAATTGAATCAGTAAGTCTGACCTATCGCAGTAAGATAAACAAGAGCTACACTATTAGACCCAGAGTCCAGGATTTTCTTTTATTTTCATCGTCTTTTCATTAAACAAACTTTTCAATTCTTGAAAAACTTTCACTTTATCTGAATTGTCACCATTGGGGCTGTTGTGGCAATTGCAGAACCAGGAAGTTTTATCAGATGTCCCAGTGGAGCTGACCTTGTGACCTGGGGAATATGCAGTCAGTCTTTGCCAAATCACCAGGTCGTAGTGCACACACCCCTCCGTACATTCGAGCATCACATCACCAGGTGGTGAAACTTATTCCCCAAGCAGGCAAGGATTAAGCTGCTCTGACCCTAGTCTGGATCTGGTCACTTTATTAGTTTCAGTTCTGCGTTGGTCAGCAGGTGATGGTGGCTGTGTTCGAGGGGAAGAAGTTTAAGCAGGTCCTTGGCTGCAGCTTTCAGATTTTTGCCTCCAGCATCTCCAGGAACAGTTTGTGCATAGTCACTCTGCCTTCGGCCATGATTCGACGGAAACATTGGACAGCTTTGTTTGCTGTCTGTCGGAGGAGTGGTAAAGTCATCAGCAACTTCCCGCTGCGGTGTGGATCCTCCAAGTGCCTGCTTTTCTCATACTCTTGTAGAGCTTCATGAAGAATATCCTGCAGTTTCTGAATTGCCTCCACATTCTCAATATTCATTGAATCTGGAACCAATAAAAGAAAAGATGAAATCTCTTCCTGCCTATTGTAACCTTAGATTTTCGGTGTAGAGTTGGCTCAGGTTCACCCAGGGGCTCGGGGATGTTGTGGGTCAGTGTTTGGGAGGGCGAGTTTGGAGTGTGGATAGTTGGGGGGTGGAGGAGGGTTGAGGTAATGGTGGGTTGGGAAGTATCTGTGGGAATATTGGGCATGTTTGCCCTGAAATATTGGATTGTTTCCTTAGTTGCGCTTGGATCTTCTGGGAAATTTAGAAAGGTTTGTTCTTATTGCTTCATTGGTGGATTAATTTCAACAACTGGAAGACAAAAACTTTGACATTCCGGACTTTGCCAATGAATGTTGGTAATGGTGTCTTCCCTGAGCCACTGTCCACAGTGACTAGGGTTCAAGACCATAATCATAAAAAAAGGAAGATAGAATCAATTCACAGATAAATGAGCAAAAAGATTCCATAGAGATATCCCTGAGGCACTAAAAGATTACAGCCACTTGGATCACCCCTCACAACACCTTCCAAACCTGCAAATTCTACAATCTGGAAGGACAAGGGCGGCGGACACAAGTCCCCTCTGATCCACTCACATACTGACTTGGAAATATAACCACCATTCCTTCACTGTTGCTGGGTCAAAATCCTGGGACTCCTTCCCTAACAGCACAGTGGATGTACCTACATAAGAAAAAGAACATAAGAACATAAGAAATAGGAGCAGGAGGAGCAGGAGTAGGCCATCTAGCCCTTCGAGCCTGCCCCGCCATCACACGGCCTGGGTGGCTCAAGAAGGCATCATTTTCTCAAGGGGCAGTTAGGCATTGCCAATGAATGTTGGCTTCGCCAGCAACACCTACATTCTGTGAAAAAATAAAAAATCTCTTGCCCCTCACTCATTCTCTCCCTTACTCTTCTCTCTCTCCCTCTTTTCCTCCTTCCCTCATTTTCTCCCTCTCTCACACTCCCTCACTCTCTTCCTCTCCTCATACACTCTCCTCCCCCTCTCCTCCCTCTTTCTGCACTCCTTGGAATAAACACAAATGGCATCGTAGAGATGATGTGCCAATCAATTCAATTGATGAACCTATAATTACAAAATCAATTTCTCTTCCTTCCTCAGCCCCGATCCCAATTCTTTCCCGAGGGAGTAATTTTCCTTAATGTTTATGAGACCCTACGTGACCCACAATCTCTCTCCTACCTTCACTGCTGTGAACCATTATTTTGGGGGATTGGAGATTTTGACATTGCGGCCTAGACAGCAGCACTTTTGAATAGAGCTTTCTGTCAATAGACCAGGTCACATCTCTCGCTCAAAAAGTGACAGATGTCAATAACCTTATCGGTCATCAGTTTCCTTTCAGCAAACAATTTAAACTGTTGTGTGTCGTGCTTTGTTGTGTGTTGAACATAGAGTTAGTGCACACATTATACCCTTCTGCAATTAACCAGTGCCATACTAATCGCTTCTGGAATAAACCAGAGAGAAAATGTATCCTTGACAAAGAACTGGGAATAAAAGGGAAGAGTGAAAGAAGCAGGAATCCTGAGAATCTTATCTCAAATCAGCAGGAAATGGAGCCTTTCAGATCCTCAGTTTGAATCCTGTCTGACCCACACTCAGTTTCCATTCCGACCCTCATTACAGACTTTCATTATAACACTCTCTCTCTCACACACACTCCCTCAGTTATAACACTCTCTCACGCACTCCCTCAGTATAAGACCCTCAGTTATAACACTCTCTCACACACTCCCTCAGTATAAGGCCCTCAGTTATAACACTCTCTCTCACACATGTCCCTCAGTATAAAACCCTTAGTTATAAAACTGTCTCACACACACTATCCCTCAGTATAAGACTCTCAGTTATAACACTATCTCTCACACACTGTCCCTCAGTATAAGACTCTCAGTTATAACACTCTCTCACACACACTGTCCCTCAGTATAAGACTCTCAGTTATAACACTCTCTCACACACTGTCCCTCAGTATAAGACCCTCAGTTATAACACTCTCTCACACACACTGTCCCTCAGTATAAGACCCTCAGTTATAACACTCTCTCACACACTTTCCCTCAGTATAAGACTCTCAGTTATAACACTCTCTCACACACTCTCCCTCAGTATAAGACCCTCAGTTATAACACTCTCTCACACACACTGTCCCACAGTATAAGACTCTCAGTTATAACACTCTCTCACACACACTGTCCTACAGTATAAGACCCTCAGTTATAACACTCTCTCACACACACTGTCCCTCAGTATAAGACCCTCAGTTATAACACTCTCTCACACACTCTCCCTCAGTATAAGACCCTCAGTTATAACACTCTCTCACACACACTGTCCCTCAGTATAAGACTCTCAGTTATAACACTCTCTCACACACACTGTCCCACAGTATAAGACTCTCAGTTATAACACTCTCTCACACACACTGTCCCACAGTATAAGACTCTCAGTTATAACACTCTATCTCACACACACTGTCTCTCAACATAAGACCCTCAGTTATAACACTCTCTCACACACTTTCCCTCAGTATAAGACCCTCAGTTATAACACTCTCTCACACACACTGTCCCTCAGTATAAGACTCTCAGTTATAACACTCTCTCACACACTGTCCCTCAGTATAAGACTCTCAGTTATAACACTCTCTCACACTCTCCCTCAGTATAAGACTCTCAGTTATAACACTCTCTCACACACTGTCCCTCAGTATAAGACTCGCAGTTATAACACTCTCTCACACACTGTCCCTCAGTATAAGACCCTCAGCTTTAACACTCTCTCTCTCACACACTGTCCCTCAGTATAAGACTCTCAGTTATAACACTCTCACACACTGTCCCTCAGTATAAGACTCTCAGTTATAACACACACACACTGTCCCTCAGTATAAGACCCTCAGCTTTACCACTCTCTCTCTCACACACTGTCCCTCAGTATAAGACTCTCAGTTATAACACTCTCTCACACACTGTCCCTCAGTATAAGACTCTCAGTTATAACACTCTCTCACACACTGTCCCTCAGTATAAGACTCTCAGTTATAACACTCTCACACACACTGTCCCTCAGTATAAGACTCTCAGTTATAACACTCTCACACACACTGTCCCTCAGTATAAGACTCTCAGTTATAACACACTCACACACTGTCCCTCAGTATAAGACCCTCAGCTTTAACACTCCCTCTCTCACACACTGTCCCTCAGTATAAGGCTCTCAGTTATAACACTCTCTCACACACTGTCCCTCAGTATAAGACCCACAGTTATAACACTCTCTCACACACACTGTCTCTCAGTATAAGACTCTCAGTTATAACACTCTCTCACACACACTGTCTCTCAGTATAAGGCTCTCAGTTATAACACTCTCCCACACACTCTCCCTCAGTATAAGACTCTCAGTTATAACACTCTCTCACACACTGTCCCTCAGTATAAGACTCTCAGTTATAACACTCTCTCACACACACTGTCTCTCAGTATAAGACCCTCAGTTATAACACTCTCTCACACACACTGTCCCTCAGTATAAGACCCTCAGTTATAACACTCTCTCACACACTCTCCCTCAGTATAAGACTCTCAGTTATAACACTCTCTCTCACACACTGTCCCTCAGTATAAGACTCAGTTATAACACTCTCTCTCTCACACACTGTCCCTCAGTGTAAGACTCTCAATTATAACACTCTCTCACACACACTCTCCCTCAGTATAAGTCTCTCAGTTATAACACTCTCTCACACACACACTGTCCCTCAGTATAAGACTCTCAGTTATAACACTCTCACACACACTGTCCCACAGTATAAGACTCTCAGTTATAACACTCTCTCTCACACACACTGTCCCTCAGTATAAGACTCTCAGTTATAACACTCTCACACACACTGTCCCTCAGTATAAGACCCTCAGTTATAACACTCTCACACACACTGTCCCTCAGTATAAGACTCTCAGTTATAACACTCTCACACACACTGTCCCTCAGTATAAGATCCTCAGTTATAACACTCTCACACACACTGTCCCTCAGTATAAGACTCTCAGTTATAACACTCTCACACACACTGTCCCTCAGTATAAGACCCTCAGTTATAACACTCTCTCTCACACACTCTCCCTCAGTATAAGACTCTCAGTTATAACACTCTCTCACACACTCCCTCAGTATAAGACTCTCAGTTATAACACTCTCTCTCACACACTGTCCCTCAGTATAAGACCCTCAGTTATAACACTCTCTCTCACACACTCTCCCTCAGTATAAGACTCTCAGTTATAACACTCTCTCACACACTTTCCCTCAGTATAAGATTCTCAGTTATAACACTCTCTCTCACACACTGTCCCTCAGTATAAGACTCTCAGTTATAACACTCTCTCTCACACACACTCTCGCTCAGTATAAGACTCTCAGTTATAACACTCTCTCTCACACATTGTCCCTCAGTATAAGATTCTCAGTTATAACACTCTCTCTCACACACTGTCCCTCAGTATAAGACTCTCAGTTATAACACTCTCTCTCACACACTGTCCCTCAGTATAAGGCTCTCAGTTATAACACTCTCTCACACACTGTCCCTCAGTATAAGACCCACAGTTATAACACTCTCTCACACACACTGTCTCTCAGTATAAGACTCTCAGTTATAACACTCTCTCACACACACTGTCTCTCAGTATAAGGCTCTCAGTTATAACACTCTCCCACACACTCTCCCTCAGTATAAGACTCTCAGTTATAACACTCTCTCACACACTGTCCCTCAGTATAAGACTCTCAGTTATAACACTCTCTCACACACACTGTCTCTCAGTATAAGACCCTCAGTTATAACACTCTCTCACACACACTGTCCCTCAGTATAAGACCCTCAGTTATAACACTCTCTCACACACTCTCCCTCAGTATAAGACTCTCAGTTATAACACTCTCTCTCACACACTGTCCCTCAGTATAAGACTCAGTTATAACACTCTCTCTCTCACACACTGTCCCTCAGTGTAAGACTCTCAATTATAACACTCTCTCACACACACTCTCCCTCAGTATAAGTCTCTCAGTTATAACACTCTCTCACACACACACTGTCCCTCAGTATAAGACTCTCAGTTATAACAGTCTCACACACACTGTCCCTCAGTATAAGACTCTCAGTTATAACACTCTCTCTCACACACACTGTCCCTCAGTATAAGACTCTCAGTTATAACACTCTCACACACACTGTCCCTCAGTATAAGACCCTCAGTTATAACACTCTCACACACACTGTCCCTCAGTATAAGACTCTCAGTTATAACACTCTCACACACACTGTCCCTCAGTATAAGATCCTCAGTTATAACACTCTCACACACACTGTCCCTCAGTATAAGACTCTCAGTTATAACACTCTCACACACACTGTCCCTCAGTATAAGACCCTCAGTTATAACACTCTCTCTCACACACTGTCCCTCAGTATAAGACTCTCAGTTATAACACTCTCACACACACTGTCCCTCAGTATAAGACCCTCAGTTATAACACTCTCACACACACTCCCTCAGTATAAGACTCTCAGTTATAACACTCTCTCTCACACACTGTCCCTCAGTATAAGACCCTCAGTTATAACACTCTCTCTCACACACTCTCCCTCAGTATAAGACTCTCAGTTATAACACTCTCTCACACACTTTCCCTCAGTATAAGATTCTCAGTTATAACACTCTCTCTCACACACTGTCCCTCAGTATAAGACTCTCAGTTATAACACTCTCTCTCTCACACACTCTCGCTCAGTATAAGACTCTCAGTTATAACACTCTCTCTCACACATTGTCCCTCAGTATAAGATTCTCAGTTATAACACTCTCTCTCACACACTGTCCCTCAGTATAAGACTCTCAGTTATAACACTCTCTCTCACACACTGTCCCTCAGTATAAGACTCTCAGTTATAACACTCTCTCTCACACACTGTCCCTCAGTATAAGACTCTCAGTTATAACACTCTCTCACACACTTTCCCTCAGTATAAGACTCTCAGTTATAACACTCTCTCTCACACACTGTCCCTCAGTATAAGACTCTCAGTTATAACACTCTCTCTCACACACTGCCCCTCAGTATAAGACTCTCAGTTATAACACTCTCTCACACACTTTCCCTCAGTATAAGACTCTCAGTTATAACACTCTCTCTCACACACTGTCCCTCAGTATAAGACTCTCAGTTATAACACTATCTTTCACAATCTCCTTCAGTATAAGGCTCTCAATTATGAAACTCTCGTTGATTCCATCTCCATACATACAACAGGGTCAATGCTGGCAATTGGCTTTCCCTCCCAATGTTAACTCCATTTGAATAGATGGCGAGTGTGTTGTTCAGAAAATGTCAAAGCCCCGTTTTCATTCCTATTGCAGCCGTATTAGAATCTCCTTCCAGGGCCCTCAGGCGATGAGAAAAAAATACTTAGAAGGAAACTGTGCAGAAAGTAGCTTTGAAAAAGCGCTCAGCAACCAGTGAGGCTAGGTACAGCCCTGGGCAGGGCATAAAGCAATCAAATGGTGAGAGTGTGAGTGTCCAGGGTTAGGGTGAGGGCTGAGGTTCTGGATGAGAGTGTTGCTGGCAAGGCCAGCATTTATTGTCTAACCCTAATTTCCCTTGAGAAGTTTGTGGTGAGGCGCCTTGAAAACAACTGAATAGCTTTCTAGATATTTCAAAGGACACTTACAGGTCAACCACCCAGTTGAAGAATTTCTAAATTTGAGCCTAATTAGGGAGTTGCTTAGCTCAGTTAGCTGGATGGCTGGTCTGTGACGCAGAGCGATGCCAACAACGAGGGTTCAATTCCCATTCCTGCATCTGCCTTCTCAACCTTGCTCCTCACCTGACGTACAGAGATCCTCAGGTTAAATTGCCACTGGTCAACCTGTGGCCATCTGGGACAACGGTAACTTTATTTATTTTAAAAATAAAACATGACAGGTGATATGTTGCAGCTATATTTTATCATGGCTTTGTGGACACCTGTGCAATCTATAGCAACTATATCTGCAGTATGTGTCTGCAGAGTAAGGAACTGTCAGAGTTGGTTAGCTGGGGTCTGAGGTTCGGACACTGCAATGTACCAGCGAGAGGGAATGTTACATAGATGCCTTGTTTCAGGAGGCAGTCACAACTAATAGGCATGTGGGACACTTGCCCTTATCAATCGAGGCACAGATTACAAAAGCAGACAAGGCATGTAGGAACCAAAAGGGAAAATGCCGGAAAATCTCAGCAGGTCTGGCAGCAAATGTAAGGAGAGAAAAGAGCTGAGGTTTCAAGTTCAGATGACTCTTTGTCAAAGCAATTTGAAGTCATGTTGGAGTTGTGTAGAACTTTGGTGAGGCCACAGCTGGAGCGCTGTGCGCAGTTCTGGTCATCACATTACAGGAAGGATGTGATTGCTCTGGAGGGGGTGCAGAGGAGATTCACCAGGATGCTGCCTGGGATGGAGCACTGCAGTTATGAAGAGAGAGGTTGGGTAAAGCTTGGGTTGTTTTCACTGGAGCAGAGAAGACTGAGGGGTGACCTGATCGAGGTGTTCAAGATTATGAGGGACACGGACAGAGTGGATAAAGAGCAGCTGTTCCCCTTAGTTGAAGAGTCAGTCACAAGTGGACATAGGTTCAAGGTGAGGGGCAGGAGGTTTAGGGGGGATCGTACCCCCTATGTTCACATCCAAATTGTTAATATATAACAAAAACAGTCAGGGTCTCAACACTGAACCATGTGGAACCCTTGAAACAGCTTTCCATTCACAAGGACATCCATCGATCATTATCCTTTGTTTCCCGTTATTAATCCAACTTTTGGTTCAGTTTGCCACATTACCCTGTCTCCCACCGGCTTTTTATCGAGGGACTGACTGTATCGTAGCCAAATTTACTGATATACAAAAATAGGTAAGAAGTTGCAAGTAGGAAGCGATAGAGATTGATTATCAAGAGGATGGGTAAAAATTTGCCGGATATAGTATCATGTGGGATTGTCCACTTTGGCAGGAATAATAAAAAAGCAAAATATTACGTAACTGGCGGGAGAGAGATTGCAGAATGCTGCAGGTCAGAGGGATCTGGGTATCCTTGTACATGAATCACCACAAGTTATCATTTAGCAAGTAATTGGAAAACACATGGAATATTAGCCTTTACTGAAAGGGGGATGAAATATAAAAGTAGGAAAGCTTTACAACAATCATGCAGAGCATTAGTTAGGTTTCATCTGGAGGAATGTGGACAGTTCTGGTTTCCTTTCTGACAGAGGGATATACTTGGAATGGAAGCAGTTCAGAGGATGTTCACTGAGCTGATTCCTGGGATGAAGGGCTTGTCTTCTGAGCTGGTTGGCCCTAAACACACTGGAGTTTGGAAGAATGAGAGGTGATCTTAGTGGAAGTGATAAGATTCTGAGGGGAGGCATTGAGAGGGGAGATGCTGTGAGAACGCTTCCTTTTTTGGGACAATGTAGAAGTAGCAAACACATTTTAAAAAGAAGGCTCTTCCATTTAAGATACAGATGAGAGGATACTCTTTCTTCCAGAGGGTCATTAGTGTGCAAAGAGTTGGAGATGCTGGCGTTGGACTGGGGTGGGCACAGTAAAAAACCTTTGTTGTGAATCTTTGCAAAGAGCAGTGGAGTCTGGGTCATTGAATATATCTAGGACCGAGTTAGATAGATTTTCACCCAGTAAGAGTGTCAATCATTCAACAGGAAACAGGAGTTAAGGTCACAATTAGATTAGGCACCGTTTTATGAAATGACAGAGGAGGCAAGATGGGCAAAATAGCCGACCTCTGCTCCTCTTTCTTATGGTCTTCCAATCATAACACGCTGGATCTAGAGTTACATGTACACCAGATAAGAATGAGCAGTTTCCTTTCCAAAAGGATGTTCGTGACCCATGTGAGATATTACAAAAAACTGTGGTCACTGTTCCTGATACTAGCTCTTAATTCCAGATTTATTTAATTAACCGAATTTAAATCTCTGCAGCTGCCATGTTGAGATTTGAAGTCATGTCTCCAGATCATTGGTCCAGTAATATAATCGCAATGCTACCGTTCCTCAGAGAGTAATTGGGAGGTGCAGAATGAGGATCTGTACCTGAGTTAGCCAAGGCCATGGCTTTCAGTGTTACAAACTCTTCCTTGTCAAGTTGAAGCTTGCGATACTTTGTGATCAGTTGCAGGAGTGTGCAGTACAGGTCAAGTAATCCAACCATCCGACATTGTTCCCGCTCCATGATTAAATCATCTGCATAGACCAATCCTTCATCATATGGCAGTGAGCGGAACACCACTCCTAGGATCAGCACTTCCATCCAGGCACTCTGCAGGATCCCCATCTGATCTCCCAGTGACAGCGTGGAGAAACCTGGGGGAATTGAGACAAACGCCAGATTGGTAGCTGATTTCACTGGACATTGAAGCTGCACCTCAGGAGGATCTGCTCCCATCTTCAACCTCCTAAAGTTTATTATAGTTAAAGTTTATTACTGTCACAAACAAGTTTACGTTAACACTGCAATGACGTTCCTGTGAAAATCCCCTAGTCGCCACATTCCGGACCCTGTCCGGGTACACAGAGAGAATTTAGCATGGCCAATGCATCCTAACCAACACGTCTTTCAGACTGTGGGAGGAAACCAGAGCACCCAGAGAAAACCCACGTAGACACGGGGAGAATGTGCAGACTCTACAGACAGTCACCCAAGCTGGGAATTGAATCTGGGACCCTGACACTGTGAAGGAACAGTGCTAACCACTGTGCCACCATACTGCCCCTCCTGATCCTCACCTAACTGCACTGTGTTGAACAAAGAACGGCACAGTACTGGAACAGGCCCTTCAGCCCACCAAGTCTGTGCCGATACAGATGCCTCTCTAATCTAATACTTTCTTGCCACTATGTGGTCCATATCCCTCTATTCCCTGCCTATTCATGTATCTATCCAGATGCCTCTTGAACATTGTTGTAGAATCTGCTTCCACCACCCCCTCCGGCAGCACACTCCAGGCATTCACCACCGTCTGTCTGGAAAACTTGCCCCTTACATCTCTTTTAAACTTTCCGCCTCTTAGTTTCGATCTTTCCCCCTGAGTAATTGACCCTTCGATCCTGGGGGAAAAAAACTCTGCCCATCCATTCTATCCCAGCCTGTCATAATCTTGTAAACTCTATCAGGTCCCCCCTCATCCACTGATGCTCCAATGAAAACAATCCAAGTTTGTTCAGCCTTTCTTCATAGTCCACATCCCCCAAACCAGGCAACATCCTGGTAAATCTCTTCTGCACCCTTTTCAAATGCATCAACATCTTTCCGGTAGTGTGGTGACCAGAACTGTACACAATACTCCAAGTGCAGCCTAACCAAAGTATTATACAGCTGCAACATAATTTTCCAATTCCTATCCTCAAGGCCTGACCAATGAAGGGCAGCATGTCATATGCCTTCTTCACTACCTTGTCCACCAGAGTTGCCACCTTCAGGGAGCTGTGGATCTGCATGCCTAGATCCCTCTGTATGTTAATATTTCTAAGGGCTCCCACGTATACTTCCCTTCTACAGTAGACCCGCATCTTTCATCCCAGGTCTCCTGCTGTATCCTCTGACAATCATCACCCTCCACTCCTTCCCCAATTCTTGTATCATCTACAAACTTACTAATCAGACAACTTACACTTTCCCCCATCTCTCTCAGTATTCTGGGATAGACCCTATCTGGCCCTGGGGACTTGTCCACCTTAATGTTTTTCAAAACCTACAAAGCTCCTGCCTTTTTATCTCAACATGTCCTAGAATGTCAAAGTCTCCCTTTCTAACTCGCCATCCACCCTATCCTTCTCCTTTGTGAATACTGTTACAAAGTACTCGTTAAGGACCTCATCCACCTCATCTGGCTCCACACACATTCCTTCCACTGTCCTTAGCTACCCTTTTCCTCTTTGTATATGCATAAAAAGCCTTGACACTCTCCTTAATCCTGTCTGCCAAGAATATTTCATGGCAGCTTTTTGCCCTCCTAAGTCCATGTTTAAGCTTTTCCCTGGAGGCGAGGACCTGGCAGTTGGAGTACATAAGAACATAAGAACATAAGAAATAGGAGCAGGAGTAGGCCATCTAGCCCTTCGAGCCTGCCCCGCCATTCACAATGTTAGCAAGTGTGAGGTTATCCACTTTGGCAGGAATAATAGTAGGAGGAATTATTATTTAAAAGGCAAAAAGCTGCAGCATGCTACGGTGCAGAGGGACCTGGGGGTCCTTGTGCACGAGTTGCAAAAACCCAGTCTGCAGGTACAGCAGGTGATCAAGAAGGCGAATGGAATGTTGGCCTTTATAGCGAGGGGGATAGAATATAAAAGCAGGGAGGTCTTGCTGAAACTGTACAGGGCACTGGTGAGGCCACAGCTGGAGTACTATGTGCAGTTTTGGTTGCCACACTTGCGGAAGGATATGTTGGCCTTGGAGGGAGTGCAGAGAAGGTTCACTAAGCTGATACCAGAGATGAGGGGGTTGGACTATGAAGAGAGACTAAATAGAATAGGTCTGTACTTGTTGGAGTTTAGAAGGGTGAGGGGGGATCTTATAGAGATGTATAAGATAATGACGGGGATGGATAGGGTAGAGGTAGAGAGATTCTTCCTGCTTTGAAAGGATAGCAGGACTAGATGACTCAGCCTCAAGATAAGGGGGGGACAGTTTAGATCAGAGTTAAGAAAGAACTTATTCAGTCAAAGGTTGGTGAATCTCTGGAATTCTCTGCCCGTTGAAGTGGTGGAGGCTACCTCGCTAAATATATTTAAGTCACGGGTAGATAGGTTTCTGATAGACAGGGGAATTAAGGGTTATGGGGAGAGGGCGGGAAAGTGGAACTGATCCACTTCAGATCAGCCATGATCTTATTGAATGGTGGAGCAGGCTCGAAGGGCTAGATGGCCTACTCCTGCTCCTATTTCTTATGTTCTTGTCTCTTTATAGTCTCCTTTATTTAAGCACAAGACACTGGTATTGGATTTTACCTTCTCACGCTCCACCTGTATTTTAAATTCAACCACACTTCAACCATTGCTTCTTCCAAGAGAATCTCTAACTGTAAGATCATTAATTATTCCCTTCTCATTACACAGGACCAGATCTAGAATAGCTCGCTCCCTCATTGTTTCCATTACATACTGTTCAAGGAAGCTGTCACAGATACATTCTATAAACTCCTCTTCAAGGCTGCCTTGGCTGGCCTGGTTTGACCAATTGAAATGTAGATTAAAATCCCCCATGATAATTGCTGTAACATTTTTACATGCATCAGTTATTTCTTTGTTTATTTCTCAACCCACCATTTGTCATTATTTGGCAGTCTATAGGCTACGCCTACAGGTTGGTGGGTGGTTGTGGAGGAGTCAAAGAGTGGAGGTAGGGGAGGGCTGGGATAAAGATCCCGGTGAGACAAAGTTAAAGGACAGGAGTGGGGAAAGATGGAGGTGGGAGTGAGAATGGCTAGAGTGAGGGAAGAGGAATGGGACTGAGAGAGCAGTAACCTGAGTTCCAATGTATAATTTCTCTAAAGATGAAAACTGATTTGGGTATAAGATGCTTCCATATTGGAAGAACCTCCTTAACTTTTAATTTAATGTGGAGAAACTCAACAAGACACCAGCTGTGAGAGTGAAAATGCAGCATCAGCACTTTTCAGCTGGTGAAAAGCACTGGCAGCCACAGACAAGTCAAACTGACCTCCAGGTGACAGCTCTGATTCCAGCTGCATCCTTCTAGCTACAGCTTGGCACAATCCTGTAAGGAGGATATTGAATAATGCAGATCAGTTCCATTACTTGTTATTGGTGATTTCTATCTGGACGATACCTCTGTCTCTGGCTCCCAACTGACTCTTACTTTCATTGTTTTTTAGCTGATTAATACAAAACAGGGTTTAGAAAACATTAATTAACAGATAGTAATCAGCAGATCGATTGCGGGGGTGGGGGGGAGAGATCGGAGACAAACTCTGTCAGGGAGTAAGATCCTTCAAAAGAATCAATGTTTCTGAAGTCAAAGCTTTAATCTCCCTGGACTCAAGATGTGAATGCACACTTATATTCACACACACACACGCACACATACTTATACACACACACACACACTTACACATATTTATACACACACACACTCACTCACACACACACACACTCACACATACTTATACACACACACAGTCACTCACACACACACATACTTATGCACACACACACATACTTATACACATACACTCACTCATACTTATACACACACACACTTATACACACACACACTTATACACACACACGTATACATACTTATACACACACACACTTATACACACACACACGTATACATACTTATACACACACACACGTACACATACTTATACACACACGTACACATACTTATACACACACGCACACCCACTCACACATGCACACACACACCCACTCACACATGCACACACACACCCTTACACACACTCTCACACCAATACACAAACATACACACACTCATGCACACTCACATACACTCACACACACACAAACACTCACACACAGGTGCAGGAGGTAAAGGATGAGGAGGGTGTGAGGGTTGAAGAGGAAGTCTGGGAGTTTGATGAGGGGTGAACCGCGGTGAGAGTTAAAGAGTTACTTTCTGAGTGAATACTGGGTGAGAATCAGGTTGATTTGTGATGTCTCTATGGTTGGATATCTGCCAACATTCACCATTTGAATGGTGTTTATCGGGGGAAATTATTGCAAAGTTGGTTTCGAGTTAGCGCTGTCAGAATGACAAAAAATGTTTCAACAGAAGCAGAAAGGAAAAAGACCATTTTGAATATTTTAGCTGTTAAAGATTTATGTACATCAGTAATATGTGAATTACACTATTCAGGGAATAGGAATATCTCCACTTGACAATCTCTGGCATTGCCGTGACTGAATCTCCCCACTCTCAACATGCTGCGGGTCACCATTGACCAGAAACTGAACTGGACCCAACTAGAGGGCAGTATGGTAGCATGGTGGTTAGCACTGCTGCTTCACAGCTCCAGGGTCCTGGGTTTGATTCCCAGCTCGGGTCACTGTCTGTGTGCAGTTTGCACATTTTCCTCGTGTCTGTGTGGGTTTCCTCTGGGTGCTCCAGTTTCCTCCCACAGTCCAAAGATGTGCGGTTTAGGTTAATTGACCATGCTAAGAAATTGCCCCTTAGTGTCCAGGGTAGCGGAGGTTAGGGGGATTAGTGGGTATAATATGGGGGTAGGGTCTGGGTGGGATTGTGTTCGGTGCAGACTCGATGGGCTGAAGGACCTCTTTCTGCACTGTAGGGTTCTATGATTCTATATAAACACTGTGACTAAAATTTGAACAGGTTTAGACAGGGTGGATTCAGAAAGAATGTTCCTGATGGTGGGGGAGTCCAGAACTAAGGGTCATAGTTTGAGGATAAGGGATAAATCTTTTCGAATTGAGGTGAGGAGAAATTTCTTCACCCAGAGGGTGGGGAATGTGTGGAATTCACTCCCACAGAAAGTAGTTGAGGCCAAAATGTTGTGAGATTTCAAAAAGAAATTAGATATCGCTCTTGGGGCTGAAAGGATCAAGGGATATGGGGGGGAATCGGGATATGGGGGAAAAGGGGGTAATCGGGATACGGGGGAAAAGGGGGAATAGGATATGGGGGGAGGGGGAATAGGATATGGGGGGAAAGGGGGAATCAGGATATTCTTCAGAGCAGTAATACTTGGTGGCTGGTGAGTTTTTGAATTTTCGATTCAGTTTTTTCTTCTCTGTATTGGCCGGTTCACGGGGTTTTTGTTTGTTTTCGCGTTCCGTAGCGGGAGCTAGGCGCGGGGGCAGTCGGGAAGGGAGTGCAGGAGTACAAAAAGAAGGCCGCAATAGCAGCGGGCAGCGTCGGGAGCGAGCAGCAGAGTGAGGAGGGTGCAGAGGGAGTGCTGCAAGGGCTTTGGCTCACAGGGCCAGGCTTAGGCACGGTGAGTTACTGGTCCATTTCTCCCTGTTTTCCATTTCTGTGTCCATAACTCTAAGGGCGGTCAGGTAAATGGCAGGGTCCTTGTGGAGACGCGTCAGCTGCGCTAGGTGCAATAAGTGGGAGTTCCTGGAGACAACGCGTCTCCCGAGAGTCCACATCTGCACCGAATGTCTGGAGTTGCAGCATTTGAGGGCCCGGGTTAGGCAACTGGAGCTGCGACTGGAAGATTTATTTTTAATCAGGGAGAACGAGGTAATAATGGATCGGAACCACGGTCATGTGGAGATCCCAGAGCCTTGGCGGGGGGTGGGGGGGGGGGGGCAACTGTTAGGAAGGGGAAAAAGAAGAGGAATCATGGTCCAAAGGCTACCCCAGAGGTAGTCTCCCAAAATATCAGGGGTAAGGCGACAACTGGGGTAGAAAGGGCAAGAGAGGAAGACCGGAATATATCAGAAGGAAGGAATGGGGCTGGATGTGAGATAGTGGTGGGGGATGGGATGGTTAAAGGTTCTGTGGGCAAAAGTGGGACTCCAGGATAGTAGTCTGCCTCCCTGGAGCAGGGTACAGGATGTGTCGGAGAGGGCAGAGGGAATCTTGAAGGGCCAAGGGACCCAGGCGGATGTAATTGTACACATAGGAGAGAAGGACGTAGGAAGGAAGAGCAGGGGGGATATACGTAGGCAGTTCAGGGAGTTGGGGGCCAGGCTGAAGTGCAGGGCCTCCAGGGTGGCGATCTCTGGGCTGCTGCCAGTGCCCAGTAATAGCAGGGATAAGAATACTGAGATCCTGCAGCTGAATGCGTGGCTGAAGGATTGGTGCAGGACAGAGGGTTTTACTTTTGTAGACCATTGGGAAGTCTTTGTGAGGGAAGGGCACCTGTACAAGTGGGACGGGGAACATTTAAATGGGAAGGGCACACATATTTTATCTGAGAGGTTAGCTGGAGTGTTTCGGCAGGGTTTAAACTAATATGGAGGGGGGGTGGGGAGGAGACAGATAGCTCAGTAGGCACTGGGAGTGGGAGTTGGGTGACAGGGTAAGTCTAGATGAGAGGAAAATCTCCCAGGAGAAGGAGGATCTGAGTGGGCCTGAGGGTCTTCAGTGCATCTGTTTTAATGCGAGGAGTGTGACGGGTAAAACGGATGAACTTAAGGCCTTAATGTTCGCGAGGAATTTAGATGTGGTGGCAGTGACGGAGACGTGGTTAAAGGAAAGGCAGGACTGGCAGCGAAATATTCCTGGGTATAAGTGTTTTAGGCACAACAGGGGAGGGTCAAAAAGAGGAGGGGGAGTGGCACTGTTAGTTAGGGAGCAGATCACAGCGGTGCAGAGGGAGGATAATATAGAGGGGTTAGGAATTGAGTCTCTGTGGGTGGAGTTGAGGAATAGGAAGGGAGCGATTACTATGCTAGGGGTGTACTACAGACCACCCGACAGCCCGTGGGCAGTGGAAGAGGGTATATGCAGAGACATTTTGGATAAGTGTAGGAAGAACAGGGTTGCTGTAGTGGGAGATTTTAATCTCCCTGGGACGGACTGGAAGGTGCCCAGAGCTGGGGGTTCAGACGGGGAGGAATTCGTAAGATGTGTATTGGAAGGATCCTTGGAGCAGTATGTAGATAGCCCGACTAGAGAGGGGGTGATACTGGATTTAGTTCTGGGAAATGAGCCGGGTCAGGTGGTTGAGGTTGCAGTAGGTGAACATGTGGCTAATAGTGACCACAACTCTGTCTACTTTAGGATACTAACGGAAAAAGATGAGTGCTGTCCTAAGGGGAGGGTGCTAAATTGGGGGAAGGCTAGATACAGCCAGGTTAGGCAGGAGCTTAGGGATACAGACTGGGATAGGCTGTTGGAGGGCAAGTCCACATTAGGCATGTGGGAGTCTTTCAAGGGAAAATGGAAATGGTTGCAAGAAAGGCATGTGCCAGTTAAGAGAAAGGATGGGAAAGGTAGGATTAGAGAGCCGTGGATTACTGGAGATATTGAGGAATTGGTCAGGAAGAAACGAGAGGCTTATGTTAGGTCTAAGCAACTGGGAACGGAAAGAGCGGTGGAGGAATACAGAGAGAGTAGGAGGGATCTCAAAAGGGGAGTTAAGGGGGCAAAAAGGGGGCATGAAATGGCTTTGGCAGGTAGGATTAAGGAAAATCCAAAGGCGTTTTACTCCTATGTCAGGAACAAAAGGGTGGCTAGGGGAAAAATCGGTCCCCTCAGGGACAGAGGAGGGGAATTGTGCTTAGAGTCCAAGGGAATGGGGGAGATCCTGAATGAATACTTTGCGTCGGTATTCACAAATGAGAGGAGCTTGATGTCTGGTACGGACTTTGAGGGAGTTGTAGACCAATTGAAAGAACTATCCATTACGAGGGAAGAAGTGTTAGGGCTTTTAGGTAGCATTAAAACTGATAAATCTCCGGGGCCTGATGGCATTTATCCTAGGCTGCTTAGGGAGGTGAGGGATGAGATTGCTGGGCCTCTGACGCAATTCTTTGTCTCTTCTTTGGGCACGGTGAGGTCCCAGAGGACTGGAGGATGGCGAACGTGGTACCATTGTTTAAAAAGGGTAGGAGGGATAACCCTGGCAACTATAGGCTGGTGAGTTTGACGTCAGTGGTAGGCAAGTTGATGGAGAGGATTCTTAGGGATAGGATGTATGAGCACTTAGAGCGTTGCAATCTGATTAGGGATATGCAGCATGGCTTTGTAAAGGGGAGGTCATGCCTTATGAATCTGGTAGAATTTTTTGAGGAGGTGACAAAAACGGTTGACGAAGGACGAGCCTTTGATGTCATCTATATGGATTTCAGTAAGGCGTTTGACAAAGTCCCTCATGGTAGGTTGGTTGCAAAGATTAAGGCTCATGGGATACAAGGCCAGGTATCCAGATGGGTTGAGAACTGGCTTGTAAGAGGAGACAGAGAGTAGTAGTGGAGGGGTCCTTTTCTAGCTGGAGGTCTGTCACTAGTGGTGTGCCGCAGGGCTCAGTACTAGGACCGCTTCTCTTTGTAGTGTATATAAATGATTTGGAAGAGGGAGTAGGTGGTGTGATCAGCAAATTTGCTGATGACACCAAGATGGCTGGATTGGTGGGTAGTGAGGATCAGAGCCTGTCAATACAACGGGATATTGATAGGCTGGTATATTGGGCAGATATACGGCAAATGGAGTTTAATCCAGATAAATGTGAGGTGATGCATTTTGGCTGGAATAATGTAGGGGGAAGTTATATGATAAAGGGTGAACCTATAAAGAGTATAGAAACGCAGCAAGACCTGGGGGTGCAAGTGCACAAATCTTTGAAGGTGGCAGTACAAGTGGAGAAGGTTGTGAAGAAAGCTTTGTTATGTTAGCCTTTATAGGAAGGGGTATAGAGTATAAGAGCTGGAGTCTAATGTTGCAGTTGTATAGCACGTTGGTTAGGCCACATTTGGAGTACTGTGTCCAGTTCTGGTCGCCTTACTACCGGAAGGACGTGGAGACTCTAGAGGGAGTGCAGAGGAGGTTTACCAGGATGTTACCTGGTATGGAAGGACTGGGTTATGAGGAAAGATTGAGCAAATTGGGGCTTTTTTCCCTTGAAAAACGTTGACTGAGGGGGGATCTAATAGAGGTATATAAGATTATGAAGGTAAATAGTGATAAGCTATTTCCTATATTAGAGACACACAGTACGAGGGGCCACGGGCTTAGGGTGAGGGGGGAGAGGTATAACACGGATATTAGAGGGGTGTTTTTCACACAGAGGGTAGTGGGGGTATGGAATGCTCTGCCAAGTAAGGTGGTGGAGGCAGGCACGCTGGAGTTGTTTAAGAGTTACTTAGACAGGCACATGAGTGGGCTGGAGATTGTTTTAAATAAGGCTCATTAGCATTGGGACGTCCCTGGTAACGTATAAGGATGTGGAATGATACTAATGTTTTTCTTTTTTAATTCACAGGTTTTAAGTCAGTCCGCCTTGTTGTCCAGCGAGGGGTATACACGCGATGGGTTGTACGAGGGCCGCTCTTGAGTGTTCGAGATTGGCCTAGTGCTTTGTGTCGTTAGTGTGCGCTTAAGCTGGACCAGATACTGGGCAAGACGACAGCTCAGTGACTATCGCTGTTTGCTGTGCAGACACATGGATTTGGGCCGGTGTCTGTGGGAGTTTGCGCATTCTCCCCGTGCTTGCGTGGGTTTGCTCCGGGTGCTCCGGTTTCCTCCCACATCCCAAAGATGTGCTGTTAGGCTGATTGGAGGTAATAAATTGTCCCTAAATTAATTTTCCCTCAATGTGGAATGCCATAAGCAGAGATAAGGGTCATGGGCGGAGGGGGGACTGGTAATGTGAAAAGGGCGGCGCGGGCTCGTTGGGCCGAAGGGCCTGTTTCCCGGGCTGTTTTTGTTCTTTATGTAGGGGGGAAGAGGGAAATCGGGATATGGGGGGAGGGGGAATCGGGATATGGGGGGAATCTGGAATCGGGATATGGGGGGAATCGGGAATCGGGATATGGGGGGAATCGGGAATCGGGATATGGGGGGGAAGGGGGAATCGGGATATGGGGGGGAAGGGGAATCGGGATATGGGGGGAATGGGGAATCAGGATATGGGGGGGAAGGGGAATCGGGATATGGGAGGGAAGGGAGAATCGGGATATGGGGGGGAAGGGGGAATCGGGATATGGGGGGGAAGGGGAATCGGGATATGGGGGGGAAGGGGAATCGGGATATGGGGGGGAAGGGGGAATCGGGATATGGGGGGGAAGGGGGAATCGGGATATGGGGGGAAGGGGAATCGGGATATGGAGGGAGGGGGGAATCGGGATATGGAGGGAGGGGGAATCGGGATATGGGGGGAAGGGGAATCGGGATATGGGGGGAAGGGGGAATCGGGATATGGGGGGGAAGGGGAATCGGGATATGGAGGGAGGGGGGAATCGGGATATGGAGGGAGGGGGGAATCGGGATATGGGGGGAAGGGGGAATCGGGATATGGGGGGAAGGGGGAATCGGGATATGGGGGGAAGGGGGAATCGGGATATGGGGGGAAGAGGGAATCAGGATAGGGGGGGAAGGGGGAATCGGGATATGGAGGGAGGGGGGAATCGGGATATGGGGGGAAGGGGGAATCGGGATATGGGGGGAGGGGGGAATCGGGATATGGGGGGAAGGGGGAATCGGGATATGGGGGGGGAAGGGGAATCGGGATATGGGGGGAAGGGGGAATCGGGATATGGGGGGAAGGGGGAATCGGGATATGGGGGGAAGAGGGAATCAGGATAGGGGGGGAAGGGGGAATCGGGATATGGAGGGAGGGGGGAATCGGGATATGGGGGGAAGGGGGAATCGGGATATGGGGGGAAGGGGGAATCGGGATATGGGGGGAAGGGGAATCGGGATATGGAGGGAGGGGGGAATCGGGATATGGGGGGAAGGGGGAATCGGGATATGGGGGGAAGGGGAATCGGGATATGGGGGGAAGGGGGAATCGGGATATGGGGGGGAAGGGGGAATCGGGATATGGAGGGAGGGGGGAATCGGGATATGGAGGGAGGGGGGAATCGGGATATGGGGGGAAGGGGGAAATCGGGATATGGGGGGAAGGGGGAATCGGGAATCGGGATATGGGGGGGAAGGGGGATTCGGGATATGGGGGGAAGGGGGAATCGGGATATGGGGGGGAAGGGGGATTCGGGATATGGGGGGAAGGGGGAATCGGGATATGGGGGGGGATGGGGAAATCGGGATATGGGGGGAAGGGGGAATCGGGAATCGGGATATGGGGGGAAGGGGGAATCGGGATATGGGGGGGGATGGGGAATCGGGATATGGGGGGGAAGGGGGAATCGGGATATGGGGGGAATCGGGAATCGGGATATGGGGGGGAAGGGGGAATCGGGATATGGGGGGAAGGGGGAATCGGGAATCGGGATATGGGGGGGAAGGGGGAATCGGGATATGGGGGGGGGGATGGGGAAATCGGGATATGGGGGGAAGGGGGAATCGGGATATGGGGGGAAGGGGGAATCGGGAATCGGGATATGGGGGGAAGGGGGAATCGGGATATGGGGGGGGATGGGGAAATCGGGATATGGGGGGAATGGGGAAATCGGGATATGGGGGGGGAAGGGGGAAATCGGGATATGGGGGTGGATGGGGAAATCGGGATATGGGGGGGGATGGGGAAATCGGGATATGGGGGGGGAAGGGGGAATTGGGATATTAAATTTGATGATCAGCCATGATCAAGACTAATGGCACCAAACTGCCTACTCCTGCTTCTATCATCAAGAGCAGATCCAAGGTTAGGAATCCTGTGGTGAGTAACTCACTTCCTGATTCCCCAAATCTTGCCCACAATCTACAAGGCACAAGTCAGGAATGTGATGGACTACTTTCTGCTTGCCTGGATGGGTGCAACTCCACTCAAGAAGC
The DNA here is from genome assembly GCF_965287045.1 of Carcharhinus amblyrhynchos. Lineage (NCBI taxonomy): Eukaryota > Metazoa > Chordata > Chondrichthyes > Carcharhiniformes > Carcharhinidae > Carcharhinus > Carcharhinus amblyrhynchos. The sequence continues at coordinate 457,818 of NW_027649778.1, forward strand.
TCAACACCATCCAGGACAAAACCACCTACTTGATTGGCACCCCATCCACTACCTTAAACAACCATTCCCTCCACCACCGACACACAGTGACCACCGTGTGTTCTATCTACAGGATGCGCTGCAGAAACTCATAAAAACACAGAATATAGAACAGTACAGCACAGTACAGGCCATTCAGCCCTCGATGTTGTGCTGAGCTATGTCCAATCCCAAGATCAAGCTATCCCACTCCCTATCATTCTGGAGTGCTCCATGTGCCTATCCAAAAACCGCTTAAAAGTTACTAAAGTATCCGACTCCACTATCACAGCAGGCAGTGCATTCCACACCCCAACCTCTCTCTGAGTGAAGCATCTACCTCGGACATCCCTCCTATATCTCCCCCCATGAACCTTATAATTATGCCCCCTAGTAACAGCTACATCCACCTGAGGAAATAGTCTCTGCACGTCCACTCTATCAATCCCCCTCATCTTATAAACCAGGGTCATTCCTATTTCCTTTCTTGAAGAGAGGAACAACATTCGCCACTCTCCAGTCCTCTGGCACAAGCCCCATGGACAGTGAGGACCCAAAGATCAAAGCTAAAGGCTCCATAATCTCATCCCTTGCTGCCCAAAGTATCCTAGGATGTATCCCATCTGACCCAGGGGACTTATCCACCCTCAGGTTTTTCAAAATTGCTAATATATCTTCCCTCAGAACATCTACCTCCTCCATCCTATCAGCCTGTATCACGCACTCATCCTCAAAAACATTACCCCTCTCCTTAGTGAACACTGAAGAAAAGTGTTCATTCATCACCTCATCTGTCTCTTCTGACTCCATGCACAAGTTCCCACGACTATCCTTAACTGGCCCTAACCTCACCCTGGTCATTCTTGTATTTCTCACATAAGAGTAAAAAGCCTTGGGGTTTTCCTTAATCCAACCCACCAACGACTTTTCATGCCTCCTCCTAGCTCTTCTAAACTCTTTCTTTAACTCATTCCTTGCTATCTTGTAGCCCTCAAGCGACCCAACTGAACCTTGTTTTCTCATCCTTACACATGCTTCCTTTTCCCTCTTGACAGACATTCAACCTCCTCTGAACCATGGTTCCCTCACTCGGCCATTTCCTCCCTGCATGACAGGGACATAAAAAGCTCCACTTTTCGTTTGTGCCCATACCTGACAGTTTCTGCTCCCATCTTACGCTCCCTAATTCTTGCCTAATCGCATCATAATTACCCCTGCCCCAGGTATAAACCTTGCCCTGCCATGTGACCCTATCCGTCTCCATTGCAAAAATGAAGGACACTGAATTGTGGTCACCGTCTCCAAAGTGCTCTCCCACAATCAAATCTAACACTTGGCCCGGTTCATCACCCAGTATCAAGTCCAATGTGGCCCCACCTCTTGTCGGCTTATCCACATATTGTGTCAGGAAACCTTCCTGCACACACTGTACAAAGAGTGTCCCATCCAAACTATTTGACCTATAAAAGTTCCAATCAATATTTGGAAAGTTAAAGTCACCCATGATAACTACCCTGTGACCTCCACACCTATCTATAATCTGCTTTGCCATTTCCTCCTCCACATCTCTATTACCATTTGGGGGCCGATAGAAAACTCCTAACAACGTGACCGATCCTTTCCTATTTCTAACTTCAGCCCATATTACCTCAGTCGGCAGATCCCCCTCGAAATGCCTTTCAGCAGCCGTTAAACTATCCTTGATTAACAATGTTACTCCTCCACCTCTTTTACCACCTTCCCTACTCTTACTGAAACATCTATACCCCGGAACTGCCAACAACCATTCCTGTCCCTGTTCTAACCGTGTCTCCGTAATGGCCACAAGGTCATAGTCCCAAGCACCAATCCACACTCCAAGTTCACCTAACTAAGGTTTCCTTAGACAGCAGCAGCAAAATTTGCAACTTTTGCCATCTAGAAGGACAAGGGTAGCAAATATCTGGAAACACCATTTGGAGGTTCCCCTCCAAGCCAACTCACCATCTCAAACTAAAACTATCTCATCGATCCTTCATCGTCACTGTTTAAAACCCTAGAACTCTCTCCCTAACAGCACTGTGGGTGTACCTACAGCAGATAGACTGCAGCAGTTCAGGAAGGTGATTATCCAGCACCATCAGACAGACAAGGCGGTAAACACTGATTTAACCAGGCAAGCTCACATCCTGAAAACACATCTGCAAAAAGTCAGTTTGTGCTAATTCCATTTTCAAACACCCGAGGCTTTGAACTGATTCCCTACAGTTCTTCAATATTTGTGCAGTGACTGTAGAGAAAAATTCTTCTGATGGTAATAATTTATTGGTGAATTTGGTGGGGGGGGTGGTGCAATTGATTATACTTCACAGTCTAACTTATCACTTTGTTTAATTCCCTCTGGAATATCACATGCACACACTCACATACACACACACTCACATACACACACACTCACCCAGATAAAACTCACACACACTCACATACACACACACTCACCCAGATAAAACACACACACACACACACACACACACATACACAGACACAGACACTCACCCTCACACACACAGACACACACACACACATACACACACACACCGTCACACATACACACACACGCATACACAGACACACACACTCACCCTCACACACAAACACACACACATACACATAAGGTGTCTTGGCGTTTATTGGTAGGGGGATTGAATTTAGGAGCTGCAGTGTTATGTTGCAACTGTACACAACTCTGGTGCAGCCGCACTTGGAGTACTGTGTGCAGTTCTGGTCCCCACATTACAGGAAGGATGTGGAGGCTTTGGAGAGGGTGCAGAGGAGGTTTACCAGGATGTTGCCTGGTATGGAGGGGAGGTCCTATGAGGAGAGACTGAGGGATTTGAGGTTGTTTTCGTTAGAAAGAAGGCGGCTAAGAGGGGACCTTATTGAAACATATAAGATGATTAGAGGTTTAGATAGGGTGGACAGTGATAGACTTTTTCCTCGGATGGAGAAAGCTAGCACGAGGGGGCATGGCTTTAAATTAAGGGGTGGTAGTTGTAGGACGGATGTCAGGGGTAGGTTCTTTACCCAGAGGGTGGTGGGGGATTGGAATGCCCTGCCTGCTACGGTTGTAAATGCGCCTAGTTTGGGGGCGTTTAAGGGATCCGTGGATAGGTTTATGGATGGAAAGGGATTGGTTTAGGTTAGAGGGTCATTGTTTTTTAATTGGTCGGCGCAACATCAAGGGCCGAAGGGCCTGTTCTGCGCTGTAATGTTCTATGTTCTATACACATACACGCCCACACAGACACAGACACACACACACAAACACCCAGATAAAACTCTCACACACACACAGACACAGACACACACACACACTCACCCTCACGCACACAGACACACACACACACACGCACAAACACCCAGATAAAACTCACACACACACAGACACGCATACACACAGACACACAAACACACACAAACACCCCGATAAAACTCACATATACACACACACACACTCTCACGCTGACACATTCGCAGACACACACTCATCCACACAAACTCACATGCACATACACATATTTATACACACACACACACACACACACCCTCACACAAACAAATTCACATGCACATACACACACACACACATTTATACACACACACTCACACACACATTCACGCTCTCACATTCACAACACACACACACACACAAACTCACATGCACATACACACAGGTAAAACACACAGTCTGTCACTCACACACACCCACACACACACTCTCACTCACACACACACTTACACATTCATACACACGCCCACACTCTCACACACACATTCATACACACGCCCACACTCTCACACACACATTCATACACACGCCCACACTCTCACACACACATTCATACACACATTCACAAACACACACACTCATGCTCTCACATTCACAACACACACTCGCGCACACACACACACTTACACACACACATATGCACATACACTCTCATATTCACACACACACACACTCACATACACACACTCACATACACAGACCTACACACAAACTCAGATGCACATACACACACATGCATTTATACACACACGCAGATAAAACACACACACGCACACACATTCACACACACACAGATAAAACACACACTCACTCACACACACTGATAAAACACACACGCACACACACAGATAAAACAGACACTCACTCACACACACTGATAAAACACACACACACACATACATTCACACACAAACTCACATGCACATACACACACGTGCATTTACACACACAGATAAAACACACACACACACATTCACACACACAAACATTCACAGACACACTCATGCTCTCACAATCACAACACACACTCACATTCACAAAACACATTCACTCACACATTCACACACAGGCACTCACATTCACATGCTCAAACACACACTCACACGCACAAACACACACATTCACACTTTCACACTCACACACACATTCACTTTCACACTCACACTTTCTCACACACACGCTCACATATTCACTCACACACACGCACACTCACGCTCACACACTTATACACTAACACTCTCACATTCACACACACACACACATACAGCCACACACACACTCACTCACATTTACACGTACACTCTCACATACTCTACACAGTCACATACACACACAGACTCACACACTCTCACACATACAAATACACACACTCATACATACACAGATACACACACACACATTCATGTTCACACACACACAGACACACACACAGACACACACACACACACACAGACACACACACACACAGACACACACACACACAGTATTTAGTACCTGGGATGTGTTTAGCCCAGCTAATGAGAACGACCAGCTCTCTGTCTGCCAGGTCACAGAGTGTGGTGAGGACTTTGACATCACTCTCAGGGGTACTCGGATCAGCCATAGCGAAGATCTTGTCTGGTTCCACCAATAGGAGATGGGAGACAATTTGATTTCCTGTAAGAAAAAGTCAAGTTTTGAAATGCTGAGCTAATTCCCGGCGATTGATGGATATTTATTGGCTCAGTCAGCTACCAATCAAAAATCATAATCCATGGGATTATCCTCACTGCCCTTTGATCTTCAATGCCCTCTGACCCTCACCATCCTCCAAGCCTCGCTGCCCTCTGGTGCTTGACCCTGCGAACCTCAACAGACTCTAACCCTCACAATGTTCAGACCCTCTCTCCCCATTGGTCTATCTAATTTACCCTCTCCCCTTTACCTTGCCTCTCCTCATAAATGAACCATTTACCCAGATACATCAATTCAGTTCCCTTCACACACACACGAGGAGTGGGACAAATCACATCAGTGAGACCAGGGCCGGAGTGAGGTGTGAGGCTATTGAGAACTTGGAGCTGAGGGGAAGGAGATGATTTCTGCTTTTTCTCCTTGCTTCCCACCTTCTAAATCCCAGGTGTTGTCTTGCCCTGCTGCAGTAGTGAGGACACAAGGGAAAGAGCAGATTGGTAAGTAGAAAGGTCGGGTAAGTATTTAATCATTCTATCACTTGTAGTCTCTGAGGTAATTTCTGTGGTTTAGAGTTTGTAAAGGTTATATTCAGCAGTAACGAGGAGCAGAAAAGAAGGGCCTGAGAGAATTGGATATAAGCTGAAACAAAACATCTTTCAAAAGTTTAATTTAAAGGGGTAAGACATGACAGGAGGGCTCCAAGCTGTGGTTTGCTCCTCTTGCTCCATGTGGGAGGTTGGGGACAGTTCCAGTGCCCTGGGCCAGCATGTGTATGGGAAAAGTATCCAGCTGCAGCTCCTCGAAGCTCCAGTTTCAGAGCTGGAGTGGTGACTGGAGACACTGTGGAGCGTCCACGAGTCAGAGAATATCGTGGATAGCACGTATAGAGAGGTGGTCACACTGCAGGCTCAGACTCCGCAGGCAGGAAGGAAATAGGTGACCACCAGAACAAGAGAGATAGGCAGGTAGTGCAGGAATCTCCTGTGACCATTTCCCTGCAGAATAGATATACCATTTTGGATACTTTTGAGGGGAATGACCTCTCTGAGGAAAGCAGTAGCAGCCAGACTCACTGCGCCACGGTTGGTTCTGCTGCAGAGGGGAGGGGTAAAATGTGTGCCAGTGCAATAGTTATAGGGGATTTAATTGTAAGGGGAATAGACAGGCATTTCTGTGGCCACAAACGAGATTCCAGGATGGTATGTTGCTCCCTGGTGCTAGGGTCAAGGATGTCTTGCAGCAGCCACAGGGCATTCTGAAGGAGGAGGGCAAACAGTCAATGTAGGTCACATTGGCATAGATGACATGGGTAAAAAGAGAATGAATAAGGCCCTCAAAAAAGAATATAAGGATATTCCTCATAGAATATCAGACACGTCAGCATGGACTTACAAAAGGGAAATCATACTTGATGAATCTATTGGAATTTTTTGAGGATGTAATTAGTTGAGTTGACCGAGGAGAACCTGTGGATGTGGTTTATTCAGACTTTCAGAAGGCTTTCGACAAGGTCTGACATAACAGACTACTGTGTAAAATTAAAGCATGTGGGATTGTAGGTAATGTCTTCAGATGGATAGAAAGCTGGTTAGCAAATAGGAAGCAAAGAGTTGACATAAATGGGTCTTTTTCTGATTGGCAGGCAGCGACTAGTGGGGTTCCACAGGGATCTGTGCTCAGACCCCAACAGTTCACATTATATATTAATGATTTGGAAAAGGGAACTGAATATATTATCTCCAAATTTGCAGATGATATAAAGTTGGGTGGGAGGGTGAGCTGTGAGGAGGATACAGAGATGCTTCAGTGTGATCTGGACAGGTTGAGTGTGTGGGTATCTGCATGGCAGATGCAGTATAATGTGGATAAATGTGAGGTTATCCACTTTGGTAGCAATAATAGGAAGACAGATTATTATTTGAATGGGTGTAAATTGAGAGGACTGGATACTCAGTGTGAGCTTGGAATCCTCGTGCATCAGTCACTGAAAGTAAGTGTGCAGGTACAGCAGGCAGTAAAGAAGGCAAATGGTATGTTGGCCTTCATAGCGAGAGGATTTGAGTACAGGGATAAGGATGTTTTGCTGTAATTGTACAGGGTGTTGGTGAGGCCACACTTGGAATATTGTGTACAGTTTTGGTCTCCTTATCTGAGGAAGGATGTCCTTGCTATAGAGGGAGCACAGCGAGGGTTTACCAGGCTGATTCCTGGGATGGCAGGTCTGTCATATGAGGAGAGACTAAATCAGTTAGGATTATATTCACTGGAGTTTAGAAGAGTGAGAGGGGATCTGATAGAAACTTATAAAATTCTAACAGGGTTAGACAGGGTAGATTCAGAAAGAATGTTCCCGATGGTGGGGGAGCCCAGAACTAGGGGTCAGAGTTTGAGGATAAGGGGTAAACCTTTTAGAACTGAGGTGAGGAGAAATTTCTTCACCCAGAGGGTGGTGAATGTATGGAATTCACTCCCACTGAAAGTAGTTGAGGTCAAAACATTGTCTGAAGAAGTAGTTAGATATAACTCTTGGGGCAAAAGGGATTGAGGGATATGGGGGGAAGGGGGGGATCAGGATATTGGATTTGATGATCAGCCGTGATCAGAATGAATGACAGAGCAGGCTGGAAAGGCCGAATGGCCTCCTCCTGCTTCTAGTTTCTATTTTTCTATGTTTCATGAATTTTTTTTTATTGGGGGGCTAATGGAGCTGAGGAAATGATTACTTCTTTCATGGGAAATTCTATAAACGTGTGAAGCTGGGTGAATTACGGGGCTGTGGGGAGAGAGCAATGCAGTGGGATTGGTTGGGAGAACTCCAAAACTGAGCCAGCACGAGTTGAAGTGCTGAATGGCCTCCTGCTCTAACGTCTGTAAAATTCAAACCTCATCATTTGAACTGTGACCTCATTCCCAGTGAGATTTGGGAAATGCTGTGACCCTTACCCTTGCAAATAGCTGATCGAGAGCTCTTACCAAAGATAAAAGTCACCCAGGCTCAAAATGTTGGCTCTACTCTCTCGCCACAGATACTGTCAGAGCCGCTGAGATTCCCCAGCATTTTATGTTTTGATGTGTGAGAGAGTTCTCACCAATCAGTTCCGTAGTTAGTCCAAAAGGGGGGGTGACCGCAAAGACATAAGGGTTTCAAAGTGTGGAGCTTTACCTGACTTTTTGCTGGGTTGGCAACATTGTGAGTTCATGTATGTAATACCCACGTCATCAAATCGTCGCTTGTATTTCTGTCGACCACCCCTCACACGGTCTAAGCGTACACCTGGGGACACAAAAACAACAGCTACTGAACTAACGTTTGCACAGAATGATCCCAATAAAGTCCTTAAAAATCACTTCATTTTTTGTTGCTGGGTGTTACTAAGAGGACAAACAATGACCCAGAAACGCACAAATCAATTTTCAGCACGAGTCTGTCATGGAACTGAATGAAACTTTAACACTTCACCCCTCAATGCAACACTCTGATATACCCCACACCCCTCACTGTAACACTCTGATATACCCCACACCCCTCACTGTAACACTCTGATATACCCCACACCCCTCACTGTAACACTCTGATATACCCCACACCCCTCACTGTAACACTCTGATATACCCCACACCCCTCACTGTAACACTCTGATATATCCCACACCCCTCACTGTAACACTCTGATATATCCCACACCCCTCACTGTAACACTCTGACATACCCCACACCCCTCACTGTAACACTCTGATATACCCCACACCCCTCACTGTAACACTCTGATATACCCCACACCCCTCACTGTAACACTCTGATATACCCCACACCCCTCACTGTAACACTCTGATATACCCCACACCCCTCACTGTAACACTCTGATATACCCCACACCCCTCACTGTAACACTCTGATATACCCCACACCCCTCACTGTAACACTCTGATATACCCCACACCCCTCACTGTAACACTCTGATATACCCCACACCCCTCACTGTAACACTCTGATATATCCCACACCCCTCACTGTAACACTCTGATATACCCCACACCCCTCACTGTAACACTCTGATATATCCCACACCCCTCACTGTAACACTCTGATATACCCCACACCCCTCACTGTAACACTCTGATATACCCCACACCCCTCACTGTAACACTCTGATATATCCCACACCCCTCACTGTAACACTCTGATATATCCCACACCCCTCACTGTAACACTCTGATATACCCCACACCCCTCACTGTAACACTCTGATATATCCCACACCCCTCACTGTAACACTCTGATATACCCCACACCCCTCACTGTAACACTCTGATATACCCCAAACCCCTCACTGTAACACTCTGATATATCCCACACCCCTCACTGTAACACTCTGGTATACCCCACACCCCTCACTGTAATACTCTGGTATACCGCACACCCCTCACTGTAACACTCTGGTATACCGCACACCCCTCACTGTAACACTCTGGTATACCGCACACCCCTCACTGTAACACTCTGATATATCCCACACCCCTCACTGTAACACTCTGATATATCCCACACCCCTCACTGTAACACTCTGATATATCCGACACCCCTCACTGTAACACTCTGATATACCCCACACCCCTCACTGTAACACTCTGATATACCCCACACCCCTCACTGTAACACTCTGATATACCGCACACCCCTCACTGTAACACTCTGATATATCCCACACCCCTCACTGTAACACTCTGATATACCCCACACCCCTCACTGTAACACTCTGATATACCCCACACCCCTCACTGTAACACTCTGATATACCGTGCAGAGCTCACTGTATGTGTGATGTGCTGCTTACCTCCCATCTCGGTGAGTAGGGAATATTCCATCACACTTGTGGCTTGCAGGTTGTGGACAGGCTTTGGGAGTCAGGAGGTGAGTTATACTCTGTAGAATTCCCAATCTGACCTGTTCTTATAGCCGTGGTACCTATATGGTTAGTGCAGTTCAGTTTCTGCTGAGTGGTAACCCCCAGGATGATGGTAGTGAGGACGTGCTGCAGTAGCACTGCCACTGAATGTCAATGGGGGATGGTTGCATTTTCTCTAGAAGATGGTCATTGCTTGGCACTGTGTGGCAGAAAAATTATTTGTCACTCATTAACCCAAGCCTTGAATGTTGTCCAGGTGCTGCTGCATATGGGCACATAGGCACAGACTGTCTCAGTATCTGAGGAGTTATTAATAAAATTCAGCACTGTGTAATCATCGGGAATATTGTCATTGGCCTTATAAAGGAGGGAAGGTCATTGATGAAACGGCTGGTGATGTTTGAGTCGAGCTCACTACCCTGAGGGACTCCTGCAGAGATTGAGATGATTGACAAAGAAGAACCACAACCATCTTCCATAGCACGAGTTATGACCCCAGCCTATCGAGTGTTTTCCTCCTGATTCCCATTGACTGGAATCTATGAAGCCACACTCAGTCAAGCATAGCATTGATGCCAAGGCAGCCACTGTCATCTCACCTTCTGAGTCCAGCTCTTGTGCCTGTATTTGAACTAAGGCTGTAATGAGGTCAGGAGCTGCGTGGCCCTGGGGAACCCAAACTGAGCATCACTGAGCAGGTTGTCACTGAGTAAGTGCTACTTGATAGTGCTGTCGATAACTCTTTCCATCACTTTGATAACAAATAAGACTAAGCTGATCGGGCAGTAATTCTCTTTTAATCATTCGTGGGACGCAGGCATCACTGGCTGGGCCAGCATTTATTGCCCATCCCTAGTTGCCTAAGAACTGTTCAGAGTCAACCACATTGCTGTGACTCTGGAGTCACATGTAGGCCTGACCGGGTAAGGACGGTAGATTTCCTTCGCTAAAGACACGTTAATGAACCAGATGGGTTTTTCCGACAATCAACAATGGTTTCCTGGTCATCAGTAGATTCTTAACTATAGACTTTTTTTTATTGAATTCAAATTTCACCATCTGCCATGGTGGGATTCGAACCCAGGTGCCCAGGTTTGAACCCTCCATTAGCTGAGTTTCTGGATTAATAGTCTAGTGATAATACCACCAGCCATAATAATTGGCCAAGTTGAATTTGTCTTGCTTTGTGTATAGTACATACCTGGACAGTTTTCCACATTGCTGGGTAGATGCCAGTATTGTAATCGTACTAGAATAGAGTAGAATAGAATACCTACAGTGCAGAAGGAAGCCATTCGGCCCACTGAGCCTGCACCAACCACAATCCCTATCCCCATAACCCCAAATATTTAACCTAATAATCCCCATGACACTAATGGGCAATTTAGCATGGCCAATCAACTTAACCGCACATTTGTGGACTGTGGGAGGAAACTGGAGCACCCAAAGGAACCCACACAGACACTGGGAGAATGTGCAGCCTCTGCACAGACAGTGACCCGAGCCAGGAATCGAACCCAGGTCAGAGAAATATGATCATCACATAACGCGAGCAATGCAGTAAACATTTACTCAAACTTCCAGTTTGCATGGTGGTGGAGGGAATGAGACTGCTTTGTCCTGGATGGTGTCAAGCTTCTAGTGTACTACATAGAACATAGAACACTACAGCACAAACAGGCACCTCGGCCCACAAGTTGCGCCGATCACATCTATACCTACCAAGCCATAGAACTATCTGTAACTTCCAATGCCATTCGATCCCATATACTCATCCAGAAGTCTTTTAAAAGACCCCAGTGAGTTTGCCTCTACCACCACCGACAGTAGCCGATTCCACTCACTCACCACCCTCTGAGTGAAAAACTTTCCCCTAACATCTCCTCTGTACCTGCTCCCCAGCACCTTAAACCTGTGTCCTCTCATAGTGACCATTTCAGCCCTGGGAAATAGCCTCCGAGAATCCACCCTATCTATTCCTCTCAACATTTTATAAACCTCTATCAGGTCGCCTCTCAACCTTCGTCCCTCCGGGGAGAAGAGACCGAGCTCCCTCAACCTATCCTCATAAGGCATGCCTCCCAATCCAGGCCTGGAATACCAGGCTCTGTGTGAACTGTGCTCGATTAGTACATCAATCTGGATGGTGAGATGGTAAGTTTTCTGTTGAAAAAGTTTTCTGTCGCTGGATTCCGGGGAAGTGCCGGAAGATTGGAAAACGGCTAATGTTACGCCGTTGTTTAAGAAGGGTGCCAGGCAAAAGGCAGGGAATTATAGGCCTGTTAGTTTAACGTCTGTTGTAGGTAAAATGTTAGAATCCATCATCAAGGAGGAAATTGCGAGGCATCTTGAGGGGAACTGCTTGATAGAGCAGACGCAGCACGGTTTCCTTAAAGGGAAGTCGTGTCTGACAAATTTACTGGAGTTCTATGAGGATGTGTCTAGGGCGGTGGATAGAGGAGAGCCGGTGGATGTGGTCTTTCTGGATTTTCAGAAGGCATTTGACAAAGTACCTCACAAGAGGTTATTGCAGAAGGTAAGGGGGCATGGAGTTGGGGGTAGGGTGTTAGCGTGGATAGAGGACTGGTTGTCAAATAGAGGCAGAGAGTGGGGGTCAACGGGTGCTATTCGGATTGGCGGATGGTGACTAGTGGAGTGCCTCAGGGGTCGGTGCTGGGGCCTCAGCTATTTACCATTTATATAGATGATCTGGAGGAGGGAACCGAGTGTAGGGTGTCGAAATTTGCTGATGACACCAAAATTGGTGGAAAGGCAAATTGTGCGGAGGGTGGGGAGAGTCTACAGAAGGATCTAGATAGGCTGGGTGAATGGGCCAGGAAATGGCAAATTGAATTTAATGTTGGCAAGTGCAAGGTGGTCCACTTTGGTAGGAATAATGGTAGGAAGGATTATTACTTACGTGGAGAAAAACTGCGGCAGGCGACGGTGCAGACGGACCTCGGGGTCCTTGTGCATGAGTCGCAAAAACCCAGCTTGCAGGTGCAGCAGGTGGTCAGGAAGGCGAATGGGATGCTGGCCTTCATAGCGAAGGGGATTGAATATAAAAGTAGGGAGGTCTTGCTGCGGCTGTATAGGGCATTGGTGAGGCTGCAGCTGGAGTACTGTGTGCAGTTTTGGGCGCTGTACTTACGCAAGGATACTTTGGCCTTGGAGGGAGTGCAGAGGAGGTTTACTAGGCTGATACCGGAGTTAAGGGGGTTGAGCTATGAGGAGAGGCTGAATAAATTAGGCTTGTACTCGTTAGAGTTTAGAAGAATGAGGGGAGATCTCATTGAGACGTATAAGATGATGAATGGGATGGATAGGATAGAGGTGGAGAGACTCTTCCCGCTCAGAAAGGACAGCAGGACTAGGGGGCACAGCCTCAAGATAAAGGGGGGGCGGTTTAGAACGGAGTTGAGGAGGAACTTCTTCACTCAAAGGGTGGTGAATCTCTGGAATTCTCTGCCCGTTGAAGTGGTGGAGGCTGCCTCGCTAAATATTTTTAAGACACGGGTTGATGGGTTTTTGATAAGCGAGGGAATTAAGGGTTATGGGGAGAGGGCGGGAATGTGGAACTGAGCCGCAACAGATCAGCCATGATCTTATTGAATGGCGGGGCAGACTCGAAGGGCTAGTTGGCCTACTCCTGCTCCTATTTCTTATGTTCTTATGAAATCTTTTCTACAGAGCAGGTAGTGGTTTGTGTTAACGTGCCTGGCATTGGGATTTGGTTGACAGGCTGAGGTGAGTTAAACCCATTGCGAGAGAGTACACTGGGAGCTGGGAAGTTACACTGAGAAAATGCAAATTCAATTATGCGTCTCTACCCAAATGAGATCAGTGCCTTCAGGAAGCGAGGTGACCAGCTCACTGTGCATGGATGCTAATTCAATTAGCTGGCAGTCTCCCAGGGCTCTCTCCCCACCAGCAATCCACTTCCAGACAAACACATGTTCATTTCATCCCATTTGCTAAAAATGCCCAGCACTGATATGCCTCAACAATTAGCTCACTGTTCTTAAACCATCGTTTAGCAATGTGTGTGTGTGTGTGTGTGTGTGTGTGTGTGTGTGTGTGTGTGTGTGTGTTGTCTCCATGTATGGCTGTGAGAGAGTTGGGGTGTATAGGGGCTCCAGAATGTGAGTTACTGTCTGCATCGTGTCCCCATGTGTGTACAGAGACTGCTGTACAGTGTGTGAGTTACTGTCTACCCCTGTGTGTACAGGGACTTGTGTACAGTGTGAGAGTTACTGTCTGTCCCGGTGTGTGTACAGGGACTTGTGTACAGTGTGTGAGTTACTGTCTGTCCCGGTGTGTGTGTACAGGGACTTGTGTACAGTGTGAGAGTTACTGTCTGTCCCGGTGTGTGTACAGGGACTTGTGTACAGTGTGTGAGTTACTGTCTGTCCCGGTGTGTGTGTACAGGGACTTGTGTACAGTGTGTGAGTTACTGTCTGTCCCGGTGTGTGTACAGGGACTTGTGTACAGTGTGTGAGTTACTGTCTGTCCCGGTGTGTGTGTACAGGGACTTGTGTACAGTGTGTGAGTTACTAATTTACCTTCTTTCATCATCCCAACTTTCAGACATTTGATGAAGCGACAGGATTGGCAGGATTTCCTTCTGCGTTTTGTTATTTCACACTCGTTTCTGGCAGGGCAGCTGTAGTCAATGTTACCTACAGGAAAAGACATGGTTAGAATGTATAGTACCCTGACACACACCCTGAAACATACCCTGAAACACACTGACAGCCATCCTGAAACACACCCTGACACACGCCCTGGCACACATTCCCTGGCACGCACCCTCATGCACATCCTGACATACACCCTCACACAGACCATCATACGTGCCCTCACATGGACCCTCAAACGGATCCTGACACAGACCCTCACACAGACCCTGACAGAGACAGTGGCACAGAGCCTCACGTAATCCCTCACTCAAACCCTTAAATAGAACCTCACACAAACCTTCATTCTTAACCTCACCCCAACCCCTCACCCCCCCCCCCTTGTACACAAACCCACATATAAACCCTCACAAATACTGAACATTGTCTTTGACTATCATTTTGTTTTGCACAAGTTCCCCTGTCTCTCTAACCTCGAGCTCCCTCGGGCTCAGACTGCTGTGAATTCCACCTTTCATTTGGTTTTTTGGTTTTCTTTTAATTGTTTAGCGGGATGTGGGTGTCTCTGGCTGGGTCAGTGTGAATATAGATCATTACAGCGCAGTACAGGCCCTTCAGAGCTCCATGTTGCGCCGACCTGTCTAAAGCCCAACTAACCTACACTATTCCAATATCATCCATATGTTTATCCAATGACCATTTAAATGCCCTTAATGTTATAAGGGCATTGTGTACAGTGTAGGATTCTGTGTTGCCCATTTCTACTTGTCCCTTGAGAAGGTGGTGATGAGCTGCCTTCTTGAACCCGCTGCAGTCCCTGTTTGTGTAGATACACCCACAGTGCTGTTAGAGAGAGTGTTCCAAGACTTTGACCCAGTGACTGTGAAGGAACAGCCGATATATTTCCAAGTCAGGAAGATGAGTGACTTGGAGGGGAACTTCAGATAGTTGTGTTCCCATGTGTCTGCTGCCCTTGTCCTTCTAGATGGCAGTGGTCATGATTTGGAAGAAGCTGCCTAAGAAGCCTTGGTGAGTTCTTACTGTGCACCTTATGGATGGTAGACACAGCTGCCACAGTGCGTCGCTGATGGAGGAAGTAGATGTCGAAGGTGGGTGAGGTTTGGTTGGTCCCAAGTTTTCTCAGTCCCAATCTTGAATTCCTTTCACCACTCTCTCCTCTAAGAGATTTTTTTAACACCAATCCTCTCCAGCCAAGCTTCTCACTAATCTTTCTTCCTTTGGTTTCGTGTCAGTTTTCCTTGCTCCTTTCGTGAAAGACTGTGACATTTGATTATCTTCTAGAGGCTGTAACCGTGCTTCCGTCTGTCTCAGTTGTTCCACGCAACCTGTCTGTCTCTCACTCTAGGCTAAAGGAAATCACTCCCTGTGCCTATCAGCACGGGAGCATCCTGTACACAAAAGGCAATTGACAAAATATTTCATCTTGGCACTGGAAAAATCTAGTAATTGCTGTGTTTAACTGTCCAATGTTTGTAGTTATTAGAAGTTTCTGAATCAGTTTGCAAGAATCAGGTTACAAGGTTTTATCAAAGACAGTGTTACTTGTTACAGATTCCTGTCTATCCGCAGTCCCACTCATAAATGCTCAAACTCACAACAACTTGCAGCTTCTTCCAAAATCACAGACCTGGAGAAACAAGGGGAACAATAATTTTATTATTGTACAGGATCTCAGCATCGCTGCCCAGACCAGGAATTATTGATCAGCCTGAGTTGGCCTTGAGAAGGTTATAGAGGGATAAGAAGGTGCTATCGAAGGAACCTTGGCAGTGCATCTTGTACATTGTACACATGGCTGTCACTGTTTATCGTGGTGGAGGGATTGAATGTTTGTGGAAGGGGCAGCGATCAAGCGGGGCGGCTTTGTCCTGGATGGTGTGGAGCTTCTTGAGTGTCGTTGGAGCTGCACCCATCCAGGACAGTGGGCAGTATTCCATCACACTCCTGACTTGTGCCTTGTGAATGGTGGACAGGCTTTTGGGACATTAGGTGGTGAGCTACTCACCGAAGGATTCCCAGCCTCTGACCTGCCTAACATAATAAGAAGTCTCACAACACCAGGTTAAAGTCCAACAGGTTTACTTGGTAGCAAACGCCACTGAGGTGAACACCTTACCTGACGGAGGTCAGGTTGGGCACACAATGACCTGAAGTTCCCCTCCAAGTCACTTACCTTCGTTACATATGTGACGAAGGAGCAGCGCGCTGAAAGCTAGTGGCTTTTGCTACCAAATAAACCTGTTGGACTTTAATCTGATGTTGTGAGACTTCTTACTGTGTTTACTGCATCACAACACCGGCATCTCCACATCATGACTGCCCTAATATGGCAGATCAAGTTCAGTTTTTGGTCAGTAGTGACCTGCTGGATGTTAATGGTGGGGAGTTTGGTTATAGTAATGTTGTTGAATGTTAAGGAAAGCACTTGGATTGTATAAATGTAACTTGCCGCTTAGCAACTCAAGCCTGAATGTGGTTCTGGTCTTGCTGCATATGAACATGGACTGCTCCAGTTGTGAATGGTGCTGAACATTGTACAATCATCAGCGAACACCCCATCTTATGGAGGGGCCACTGGGGCAGCAGCTGGAGATGGCCGGGGCGAGGACTCCACCCCGAGGAACTGCTTTAACAATATTCTGTGACTGAGTCAATGATCTCCAGCAATCACAACAGCCTTCCTTCATGCTGTAACTCCAACCACTGGAGGGCACCCCCCCCAACACACACACAGACACACACACACACACACACACACACAAACCCAGCCCCACTCACACACACAGAACTCCCCCAACACACATAGCGCCCCCCCCACACGCACATACACACACACACAGCCCCACATGTTCACATACATACACACAGCCCCACAAACACACACACACACCTCCCAGATCCCAATTCCCATCTATTCCAGTTTCACTGATATTCCTTGATGACTGACTTGGTCAAACGCTGCCCTGATGTCAGTGGCAGTCACTCTCACCTCATCTTTGTCATTCAATTATTTTGTTGGCCTGATCCTATAACCGAACAATCTTCCCGTGACATAGTTCACAAAACCCAACTTATTGGTCCAGGCATTAAATCTAAAGCCTAACATTAGCTCCATCCCGAGTCAAAGCCCCAAAACTCAGGCTCTGGACCAAGCCCCAGCCCCAGGTCCCAGGGCTCATCACAATCTTTACCAGGCCAAGACCCAGGTCCAGGCCCAGGCCCAGGGTCAGGGTCAGACCCAAGGCCCAGGCCCAAACTCAAGGCCCGAGCCCAGGCCTCGGCATATATAGAGGCTCAGGCCCCGGCTGTGTGTTTGGTTATTATTTAGAAGGAAAGTACCTGTCTAATCAGTTTTAAGCCGTTAGGTATCCCCTGAATCTGATGGTCTTCTCTGGCATTCCCTGGTACTGGGCCATTGAATTAATTCCAAAACCCCTCCAGTGTGTGAGTTGAGCACATGTCTTTGGGCTATTTAGTGAAAGCCAAACTGGACCCTATTCACATCAGCACACAAGTCTGTAAATAACTGGCTGGAAATCAGCTGTAAGCACCTTGATCTTGATATCCCCTCCCCCACCCAAACCATCACACCGACTATTGAGACCAAAGATAATGATCTACATTCAGCACAGATCTGCTTTCAGGAAGTATTTGTGAGGATTGTAGAATCCCAATTAACTGAGGGCTTTGAAAGAAAGAGAGATAACTCTTGGGGAGCAAGAGTGAGAAAGAAATTAGCTGACATTTCAGATTTGAAAGCTGGAACTTTCTGGCTAATGGAATGTTAGGAAGTCTCACAACAGCAGGTTCAAGTCCAACAGGTTTATTTGGTAGTAAACGCCACTAGCTTTTGGAGCATTTACAGAATACTAATTAGAATGCAAGTCTTTATACCTAATCAAATTAGGTGTAAAGGTGTGTCTTTATATGCCCTGTTTGTGATCAGAACTCCCTACACACCTGACAAAGGAACAGCGCTCTGAAAGCTAGTGGCGTTTACTATCTAATAAACCTATTGGACTTTAACCTGGTGTTGTAAGACTTCTTACTGTGTTTACCCCAGTCCAATGCCGGCATCTCCACATCATGGAATGGTGCCAGCTCCTGTTGGTCTTCATAGTGAGAGGATTTGAGTATAAGGATGTTTTGCTGCGATTGTGTAGGGCGTTGGTGAGGCCACACCTGGAGTATCGTGTTCAGTTTTGGTGTCCTTATCTGAAGGAGGATGCTATTATTGAGGGAGCACAGCGAGGGTTTACCAGGCTGAATCCTGGGATGGCAGGTCTGTCATACGAGGAGACCCTAAGTCGGTTAGGGTTATATTCACTGGAGTTTAGAAGAGTGAGAGGGGATCTCATAGAAGGTTATAAAATTCTAACAGGGTTGGACCGGATCGATTTAGAAAGAATGTTCCCGATGGTGGGGGAGTCCAGAACTAGGGGGTCATAGTTTGAGGATAAGGGATAAACCTTTTAGAACTGAGGTGAGGAGAAATTTCTTCACCCAGAGGGTGGGGAATGTGTGGAATTCACTCCCACAGAAAGTAGTTGAGGCCAAAATGATGTCTGATTTCAGGAAGAAATTAGATATCGCTCCTGGGGCTAAAGGGATCGAGGGATATGTTGGGGGGGGGTGGAATTTGGATATTTGAATTTGATGATCAGCCATGGTCAAAATGAATGGCCAGTGGTCTACTCCTGCTTCTAGTTTCCATGTTGTTGAATAGCTTCCTGCTTTTTCGGGGTTCACTGCTGGTCTCTATACGGTGGTTATGAAATGATTCAATGCTCTGTCACAACGTGGGCAACACAGACCGTGCTTCTGATAGAAGCTGCAGAGCTTGGATTAAAGCAGCTCGGGAAGATATGTGATTGCATTTAGCAATTAGTCCCCTCTCACTCCCCAGGGACTGCCCGTTAATGAAATGTCGCGGCAGTCAAACTCTGTAAACACTAATGAATATTGACTATATCTTCCGCCTGATATCTCTTTCTTACAGAGTCAAGCAAAGAGATTAGCAAAGTCATTAAATAAAAAGTAATTAATTAAAATCCGTGCTATCCTTTTCATATGCATCTTCTTGTCAAATTTGCAAATTCCACCATGAACAACCTGAGTAATACAGAGCATATAAATTGTGTGATTTAAAATATTACTGAACAAAAATCCAGAGTTCAATTATTAATTAAAACCTTATTGTCACATTAATGTCATATGAATGATATGTATTAATATGATCGATATGATATACAATGTGATGCAGACTGTTTCAGAGGAAACATTGAAATTTCTCCTACCCTGGGATTGAGAATGGAAGGAGTTCTGAATGAAGAAACGGATGGCTTTGTGTTCAGCAAACTGAGAGCTGTTAGTGCTTAGAATTAAAGACTTCCCTATTTCATATTACCTGAGTCCTCATCAAACACTCCCAGGACAGGTACAGCACAGGGTTAGATACAGAGTAAAGCTCCCTCTACACTGTCCTCATCAAACACTCCTAGGACAGGTACAGCACGGGGTTAGATACAGAGTAAAGCTCCCTCTACACTGTCCCCATCAAACACTCCCAGGACAGGTACAGCATGGGGTTAGATACAGAGTAAAGCTCCCTCTACACTGTCCCCCCATCAAACACTCCCAGGACAGGTACAGCACGGGGTTAGATACAGAGTAAAGCTCCCTCTACACTGTCCCCCATCAAACACTTCCAGGACAGGTACAGCACGGGGTTAGATACAGAGTAAAGCTCCCTCTACAAAGCTGTAGGGAGACAGAAGAGAAGTTTGAGGACAGCACAGAAGTTAAAGAGAGCACATTAATTAATAAAGGCAGTGTCAGTAATCCTAGTACCAGACAGATCAGACAGAAGCAAGACAGAGAGCAAGGGAAATCCAGATTAAACTACATTTATTTCAATGTAGGCAAGAGGCCTGACGGGCAAGGCAGATAAACTCAGGACATGGATGGGTAAAGGGACTGGGACATTATAGCAGTTACTGAAACATGGTTAAGGGAGGGACAGGATTGGCAGTTTAATGTTCCAGGTTACAGATGCTACAGGAAAGATAGAACAGGAGGGAAGAGAGGAGGGGGAGTTGCACTTTTTATTAGGGAAGCCATCATGGCTGTACTGAGAGGGGATATATCTGAGGGTTCAGCCATTGAGTCTATATGGGTAGAACTGAGAAATAAGAAGGGGGAAATCACTTTGATAGGATTGTATTATAGGCCCCCAAATAGTCAGTGGGAAATTGAGGAGCAAATATGTAAGGAGATGACAGATAGCTCCAAGAAAAAGAGGGTGGTAATAGTCAGAGGTTTTAATTTTCCCAACATTGACTGGGACAGCAATAGTATTAGAGGGTTGGATGGAGAGAAATTTGTTGAGCGTATTCAGGAGGAATTTCTCATTCAATATGTGGATGGTCCGACTAGAGAGGGGGCAAAACTCGACCTCCTCTTGGGAAATAAGGAAGGGTGGGTGACAGAAGCATTAGTGAGGTTTCACTTTGGGACCAGTGACCATAATTCTATTAGTTTTAAGATAGCTATGGAGAATGATAGGTCTGGCCCGAAAGTTAAAATTCCAAATTGGGGCAAGGCCAATTTTGATGGTATCGGGCAGGAGCTTTCAAAAGTTAACTGGGGGAGTCCGTGGAAAGGTAAAGGGATGTCTGGTAAGTGGCAGGCTTTCAAAAGTGTGTTAACCAGGGTTCAGGATAAACACGTTCCTCTTAGAGTGAAGGGCAAGGCTGGTAGAAGCTGGGAACCCTGGATAACTCGGGATATTGAGGCCCTGGTCAAGAAGAAGAAAGAGGCACATGACGTGCATAGGCAGCTGGGATCAAATGAATCTCTTGAAGAGTATAGCGGGTGTAGGAGTAGAGTTAAGAGAGAAATCAGGAGGGCAAAAAGGGCACACAAAATTGTTTTGGTAGATAAGGCAAAGGAGAATCCGAAGAGCTTCTACAAGTACATAAAGGACAAAAGAGTAACTAGGGAGAGAGTAGGGCCTCTTAAGGATCAACAAGCTCATCAATGTGCGGATCCACAAGAAATGGGTGAGATCCTAAATGAATATTTCTCATCAGTATTTACTGTTGAGAAAAACATGGATGTTAGGGAATTTGGGGGAATAAATAGTGATGTCTTGAGGAGTGAACATATTACAGAGAAGGAAGTACTGGAAGTCTTAAAGAGCATCAAGGTAGATAAATCCCTGGGCCCTGATGAGGTATATCCCAGGATGTTGTGGGAGGCTAGGGAGGAAATTGTGGGTCCCCTAGCCAAGATATTTGAATCATCGATAGTCATGGATGAGGTGCCTGAAGATTGGAGAGTGGCAAATGTTGTTTAAGATGGCCTTTGCTTAAGATGGGCTTTGCTTAAGATGGGCTGCAGGGAAAAGCCTGGGAACTACAGGCCAGTGAGCCTCATATCTGTGGTGGGTAAATTGTTGGAAGGTATTTTGAGAGACAGGATCTACAGGCATTTAGAGATGCAAGGACTGATTAGGGACAGTCAGCATGGCTTTGAGAGTGGAAAATCATGTCTCATAAATTTGATTGAGTTTTTTGAGGGGGTAACCAAGAAGGTAGGTAAGGGCAGTGCAGTTGATGTTGTCTACATGGACTTTAGCAAGGCCTTTGACAAGGTACCACAGGGTAGGTTGTTGCATAAAGTTAATTCTCACGGGATCCAGGGGAGGTATCTAAATGGATACAAAATTGGCTCCTTGACAGAAGCCAGAGGGTGTTTGTAGAGGGTTGTTTTTTAAACTGGAGGCCTGTGACCAGCAGTGTGCCTCAGGGATCAGTACTGGGCCCACCATTATTTGTCATTTATATTAATGATTTGGATGACAATATAGCGGCACGGTTAATAAGTTTGCAGATGACACTAAGATTGGTGGCATAGTGGACAGTGAAGAAAGTTATCTCCAATTGCAACGGGATCTTGATCAATTGAGCCAGTGGGCTGATGAATGGCAGATGGAGTTTAATTTAGATAAATGTGAGGTGATGCATTTTGGTAGATTGAACCAGGGCAGGACTTAGTTAATGGTAGGGCATTGGGGAGAGTTACAGAACAAAGAGATTTAGGGATACATGTTCATTGCTCCTTGAAAGTGCAGTCATAGGTGGACAGAGTGGTGAAGAAGGCATTCGGCATGCTTGGTTTCATCGGTCAGAACATTGAATACAGGAGTTGGGATGTCCTGTTGAAGTTGTACAAGACATTGGTAAGGCCACAGTTGGAATACTGTGTGCAATTCTGATCACCTTATTATAGAAAAGATATTATTAAACTAGAAAGAGTGCAGAAAAGATTTACTAGGATGCTACGGGGTCTTGATGGATTGAGTTATAAGGGGAGGCTGAATAGCTTGGGACTTTTTCTCTGCAGCATAGGAAACTAAGGAGTGATCTTATAGAGGTCTATAAAATAATAAGGGGCATAGGCAAGGTAGATAGTCAATATCTTCTCCCAAAGGTAGGGGAGTCTAAAACTAGAGGGCATAGGTTTAAGGTGAGAGGGGAGAGATACAAAAATGTCCAGAGGGGAAATTTTTTCACACAGAGGGTGGGGAGTGTCTGGAACGAGCTGCCAGAGGCAGTAGTAGAGGCGGGTACAATTTTATCTTTTCAAAAGCACTTAGATAGTTACATGGACACGGTGGGTATAGAGGATATGGGCCAAATGCGAGCAATTGGGATTAGCTTAGGGGTTTTAAACAAAAAGGCGGCCTGGACAAGTGGGCCAAAGGGCCTGTTTCCATGCAGTGAACTTCTATGACTCTACACTGTCCCCCATCAAACACTCCCAGGACAGGTACAGCACGGGGTTAGATACAGAGTAAAGCTCCCTCTACACTGTCCCCCATCAAACACTCCCAGGACAGGTACAGCACGGGGTTAGATACAGAGTAAAGCTCCCTCTACACTGTCCTCATCAAACACTCCCAGGACAGGTACAGCACGGGGTTAGATACAGAGTAAAGCTCCCTCTACACTGTCCCCCATCAAACACTCCCAGGACAGGTACAGCACGGGGTTAGATACAGAGTAAAGCTCCCTCTACACTGTCCTCATCAAACACTCCCAGGACAGGTACAGCACGGGGTTAGATACAGAGTAAAGCTCCCTCTACACTGTCCCCCATCAAACACTCCCAGGACAGGTACAGCACGGGGTTGGATACAGAGTAAAGCTCCCTCTACACTGTCCCCCCATCAAACACTCCCAGGACAGGTACAGCACGGGGTTAGATACAGAGTAAAGCTCCCTCTACACTGTCCCCCCATCAAACACTCCCAGGACAGGTACAGCACGGGGTTAGATACAGAGTAAAGCTCCCTCTACACTGTCCCCCCATCAAACACTCCCAGGACAGGTACAGCACGGGGTTAGATACAGAGTAAAGCTCCCTCTACACTGTCCCCCCATCAAACACTCCCAGGACAGGTACAGCATGGGGTTAGACATGGAATAAAGCTCCCTCTACACTGTCCCCATCAAACACTGTAAGAAGTCTGACAATACCAGATTTAAGTCCAATCAATTTATTTGATAGTAAACTCACAAGCTTTTGGGGTTTGCCCTTCGTCAGGTGAGTTGAGAGTTCTGAGTTTACTAACAAATAAATCGGTTGGACTTAAATCTGGTGTTGTCAGACTTCTTACTGTGTTTACCCCAGTCCAACGCTGGCATCTCCACATCATGCCCATCAAACACTCCCAGGACAGGTACAACACAGGGTTAGATACAGAGTAAAGCTCAATTTCTTCACGCTAACCTTGTACCTCAACTAATATTGGCAATGTTGTTTGGGGATATTTCTCCAGTTTTTACAGCTGATTTAAACAGGTTACATGTGATTAATGGTACTTTGTCTTTTCCTGGTTATCCCCACTCTCCTTCTGTCAGAAAACCTCGGAGACAGAGCATGTCTGTCAGAAGGTCTGGGTGGCGGGGGGTTAAACTCCATATTATTTTCAGTCAGTTTGTGATGTGAATTGTGTCACTGCTTCACAAGATCCTGCCATCAGTTTACACCATTATCTGAAAGTCCAGCCACTGAGAGACGCTGAGTTCCAGTCAGTTCCTGGGGCTTTCCTATGGGAACGTTACAAATTCCTTCCTTCCAATCCCTGTCCACAAAACTTCAACTTACCACCTGTCCTTCTCTGATGATTGATATCGATGTGAAGCATTACGTGAGCCAACAATCTGAGGTTTCTTCAACAACACCTTCCAAACCAGAGACCATCTCCAAGGACAAAGGCAGCAGGTAGCTGGGAACACCATCACCTACGAGTTCCCCTCCAAGCCACTCGCCATCCTGATTTGGGAATACATCAGCCGTTCCTTCACTGTGGCTGGGTAAAAATCCTGAATTCCCTCCCTAACAGCACGGTGGGTGTACCTACACCTCCGGGACTGCAGCGATTCAAGAAGGCAGCTCACCACCACCTTCTCAAGGTCAATTAGGAAGACAAAAAAAAATGCTGGCCTAGCCAGCGATGCCCACATCCCATGACTGAATTAAATACTTAGGCTGACCATGTTGAATATTCAAGTGTGTTGCTGCTATTTGGTATTTACATTAGCTGGGAGGGACTGTGCCGCCACTCATTCCAGATGACAGGGAATCTTTAATGGTGACTCTTAGATTGGCGATCAATGGGAACTCAAGAAGCAGAGATTTGAAGCTCTCTTCACAGGCATGCCCTTCCCATACCAATCAATATCAAACAGGACATTTACACAATGCTTCTGAATAGATTATTGATTATCTTTACAGCTTTTCAGACAAATTCTATCAGCTGGCTTTTATCCCCTTTGAACAGTGATGTATTGATCAATAACAAGGTTTAAACCTCACACTTTGTGTCAGGCGGAGATTGAGGTGAGTTGAGACACAACTCTTCCATGCTGGGCAGCACTGAATACCATTAGAGAGAGGCGAGATACTTTCTTTGTAGGTCTAATGCTGGGGAGACTGATGTACTGCTCCTGCCTCCCCATTCAATACACTGACCTGTTGTTCAGATTGTTAGCCCGCCTGCTATTGATCCATGTGGACTGTTGGTGAAATATTTGAAGGTTAATAGATTGAGAATTTGTTAACAGACGGAAAAGGGAGAATCTGAATAAATGAGTCATTTTGAGCCATGGATCAGTACTGGGGCATCAACTTGACAATTTTTATCAATATGGGTGGCACGGTGGCACAATGGTCAGCATCCTGCCTCACAGCACCAGGGACCCAGGCTCAATTCATGGCTCGGGTCACTGTCTGTGTGAAGTCTGCATGTTCTCCCCATGTCTGCATGGGTTTCCTCCAGGTGCTCCAGTTTCCTTCCACACTCCAAAGATGTGCAGGTTAGATTGATTGGCTATGCTAAATTGACCCTTAGTGTCCCAGGATGCATAGGTTAGAGTGATTTGCAGGGTAAATAGGTGGGGTTACAGGGAAAGGGCCTGGGTGGGATTGTTGTTGATGCAGACTCAATGGGCCGAATGGCCTCCTTGTGTACTGTAGGGATTCTATGATTTGGTGAAGGAACAGAATGTGATGGATCCAAACCCTGTGGTGATATAAAGCTAGGTGAGAAAGTAAGCTGTGAGCAGAACACAAAGAAAATGTAAAAAGTACTTGGGTTTATATAGTAGCTTTTTTGTAGATGAGCAGGTGAGGCCCCAGTCCTGGTCAAAGTGCTTTGCAGCCAATGAAATTCCTGTCACATGTGGGAAATACAGCAGCCTATTTGTGCACAGCAAGCTCCCAGAAACAGCAATGTGATAACCACCCAAACATATGCATTTGTGTTGTGGACTGGGGCATAAATATTTGTCCAGGAGAACTCTCGGCTCATTGTTCAGATAGTTTCACACAATCCTTTACATCCACATAAGGGGAAAGAAAGGTACTCGATTCAGCAAGTCTGCAAAGGGATATGGACCAGTTAAATGAATATGCAAGAAGATGGCAAGTGCTGTATAATGTAGGGAAATTATTCACTTTGATAAAACACAAGAACACGAACAATAGGAGAGGAGGCGGCCATTCGGCCTTCAAGCCTGCCCTGCCATTCAATAAGATCCTGGCTGATTTATGCCAGCCTCAATTTATTTTCTGCGCCATTTCCCCATAACCCTCTATTCTTCAATCTATTAAATATTTATCCACCTCTACTTTGTAAGTTCCTAATGATCCAGCCTCCATCACCCTTTGAGATGGGAAAGCAGAATACTTTTCAAAAGTTGGGAGATTAGGAATATTGCTCTGCAGAGGAATATGGGTGTCCTTGGTCATGAATCATAGGAGGTTAACATGTCAACACAGCAAGCAATTAGGAGAGCAAATGGTCCATTAGCCTTTGATGCAATGCGATTGGAAAATAGAACTAACAAAGTCTTGCAACGATTATATAGGGACCTGGTAAACCCACACCTGGAAGTCACTGCAGTTTTGGTCTCCTTCGCTAATGGAGGATGTGTTTGCCTTGGATAGGATGCAGAGAAGGTTCACTTGATTGGTTTCTGAGATGAGAGGATTATCCAATGAGATTGAATATTATGAGTTTAAATTCTGTGGAGTTTCGAAGAATGGGAGGGAAACTCAGTGAAACTGGTGAGATTCTTTGGCAGGTGGACAGGGGCAAAGGTGGGAAGGTCTGCCCCCTTGACTGGAGAGTCAGGGTCAGAGGTCCAGAATCAGAAGATTGAAACTTAGGACTGAGATGTGGAGGAATTCCTTCAGCAGGAGGTTGTGAAGCTTTAGAATTCACTTGATGTTTTGTGGTGGATAATATTCAAGACTGGGATTGATGGGTTTTTGAATATTAAGGACATGACATTAGTGCAGATAGAAGATCAGCTGCGATTGTATGAATGGTAGAGCAGATTTAAGGGTTGATATAGTCTGCCATTGCCCCCTTTTCTTATATTCTTGTGTTAAAGGTTTTGCAAGTCATTTAGAGATGGTTTTGGAACAATATTATTTTAAATGAATTTATTCTCAGTAGTTTAAGGGATAATTCCTGAGAAAAATAAACATCCCACAGAGGTAGATGTTCCTGATAGCAATGTGATGGGTTTAAAATAAGAAGGCTCACAACACTAGGTTAAAGTCCAACAAACCTGTTGGACTTTAATCTGGTGTTGTAAAACTTCTTACTGTGCCCACCCCAGTCCAACGCCGGCAACTCCACACCATGGGTTTAAAGGCCAGAGAATAACCAGGAAGCCAAGAGAGTTGTAAAGCAACCCTCCGTTCTCCCCAACACCCCCCCCAATCTCTGCCACCACTCCCCAGCCTTCCCACCACCTACCGCCACTCCCCACTCCCCCCCTCCCTTCCTACCCCCTGCCACCACTCCCCACTCTGTCCCAGACAACTGTCCAATGCGATTCCTATCCTGGATTCTGCTGCTAGGGGAATTGACTCAATCAAGGGCCGTTCTTCAATAGTGTAAATTGTCGACAGTGTCACCAGTTAGCCTCATGGTGACTTCCTGGAAGGATGTCAGGCAGCCATTGAAGGCTGAGTGTGGCAGCAATATCAGGGCTGGACAAGGCTCAAAAATGTCCAATCGTTACCATGGATATTCATGTGGAGGGATCCACCTGCTGACATGAGGCCACTTACACCTCGGCTTCCTGTGTTTGGAGACTGAGTTTGGAGTTATTCATCAGTGCCCTTTTTCAAACACTTCATTTCTTCAGAAACATTTTCCTGGTGCACAGGGTGGCAAATATACCCAGTCCCCCTTCAGGCCTCCCCCAAAACACTCCCAATCCCTTCCAAACATTCCCCCCCCCCACCCCGCCAAACCCCCAACCTCCTCTTCCCATTCTGCTACTCTTAATGAGATGGTGTACGCAGAACTGGCCTAATGGAAGCAGGACTGGCTCAAGAAATGCCCACAATGTCCAAATGCTTTCTGAGGGCATACAATACCACCCTGAGAGTCAGTCCATCAAACACTCCCAGGA
This sequence comes from Carcharhinus amblyrhynchos, assembly GCF_965287045.1. Lineage (NCBI taxonomy): Eukaryota > Metazoa > Chordata > Chondrichthyes > Carcharhiniformes > Carcharhinidae > Carcharhinus > Carcharhinus amblyrhynchos. Next base: position 486,402 of record NW_027649778.1, read on the forward strand.
AGATGCAGCATAGGGTTACAGACAGAGTAAATTTCTCTCTGCACTGTCCCCATCACACACTCCCAGGACAAGTTCAACACGGGGTTAGATACAGAGTAAAGCTCCCTCTACACTGTCCCCCATCAAACACTTCCAGGACAGTTACAGAATGGGATTAGATACAGAGTGAAGCTCCCTCTACACTGTCCCCCATCAAACACTCCCAGGACAGGTACAGCACAGGGGTTAGATATAGAGTAAAGCTCCCTCTACACTGTCCCCCCATCAAACACTCCCAGGACAGGTACAGCACGAGGTTACATACAGAGTAAAGCTTCCTCTACATTCTCCCCATCAAACACTCCCAGGACAGGTACAGCACAGGGTTGGATACAGAGTAAAGCTCCCTCTACACTGTCCCCCATCAAACACTCCCAGGACAGGTACAGCACGGGGTTAGATACAGAGTAAAGTTCCCTGTAAACTGTCAACATCAAACATTCCCAGGACACGTTCAACACAGGCTTACATGCTGAATAAATCTCTCTCTAATCTGTCCACATCACACACACCCAGGACTGGTACAGCACAGTATTAAATATAGAATAAAGCTCCCTCTACACTACCCCGCCATCAAACACTCCCAGGACAGGTACAGCACAGGGTTAGATACAGAGTAAAACTCCCTCTACACTGTCTCCATCAAACAGTCCCAAGACAGGTGCAACACAGGGTTAGTTACAGAATAAAGTTCCCTTTAAACTGTCCCCATCAAACATTCCCAGGACAGGTTCAACCAGGCTTACATACTGAGTAAATCTCTCTCTACTCTGTCCACATCAAACACTCCCAGGACAGGTACAGCACGGGGTTAGATACAGAGTAAAGCTCCCTCTACACTGTCCCCCATCAAACACTCCCAGGACAGGTACAGCACGGGGTTAGATACAGAGTAAAGCTCCCTCTACACTGTCCCCCATCAAACACTCCCAGGACTGGTACAGCACGGGGTTAGATACAGAGTAAAGCTCCCTCTACACTGTCCCCCATCAAACACTCCCAGGACAGGTACAGCACGGGGTTAGATACAGAGTAAAGCTCCCTCTACACTGTCCCCCATCAAACACTCCCAGGACTGGTACAGCACAGGGTTAGATACAAAGTAAGCTCGTTATTCACTATATATTGTTACTGGAGAAAACTTTTTCAAACCTGGGTAGTTTAGACTGAGAATTCTGAATCTCACCATTGCTAACTGGGAGTGTTTGTTATTTTCTATTTTAGCCCCAAATGGAATTGATTCCAATGCCCACCACCAATATTGTTCATGCAAACAAAACCAACGGTGGAATGAAGCCAGGGAAAGATTGCTGGACCTTGAATGGTGCGTTTGAAGAAAGCTTTACAGGCCTCACAGGAAGCCACTCCATAATGGTATCCAGAGGCAATGTCACCACACACGAGGCACAGGCGCTTGGGAATGGAACTGAGACCATAATCACACTTCATCGAATCATCTCCAATCTGCCCACTCGCACAGTCCTCATATCTCTTGTGGCAGCAACTGAAACTATTAGTGAGCTCAGGGGAGGTGAGTCCCTGGGGAACTCCGCTGAGTGTGAAACTGTACATGGTGCTTCCATCCGATGAGCCTCCTACACTACAGTGACTGGCTTCTGCCACTGGGCTCCAGGGTTCCATTTTTACATAGGATTCCGAACGGTGATCCTCAACGGATTTCCGACAAACAAACCTGAAAACAGGACAAATATATTTTAAACCATCTGGATGAAAAGGTAGAGATTCATTCTGTATTTAACCCCGTGCTGTACCTGTCCTGGGAGTGTTTGATGGGGGGACAGTGTAGTTGGAGCTTTACTCTGTATCTAACCCCGTGCTGTACCTGTCCTGGGAGTGTTTGATGGGGACAGTGTAGAGGGAGCTTTACTCTGTATCTAACCCCGTGCTGTACCTGTCCTGGGAGTGTTTGATGGGGGGACAGTGTAGAGGGAGCTTTACTCTGTATCTGTCCCTGTGCTGTACCTGTCCTGGGAGTGTTTGATGGGGGGACAGTGTAGTTGGAGCTTTACTCTGTATCTAACCCCGTGCTGTACCTGTCCTGGGAGTGTTTGATGGGGACAGTGTAGAGGGAGCTTTACTCTGTATCTAACCCACGTTTCCGGGAAAGAGAATAGCGGAATGAGATGTTGAGGGCAGGAATGAGAGAGAGAATGCTGGTGAGAGAGAGGGAAAGACGGAGTAAACTCTGGAAACAGCAATGCAGTGAAGAGGCGATGGTTCCAGAATCGCTGCCCTAAATTTCAGATCAATGTGTCATTGTTGAGTAGGGTTATTAATTAGAAAGAGGAGTTTGGGAATGAAAGGAACGGTTTTCTGCTCTGTCCCTCTCGGCTGCAATCATTTACACATGGTTCAGTTCACTGGAACAGCCAGAGATGGTGAATCGAGCGGCCCAGTAATCCGCTGATGTGTTGAACCTCGGTGACAGAGGCACAGCTTTCTATCGGAAACTTTCTGCTCCTTTCATTGTAGCTTTCAGAAGTGAAGAATGGAACACAATTAAACACTTCCCATCCTAGTTTATAGTTAATATCGATTTGCACAGCCTTCCTTATACAGTGAGAATTGCACCTTCTCCACTTTAGAGACTAAATTCCCCTTTGATTTGCTGGCGGGGTGAGGGTCCCTTCACCTATCTGACAGAGAATGAGGTGGACTCGCTGCAAATACACATTCCTTCCCAAGATCAGTGCCACCTTGTCCAGTCTGTACTGGGGACAGCACTGAGAGATATATGACCTGGTCTCTGAGATGGGAACGGGATGAATCTGTCAATTGTCTATCAGAAACAATTAAATTGATGATAAAGTTATTTATAATGCATCAAATCTAAAACAATTTAAACTGGAGCAATGGTTTGGGGAAAAATGAGATTTACATTTCGACACCAGATCAGACCGTCAGCAAAAACCATTTATTCCAGCTGTAACTAACAGCCTGACAACACAACTGAGCCAGAACTCCTGGATTATTGTGTAACATTATCAAATCAATTATATTGCTTCATTTCTCAACACGAAATGATGGGGATCAGAGGCAAGGATAAGTCCTCGTTCTGGAATTCTGTTTCTCCAGCTCCAGGGATCCCAGGATAAAGAATTGCAGCCTTGAGTGTCAGGTTCCAGTCGGACACTACCGGGACTAAACACACCCAGGCTCCCAGATACCAGCCCAAATCACTGAGAAACTTTACACTGATCAGAGTACTCTTCATCAGCCCAAAATGTATTTACTATTATATTTACTCCGATAACACCAATACTCTGAAAGGAATCATTTAAATCTGTTCATTTTCAGAATGAAATCTAAATGGAAGGAAGTTCCACTGACAGATAACAAGGTGCATGTCTGAATTTAACAATCACTCACATGTTGTTGGATGTGGGATGTTTTCTATCCGCTTCCTTTCCTTTCTGTCCACTCTCACTCAGACACCCCGAGCAGAGATGTGAGCTGCGGCCAACTGGGATTAAACTCCAGCACTCACAATCCGGCCCTCTCTGAAGACCAAAGCGAGGGAGGGACTTAGCCCAGAAAATTAACCCATTCACTGCCACGCAGGAACTGGTCTGGGACAGGGTTCTCCTACTGCTCGGCCACATGAAGAATAACCAACAACGATTAGACATTAATATCTGAATCATTAAGTCAGTTAGTTTATTACATAAATATCTGACCAAACAGGAGGCAATGCAAACACAAAGATAAAAAAACCCCCAGAACACAGTGATACCTAGGACCATAAGACATAGGAGCAGAATGAGGCCACTCAGCCCATCGAGTCTGCCCTGCCATTCAATCATGGCTGATATTTTTCTCATCCCCATTCTCCTGCCTTTCCCCCTGATCCCCTTATTAATCAAGAACCTATCTATCCCTGTCTTAAAGACACTCAGTGACCCGGCCTCCACAGCCTTCTGCGGCAAAGATTTCCACAGATTCCCCACTCTCTGGCTGAAGAAATTCCTCCTCATCTCTGTTTTAAAGGATCGTCCCTTTAGCCTGAGGTTGCTCCCTCTGGTTCTAGTTTTTCCCACTAGTGGAAACATCCTCTCCATGTCCACTCTATCCAGGCCTCGCAGTATCCTGTAAGTTTCAATAAGATCCCCCCCCCGTCATCCTTCTAAACTCCAATGAGTACAGACTCAACTTTATAACATCATTAAAACCGAGGACAGTTATCAGGGCCATTCGGCCCAGCTAGCCTATTTCACTTTCAATGGCTGTTTGAGTCTGGTCTTAAATCCGCTTTCCAATCAGCTCCTCATAACCCTTGATTCCCTCGTTAATGAGAAATCTGTCTAAAAGAGCCTTGAATATATTCAATGGCTCAGCCCTCACTGCGCTCTGGGGAAGAGAAGCCCAAAGATAAAGGACCCCCTGAGAGAAGAAACTCATTCCCATCTCTGTTCTAAATGGGAGACCCCCATGCCCAACACTTATAAGATGCCCCACAATGGAAACATCCCCTCAGAATCTTATAACTTGCAACCGAATCACAATGCCTTTCTTACATGGATTCTCAGAGGCTGACATGGCTGCTACAAGAGGACACAGGTTTCGGGTGCTGGGGAGTAGGTACAGAGGAGATGTCGGGGTAAGTTTTTCACTCAGAGAGCGGTGCGTGCGTGGAATCGGCTGCCGTTGGTGGTGGAGGTGGATTTGATAGGGTTTTTTAAGAGACTTCTGGATGAGTACATGGAACTTAGTAAGATAGGGGATTATAGGTAAGTCTAGTAGGCAGAAGTATGTTCAGCGCAACTTGTGGGCTGAAGGCCTTGTTTGTGCTGTAGTTTTTCTATGTTCTATGTCCCAGTTATTTCTGGTATATGCTCTGTCCTACAGATACGCTGCCAGGGGGTCTAAAAAGCACACATAACAGTGTCATCTTTTCTACATATAACATACATAGACATTCCATAACACACCGATAGTAAGTAGATAACCTCATTAAACTTGACACTGGGCATAATAACTCCAATGACACTGTAACACTGGACATAATAAACTCCACAACAGTGTGACTCTAGATAGAATAGAAACATAGAAAATAGGATCACGAGTAGGCCATTCGGCCCATCGAGCCTGCATCATCATTCAATTTGCTCACCCCTGATTCATTATCTCAGCTCCCTATTCCCACGCTCTCCCCATAACCCTTCTTATCTTTAATGCCTAGAAATCTCTCTATTCCCATCTGAAATACATTCAGTGTTTTGGCCTCCACAGCTTTCTGTGGCAGAGAATTCCTCAGGTTCACCACTTTCTGAGTTAATAAATCTCTTCTCATCTCAATCCTAAATGGCCGACCCCACATCCTGAGACTGTGGCCCCATGTTTTAGATTCCCCCATCCAGTGGAAAGATCACCCCCGCTTCTAGTCTGTCCAGCCCCATCAGAATTTTATGTTTTAATAAGATCCCTGCTCTGTTTTGGAACCTCCAGTCAATACATAGGTTTGATGGGCCAAATGGCCTACTGCTGATCCTATTTTCTATGTTTCTATTCTATCTAGAGTCACACTGTTGTGGAGCTTATTATGTCCAGTGTTACAGTGTTATTGGAGTTATTAAGCCCAGTGTCAAGTTTAATGGGGTTACCTACTTACTATCATTGTGTTATGGGATGTCTACATTGTTGACCCAATCACTCCTCATACAACAATCTGTCTGTCCCAAGAATCACCCTAGTATGGCAGGGCTATTTGATTTCATTTGATTTGCTTTATTATTGTCACACGTATTGGGATACAGTGAAAAATATTGTTTCTTGCGCAAAGCATACCATTCATAGAGTACACAGAGAAGGGAAGGAGAGAGTGCAGAGCGTAGTGTTACAGTCATAGCTAGGATGTAGAGAAAGATCAACTTAATGGGAGGTAGGTCCATTCAAAAGTCTGATGGCAGCAGGGAAGAAGCTGTTCTTGAGTCGGTTGGTACATGACCTCAGACTTTTGACAGAAGAAGATGGAACAGAGAATGTCCGGGGTACGTGAGGTCCTTAATTATGCTGCCTGCTTTGCTGAGGCAATGGGAAGTGTAGGTCCAGGAGTAGGATCAGACAGGTCAGATTCAGATCAGGCAAATAGAGATTAAAGATTAGGTAGTGATATTGAGGACGGAATGATAGACTTGGAATTACAGGAGAAGGAAAATTTTAATGGTGTCCAGCGGGGATGGGGTTTAAATGTATATACTTTAGTGCAAGCAGTATTACAAACAAGGTAAATGAGTTAAAGGCAGAGGTAGACACAAGGCAGCATGATGTCATTGTTATAATGGAAACCTGACTAAAGGAGGGGCAAAATTGGCAGCTCAATCTTCCTAGCTATAGAATCTGCAGACACAATAGAGTGGGAGATAAAAAAGGAGGGGGAGTAACACTAATGGTTAAAGAATCAATTCCAGTTGTGAGAAGGAATAATGTATCAGGTCACAGACGAGGCTTAATGGGTTGAGTTTAGGGATAAAAAAGAGGCAGTCTCACTAGTGGGAGTATGCTACACACCCCCAAATAGTGAGGGCAAGATAGAAGATATGTAGGCAAATTTCTGCCTGTAGGAATAAAAGACCAATAACAGTTAGAGACTTTAACTATCCCAATATGAACCAGAATTCAAACAATACAAGGGGCACTGAGGGAGAAATATTAATGTAAATTATCCCGGGAAGAAATTCGAACCAGCTAGTGAGAAACCCAACAGGAGGAGATGCAATTCTAGACCTGGTCTCAGGGAACAAAGAAGGGCAAGCAGGTGAAGTGATCAGGGTCAGTGATCACAATTAGATTTAGCATTCCTATGGAACAGGACAGAGATAACGTAAGAATAAAAGCTTTGAACTAGGGAAAGACAAATTCTGCAGGAATGAGAAGGGACTTGGCTGAGGTGGACTGGACAGGACTGCAAGGGGATAAATCAGCGGAAAACCAAGGGGAAGCACTAAAAAGCCAGATCCTAAATGTACAAAGTAGACATTTCCCTTCCGAAAGTAAGAGTGGTACTGCCAAATCTAGACCATCCCTGGTTGAGTAGAAAAATAAAGGAGAAGAACAAAGAGAAAAAGTAAATGGATAATAGACACAAAGAACTGAGGACTGCAGATTGACAAGATGAATATCAGAAATGCTGGGATGAAGTAAAATAGGAAATAAGGCAATCAAAGAGATAGTGTGAGAGACGGTTAGTCAATAAAGTTACAGAAAAGCCAAAGATATTTTATCAATATATTAATTAACAGGTTAATGAATGAAAATGTCAGACCTATCAGGGATGAAGAAGGGAACTTGTGTGTAGATGCAGAGGCAGTGGGAAGTGTTTAAAATGAACATTTTGTCTCTGTGTTTACAAAGGACAGGAATGATGCTGATTTAGTTTTCCAGCAGGAATACTGAGAGATACAGGACAGGATCATCATAAAGAGAAAGGAAGTACTGAAAGGGTTGGAATCCTTGAAAGTTGATAAGTCGCCGGGGCCAGATGGATTGTTTCCGAGGCTGCGAAAGAACGTCAGGGAGGTGGAGGCTGTGAGGATGGTTTCCCAATCCTCACTAGATACAGGGGTGGGTACTGGTAAAATGCAAATGTAGTTCCATTGTTTAAAAAAGATCAAAGGAAACTCCAAATAATTATAGGCCGGTTAGTCTCACATTGATGGTGGGAAAATTAGTAGAATCAATCCTGAGAGATAGGATTAACTGTCACCTGGAACAGCAAGGGCTTGTCAGGGATGGTCAGTGTGGATTTGTTAAAGGAAGATCTTGCCTCACAAACTTGACTGCATTCTTTGTGGACGTGACAAGAAGTGTTGATGAAGGTAGTGCAGTGGATAGTGTGTACAAGATTTTAGCATGCAGATTGGTCAACAAAGTAAAAGCCCATGGGATACAGGGCAATGTGGCAAACTAGATCCAAAGTGGTTTAGTACAGGACACAAAGAATGATGGTCAATGGATGGCTTTGCGAATGGAAAGCTGTTTCCAGTGGTATTCCGCAGGGCTCGGTGTTGGGAGCCTTGCTGTTTGTGTTAAATATTAACGATTTGGACATGAACATGGGAACGTAATTGGGAAATTTGCAGAACATACCAAGATTGACTGAGTAGTGGATAATGTAGACGATAGCTAAAATCACCAAAACAATATTGATGGGTTGGTGGAGAGGGAGGTAAGGTGGCAGATGGATTTGTTTGGAATCATGAGCTTTCGGAGCACTACTCTTTCATCAGGTGAGATGGATTTGAACACAGGGAAGTGAGAGTGATGCATTTAGGGAGGTCAGACAGTTACAGTGTACACAATAAATGGGAATATACTAAGAGGGGTAAATGAAATGAGAAATCTTGGTGTACAAGTACACAGGTCCCTAAAGGCAGCAGTTCAAACAGGCAACATTATAAAGAAGGCAAATAGAATGTTATTCTTCATTGGTAGAGGTATAGAATATAAAAGTAAGGATATAACCTTGGAATTGTATAAAACACTGGTGAGGCCATAACTGGAGTATTGTGTGCAGTTCTGGTCACCATATGACAGGAAGGATGTCATTACTCTGGAGAGAGTGCAGAGGAGGTTTACAAGAATGTTGCCAGGGATGGAAAGGTGTAGCTACGAGGAGCGATTGGAGAGGTTGGGGTTATTTTCCTTGGAGGTGATTTGACTGAGGTGTACAAAATTATGAGAGGAAGAGAGAGAGTGGACAGGATAAAAGTGTTTCCCTTGGTGGAGAATTCTAGAACCAGGGGACAAAGATTTAAGATAAGTGGCAGAAGGTATAGAGGGAAAACGAGGAAGAACTACTTTCACACATAGAGAGTGGTGGGTATCTGCAATTCGCTGTCTGAGTTGGTGGTGGAGGCAGAGACCCGAAACTCTTTTCAAATGTACCTGGATCTGTACCTTCAGTGCTGTAAACAACAGGGTTATGGGCTGGGTGCGGGAATGTGGGACGAGAAAGGGTTCTTGGGTATCCTTGGGCTGGCATGGACAAGATGGACTGGAGGGCCTCCTTCTGTGCTGTAACTTTTCTATGATTCTATGAACTATTGCTGTACTGCCTCCATAACAAGTATGTCCTTTCTTAGGTAAGGAGACTAAAACTTCACACAATATTCCAGGTGTGGTCTCACCAAGGCCCTGGTGAGTTGAAAATTTCAAAAACTGTGAAGCGAATCAGTAATGAGGAAAATTGGTTGGGTCAGTAGGGCAAGTCTTTAATGATTGAGGGAAGAGTCAAGATTAATTAGCAATTTGCTCAGTCACTGCAGAGTCAATAAGGCTGATCCGATGTCTGGAATCCATTCAGTTTCACCCTGGCAGTCATTCATAAAGCAGATTTTCTGGGTCAGATCCCCAGTTACCTGCTGCTTTAACTTTCGAGTGACAGAATAGTGATTAGAGCATCATTGTGTTATTTGTGATTATTCAATGTTACAGGGCACTGGGCTCTGGTAAAACAGGACTTCACATTACCTCCCCTGGGTGTGGAATATATCAGAGTGTTACACCTCGGCTGTTACAGAGAGGGAAGGAGAGATAAGCTGAAAGTGTATGTGGTCAATTCAGAAATAATAACAGGAGATTCCATACAGTGAAATAAAGACTGCACCAATCATTCACAATTAAAGAAAACAGTTCACTTTCACAAGTGTAAATGTTCTGGGCTCTCGAATCACTGGCAGTGAGAACTTTCGGCAAAGAATAGTTTATTCACTAACTTAGCAGTGATTTCAAACCTTGTGCTCTGCCCAAACTTCCAGGGATAACTCCCACATTCCGGCCATGTGGCCTCTTCTGTAACCGCACCATCATATTCTCATGTGAACATTCCTTGTAAACAGGGAAGTTGTAGAATGAATGCCTATTGGAATGAGATGTAACAGTGTGCTCCATAGGGCACTATGTACAGACCATTGAATAACGTACAAGGGAAACAAGCTAATAGTGCAGATCTATCTTCATTTACAGTGAGGCACTGTAGATTGAAGAGTTGCAACAGGTGTATAGTCCATCGCACCCCCTCCTCATGCCTCCACACACCCCCGCCCCCACCCACCTCTTTGTTGTAGAAAGCTGAAATTCAAAAGACAATTCTAGGTGGTAATAAAGTCCTGGAACCTTGTGTTCAGTTTGCTCAGGCTCACTCCGCGCCTGACTTTACAAGTTGGTGGTGTCGTCATCTTTCTCTGACTGGTGTCCCTAGTGTAGGCAACCCAGAACTTTCTCCAGCGTGTTGTGTGTGTGGAGTGTTGACGGCTGGAGCAGTCTGTATGTCCACTGGTGTAAGAACCTGTGCCATGGACCAGCTGTAGTAGTTGCTGGTGTGTTTGGGGAGGGTTTAAACTAGAATGGCAGGGGGATGGGAATCTAAGCAGGGTGACAAGGAAAAGAGAAACCAGGGCCGTAATAAACGAAGGAAGGAACAGGAAAATGAAAAATGGTAGGCAGGGTAATCAAGGCCAAGAAGCAAATAGGGCCACAGAACAAAAAAAAGATTGGATGATTAAAAATAGCAAAAAGAGAAGTCTAAAGGCTTTGTATTTTAATACACAAAGCATTTGGAATAAGGTAGACAAACTGATGGCTCACATCGAGGTAAATGTAATGACCTTATAGCCATTAATGGGATTGAGAGTTATAGATAGGCCTGGTAGGTATGGATATGATCGGCGCAACTTGTGGGCCGAAGGGCCTGTTTGTGCTGTAGTGTTCTATGTTCTATTATGGAAACATGTGCCGGGATTTTACCAGCATGCCCTCCCCAAATCAGGGGGCAGGCTTGGTTCGAAGGATGGCATTCTCCGTTGGCCTCGGGCAGAATCTTACGAACCTCGGGCAGATGCCGGTAAAATTCTACCTGTGATTAAAAGATCAAAAGTGGGAACTTAATATTCAGGGATTTTGACCTTTCAGAAAGACAGGAGAGAAGTGAAAGGAAGGGGGGTAGCTCTGTTAATAAGAGATGCAATGAGGTCAGTGTGAGAGATGATCTCAGCTCAGACAATGTCGAGTTTATTTGGGTGGAGATAATAAACAGCAAGTGAAAGCTACACTGTAAGAATGGGTGTGTAGAGCATGTAAAAGGAACAGAGCAGTAATTATGGTTGACTTCACTCTTCATGTAAATTGGGTTAATCAACATGGAAAGAATAACTACAACAACAAGTTCATCGAGTGCATTCGGGACAGTTTTCTAGAGCAATGTGTCATGAAGCCAACCAGGGAACAGGCTATCCTAGACTTGATAATGGGTAATGAAGCAATTTTAATAAATTAACTCCGAGTAAAAGGTGTGTAGGAAAATAGTGATTCTAAGCTGATAGAACTTAATATTGAGAGTAAGAAACTTGGGTCTGAAACAATTGTGTTTGACTTGAGTAAAGGAAATGGCAATGGAATGAGGATAGAGTTAGTAATGTGGGCAGATAGCTTAACTGGAAAGAATGGAAGTCAGCCGTGCAAACATTTGAGGAGGTAATTCATGCCTCTCAGCAAAAATATATCCCAGTAACGAGGAAAGAAACAATGAGAGGCTCAAACCAAGGAAGTCGAGCAGAGTATTAAATTGAAAGAAAAAGTGAATGAGGAGGTGAAAGTCAGTGACTGCCTCAAAGACTGGAATCGACTCAGAATCCAGCAAAGGAGGATAAAACAATAATAAAGGGAGAAGTAGTAAACTATGAGGGCAAATTAGCGAGAAATATCAAAACTGACAATGAGAACTTCTTTAATTATATCGAAATGAAGAGTAGACCCTTCAAAAATGAATCTGGGGAGAGAGTTTTTTTATTCATTCATGGGACATGGGTGTTGCTGATTGGACAGCATTTATTACCCATCCTTAGTTGTCCTTGAACTGATTGGCTAACTCGGCCATTTCGGAAGGCAATTGAGAGTCAGCCATAGTGACTTCAGTGAACCAGAAGGGATTTTCCAACAATCAATGATGGTTTCATGGTCAAGGGCATCCTGAAATCCTTTGTACAAAGAACCCCCAGCTTTTGTCACAATACTACAGATTTCCTACAGCTTCTCCCAAAGCTTTAGGGTGAAATCAAAGTGATGGACACAAAATGGACTCTGGAGAGGACAGTAAGAGGCACTGACTTTGGGCACAGACATTACACAAAGAGTTAAAACCTGTAGTGTTTAAATCACTGCAGGAAACTGGTCAGACCTTGAAGCACCTTAAACTTGAGATAAGAGCAGACGCAGAACAATGAGTTTGATAATGAGATCAACCACTGATGGGGACATAAAAGCATAAATGTACAGAACAAAACCAGTCATTGATAGAGGACATAACTGCATAAGTGTATCTACTCTATGTACAACAATGTGTTAACTACGTTCATACCTGTTTGCTTATAACAATGTGTTAACTGTCGATGTCCGTATCTGTCTACTCAGCTTACAACAATGTGCTAACGGCTAATGTCCGTACTGTCTATTATCTAAAAAGTATAAAACATGCTCAACTGCCATTGTGTAGTTGAGAAGGTGGCTGCCAGTACTGCGGAGGACCAGCGCTTCTCCCAAAGCTTTGTCTGAATAAAACTGTTTTGTTGAACCTCCAAGTCTGACTCCAAAGTGGTGAATTTCCCACAACACTCAACACATATAGAGCAGTTGAACCAGGAGCACTCCTCATCACAGTGGATGTCTCCGTGCTCTACACCAGCATCCTCCATGATAATAGCATTGCTGTAACTGCCTCAGTACTCAACATCAACAACTGCCAATCTCCAGATGCAATTTTACAACTCATCGGCTTCATCCTGGACCACAATGTCTTCACCTTCAACAGCCAGTTCTTCATCCGGACACACGGAACAACCGTGGGGACTAAATTCACATCTCAATATGCCAACATCTTCATGCACAGGTTCAAACAAGACTTCTTCGCCACACAGGACCTCCAACCGATGCGATACACTAGATACATGGATGACATTTTCTTCCTTTGGACTCATGGTGAACAATCACTGAAACAACTATATGATGACATCAACAAGTTCCATCTCACCATCAGACTCACCATGGACTATTCTCCAGAATCGGTTGCATTCTTGGACACACGCATCTCCATCAAGGACGATCACCTCAGCACCTCACCGTACCACAAGCCCACAGACAACCTCACAATGCTCCACTTCTCCAGCTTCCACCCTAAACACGTTAAAGAAGCCATCCCCTACGGACAAACCCTCCGTACACACAGGGTCTGCTCAGATGAGGAGGATCAGAACAGACACTTCCAGATGCTGAAAGATGTTCTTACAAAAACAGGATATGGCGCTCGACTCATCGATTGGAAAACCGCACTGACCTCCTCAGAAGACAAACAATGGACACGGTGGACAGAGTGCCCTTCATCGTCCAGTACTTCCCCGGAGTGGAGAAGCTAAGACATCTTTTCCAGAGCCTTCAATATGTCATTGATGAAGACGAACATCTCGCCAGGGCCACCCCCACACCCCCACTTCTTGCCTTCAAACAACTGCACAACCTCAAACAGACCATTGTCCGCAGCAAACTACCCAGCCTTCAGGAGAACAGTGACCACAACACCACACAACCCTGCCACAGCAACCTCTGCAAGACATGCCGGATCATCGACAAAAACGCCATCATCTCACGTGAGAACACCACCCACCAGGTACACGGTACATACTCTTGCAACTCGGCCAACATTGTCTACCTGATACATTACAGGAAAGAATGTCCCAAAACATGGTACGTTTGGGAGACAGGCAGACGCGATGACAATGGATGAATGAACATTGCTCGACAATCACCAGGCAAGACTGTTCTCTTCTGTTGGCGAACACGTCAACGGTCACAAGCATTCGGCTTCTGATTTTCAGGTAAGCATTCTCCAAGGTGGCCTTCACCACACACGGCACAGTCAATGAGCAGAGACTGTTAGCCAAGTTCTACACACAGGAGGATGGCCTTAACCAGGATCTTGGGTTCATGTCACATCATCTGTAACCCCCACGACTTGCCTGGGCTTGCAAAATCTCACTAACTGTCCTGTCTGGAGTCAATACACATCTCTTTAACCTGTGCTTAATGCTCTCCCCACTCACATTGTGTGTACCTTTAAGAACTGATTATGTGTAAAGATTCGCATTCCAACCATTATTTTATAAATTAAGTTTGTATCTTTATATGCCCTGTTTGTGAACCGAAATCCCACTCACCTGATGAAGGGGCAGTGCTCTGAAAGCTTGTGGCTTGTGCTACCAAATAATGCTGTTGGACATTAACCTGGTGTTGTGAGACTTCTTACTGGGTTTCATGGTCATCAGTGAATTCTTAATTCCAGATATTTTTTATTAAATTCAAATTCCATAATCTTCTATGGCGGGATTCGAACCCGGCTTCCCAGAGCATTAGTTGAGTTGAGGGACTAATAGTCTAGCAATAATACCACTAGGCCATCACCTCCCTCTATGGGGAACAAGGAAATGGCAGAGGAGTTAAACAGACGTTTTGCATCAATCTTTACAATGGAAGACACTTTGATCATTTCATTAACTCGAAAGAATACAGGGGAGGAATTAAGTTCCATCACCATCGTTGGAGAGGCCGTATTAGACAAACCAGTGGGCCAAAGGCAGATAAGTCCCCTGGTCCTGATGGTTTGTATCCTAGGATCCTAGAAGAAGCAGCTACAGAGATAGTGGATGCATTGGTTTTAATTTTCCAAAACTCCTTGGATTCTGGAAAGATACTGGAGGATTGGAAAACTGCTGGTGTGACACTTCTATTCAAAATGGGACGGAGGCAGAAAGCAAGTAACTATCAGCCCATTAGTCTAACATCTACTATTGGGAAAATGTTGGAATCAATTATTAAGACAGTAATAGCAGCATATTTGGAAAATCATAATTTAATCGAGCAGAGTCAGCATGGATTCACGGAAGGGAAGTCGTGTCTGACTAATTTATTAGTGTTTTTTGAGGAAGTCTCAACCAGAGTGGAGAGAGGGGAACCAGTAGATGTGTTGCATTTGGACTTCCAGAGGGCGTTTGACAAGGCACCTCATAAAAGGTTAAGTCATAGGATAAGAGCCCATGTGTTGGAAGAAGTATATTGGCACAGACAGAGAATTGGTGAATGAGCAGGAAACAGCAAGTGAAGATAAGGGGTTCTTTTTCAGGTTGGTGATCTGTAACCAGTAGGGTTCCAGAGGGATCAGCGCTGGGACCACTACTGTTTGCAATATTTATTAATGACTTGGAGGAAGGAATGAATGCACCAATCACAATCCCATCCACGCCCTACTGTGATATCCCTACATATTTACCTACTAATCCCTCTAACTTACGCATCTCAGGATATTAAGGGCAATTTAGCATGACCAATCAACCTAGCCCGCACATCTTTGGATTGTGGGAGGAAACTGGAGCCCCTGCAGACACGAGGAGAATGTGCAAACTCCACACAGACAGTGACCCAAGCCGGGAATCGAACCCACATCGCTGGAACTGTGAAGCAGCAGTGCTAACCCCAGTACTACCGTGCCACCCCAAATGTTGGACATTGCTCTGTACCACCGGCCATGTGTCAGCTCGATTCTGGTGTTAGACAGCTGAATCCCCAGGCATCTCAATCATGGTGTGTTTAGCTCCTCAATCTGTGCTGCATCAGGGCAGCTTTCACATTGCTTTAAGGTTTGGACTGCAGCAGAACCTTAGTAGCAAAAACCAAGGCCTGTTACACCTGGAGCAGAACGTTGTGCTGGCGTGGCCAATGAATGCAGCTTGGTGATCAGGGTGATCCTGTACACATTTCTCCAGCAGGCACTTGTCTGAACAAACTGCCCATTCCACCAGACAGTTTGGACGGTGAATATAAAGGCTGCTCTCTATATGCTCAAAGTCCCACGTTTGTGGAAAGTTCCGAAATTCAGTGGAAACGAGTTGTCTGTCATGTCGCTGTGGGATGGTGTGTGTGGGAAGTGTCTCTTGAGCTGAATGGTGACTATGTTACCCGGCATGTTTAGCAGGTAGTCGAGTTCAAGCCAACTAAGACCCAGTGTAGTTTCCCATTCCATCTGAACATATCAGCTTCTGTGAATGGCCAAGAGAGGAACACCTGTAAATGTAACCGATTGAGCTTGAGTGCACGGCATGGTGCATATCTGGACATTGTTCTCTCCACATCTGTGAACATAGAAGGTCAGTGCAAGGAAACATTGGCCCTGGATCTGATTATTTCCAATCCAGGGTGTCCTTGGTGCAGTTGTTGTGTGGAGTATTTCTGAAGTGAAACAGGGATAACCAAACACTAATGTTATGGTTCAGGTTAGAAACTCCAAAGACCAAACTCCAAAAGAGCCCTTTCACAGATTTAATGGAGCACAAACTACTGCTCACGTGATACTGGGAATTGAATCCTTTGGTTGATGTCTACAGTTCTCTGGACTTGCTCCGAACAGTTTGAAGACAAGGCAATTTCCCAAAATACCAGAGACTCTGGTCCAGACCCCGACAACCCTTCAGGATAGCAGCAGAATTCCAAAAGAAAAACAGGGAAAGAGAGAGAGAGAGACTTCTCTTTCAGTGATGCTGCTAACCCTCAACTCCCAAAACTGAAACTGAAATTGAAGTCCTGTCACTTAATCTGCCCACTGTATGTTTCTTCCTCCCAGCAATGATATTGCCTGAGGCTGTGAGCACGAGACACATTGACTGTGAGCTGCAGAGATCATGATTTAGAAAAAACACTTCTTAAAGGTACACTAGTGTCACACTGCAAATGCAGTATCTGTCCATCCTATACAGTCAGTTTATCTCTGATGATGAAGAAAGTGTGCAGCTGTTGGGGAAACTCCTTTGAGGATTCTAGTTAACCCCTCGTGATATCATGTAATTGTCAAAGGAGTTCCCCAGGACCTGCCTGGTGTCCATGTCTTCCTCATGATCTGACTGGTCTGTAGATGGGTCAGGAGGACCCACAGCACGTGGGCTGCAGCGATTCAAGAAGACAGCTCCTTGCCTGATTGGCAGACAATGCTGAGATTGCAATGTTGCAGCGTTAGCATCTTGCATCACAGTCGTGCAGACACAGGAGGAGGGGCTTTATTTAAGAGTTATGATTGGCTGATAACAGTTGTAGGATGATCAGATATGAAATCACAAAATTTCTGACAGGCAAGATCTTTCAGTCTTAGTGTCAGTGAGAGGGCCCTTGAAGCAAAGGCTATTGATCAAGATATATTCCCTGAAAAGGGAAAGGTAAGCAAACAAATCCAGCACTCCCTAAATTAAGAAAAAAGAGAGAGAAATTAAGATAAAGAAGGAAAAGTGTGTTTCAGACAGGTGTCAGGGAGAAAATACAATTGAGAACCAAGAGGATTACAGAATGTTCAGAGGGGAAGTGAGAAAGCACTACTCCTGCTCCTATTTCTTATGTTCTTATGACAGCAAAGAGGGAGCGGGAGAAAAGGCTGGCAGCCAATATAAAAGGAATCCCAAAGTCTTCTATAGTCACAAGGGCAGCAGCTGGATGGGAACACCACTCCTTGCAAGTTCCCCTCCAAATCACTCACCATCCTGACTTGGAAATATATCGGCTGTTCCTTCACAGTCACTGGGTGAAAATCCTGGAATTCCCTCCCTAACGGCATTGTGGGTCAACCCACAGCACGTGGACTGCAGCGATTCAAGAAGGCAGCTCACTCCCACCTTCTCAAGGGGCAACTAGGGATGGGTAATAAACACTGACCCAGCCAGTGACACCCATGTCCTACGAATGAAAAAAAAAATCAATAGCAAAAGGGTAATAAAGAGAGGAAATGGCTCAATTAGGGAACTAAAAGGGAATTTACACATAGACGCAGGGGGCTTGGCTGAGTATAAAGAGAATACTTTGTATTGGAGCACAGAGCAGACATGATGGACTGAATGGCATCCTCTGCATCAACTCTGTGAATCTTTGATAAATACAAATTGGGGTTAGATACAGAGAAAAACTCCCTCTACACTGTCCCCCATCAAACACTCCCAGGACAGGGACAGCACGGGGTTAGATACAGAGTAAAGCTCCCTCTACACTGTCCCCCATCAAACACTCCCAGGACAGGGACAGCACGGGGTTAGATACAGAGTAAAGCTCCCTCTACACTGTCCCCATCAAACACTCCCAGGACAGGTACAGCACGGGGTTAGATACAGAGAAAAACTCCCTCTACACTGTCCCCATCAAACACTCCCAGGACAGGTACAGCACGGGGTTAGATACAGAGTAAAGCTCCCTCTACACTGTCCCCATCAAACACTCCCAGGACAGGTACAGCGCAGGGTTAAATACAGAGTAAAGCTCCCTCTACACTGTCTCTGATGCACAGCAGCCTGAGGATTGAGTTTTGAAGGGGGCATTTGGGATAAGTACTTTATGTAGTCTCACAACACCTGGTTAAAATCCAACAGATTTATTTGATAGCACGAGCTTTCGGAGCGCTGCTCCTTCATCAGGTGAGTGAAGGATTTGTTTCACAAACAGGGCAAATATCGACACAAACTCAATTACAAGATAATTGTTGGAATGTGAGTCTTAACAGATAATCAACTCTTTACAGGTGCAGACAGTGTGAGTGAAAGATGTTTAAGTGCAGGTTAAGGAGATGTCTATGGTTTCTGGAAGGACAGCTAGTGTGATTTTGCAAACCCAGGCAAGTTGTAGGGTTTACAGATAGTGTAACATGAACCCAAGATCCCGGTTGGGGCCGTTGGGATTGGTGGACAGTGAGGATCAGGGAGCTGAGTAGGTGAATGGGAAATGGGATTTAGAGTGAGTGAGGTTCCTTGCTGCAGCGTTTCGGATCAGTCCCATCAGCCTCAGCTGGGGTGGATTAAATATTCCGCTATTGCTGACCAGCATGTTACACATCAGCAAACAACCTTCAGCTAATCTCTGACACTAATGCAGGTAAATATATTCTAACATTCTGCATCTGATCCAGCTTTCACTCTCCGTTCCTCCTCCTCACTTTGTTCAGTTTCACTTTCCCTCTCAATGTTTTTCTGCTTTTGCTTTTCTTTTCTCTGTTTCTCATGCACTGTCCCTTTATTTCTCTCTCCTTCTCTATATATATATTTTTAGATACAAGAACAAAGAACAACACAGCCCGGGAAACAGGCCCTTTGGCCCAACGAGCCTGCACTGCCATTTTAACATTGTGAGTCCCCTCTTCCATCCATGACCCTTGTCTACGCTTATGGCACTCCACATTGGAAACCAGATTGAGGGGAGACTAATTTAGGGACAATTTGTTACACCAATCAGCCTAAGAGCACATCTTTGGGGTGTGGGAGGAAACCGGAGCACCTGAAGGAAACCCACGCAAGCACGGGGAGAATGCGCAAACTCCCACAGACACCGGCCCAAATCCATGTATCTGCACAGCAAACAGTGATAGTCACTGAGCTGTCATGTTGCCCAGCATCTGGTCCAGTTTAAGCACACACTAACGACGTGAAGCACTAGGCTACTCTCAAAACATCCAAGAGCAGCCCTCGCGCGACCCACCGTGTGTATGCCCCTTGTTGAAAATATGTTTCTATATTTCTCTCTGTCCATCACTGTCCAGCTGTTCTTCCATACCTGCCTTTTCTTTCCATTTCTTACTATTGCCTGAAGCACAAAGTCGGAAGTTTTTTGAGTGGAATTTGCGGTAAAGTTTTCACACTAACCATGCGGTTCCAATACATTCCACTGGTTAATCTGAAGTGAAAATATCTGCACATCTATGACTTTGTCTGTCTGTCTGTCTATCTGCCTCTGTCTGTCTGTCTCCCTGCCATTGTCTGTTTATCTGTTCCTGCCTGTGTCCCTGTTTGTATGTCTCCCTGCCTGTCCACTTGCCTGTCTGTCTTCTTGCCTGTCTATCTGACCGCCTTTCTCCATCTGTCCGCCTGTCTGTTGGTCTGTCTGTCTGTAATGGGTGAATCTCTAACCCAGTTGTAGACAATTGAACAGTAGATTTGAAAGAAGACTCCAGCCATCAGGCACCTGTCTGTGGAATAATAATGATAACAATGTTGATGCTTTAACCTTGTTCTTCCAACAGAGAGATTTCAGTATTTATTCCCTTAACACTGGATCTTAACTTGAAACCCTAACCCCGATTGACCCGAACATTGGCTGGAAAGTCTAAACCTAATCCCAGCCAGACCCAAAACACCAAATATAAACCAGACCTTAACTTCTTTTTCCAAAAACACACTTTACTCGTGAAATCCATAAAGATATAGCCTGTGCTAAAATCTAACATTATACAGAGTGAAAAAGAGATCAGCTCCATTCAATGCTGTTCCTGAGATCCCTCATCTCAATAATGTTTTGTGTGAAGTATCCTCTGGTATTGACATCCTGAGGGATTTTAAACAGTTTTACCAACAGGTGAGGAGGCAGCAAGCCTCTCCCCTCCTTCCCCCTCTTCACCGCGCACATCAGGTTATTGTTTAAATTGATGAGTTTACACATTACAGTTTCCATTCTGTTATCACAAAGAACTATTCATTCAGCTTTACTGGAGTTTAATAAAGCGGTTAGTTTTATTTCTCTAAAACCAACCCAGATAAAACTATTAAAAATACATCCTGACTTCCACAAAACTACAAACTACGAATTCCAGGCTAGATGGTTTTACCAAACTAGAGTTCAATAACAGAGAAAGAGCTCCTTAGTTCACTGTGTGCTGTCACAGAGTGTGTCTGAGGGCTTTGTTTTCAGTGTTGAGACTGTTTAAAGCTTTTTTTCTTTGTTCTTTCTTGGCATGTGGGAATCGCTGGTGTTGCATATTTGTAGAATCCCTACAGGGCAGAAGGAGGCCATTCAGCCCATCTAGTCTGCACCGATCACAATCCCACCCAGGTCCATAAGACCATAAGACATAGGAGCAGAATTAGACCACTCGGCCCATCGAGTCTGCCCCGCATTCAATCATGGCTGATATTTTTCTCATCCCCATTCTCCTGCCTTTGCCCCATAATCCCTGATCCCCTTACTAATCATGAATCAAAGACACTCAATGACCCGGCCTCCACAGCCTTCTGTGGCAAAGAGTTCCACAGATTCCCCACTCTCTGGCTGAAGAAATTCCTCCTCATCTCTGTTTGAAAGGATCGTTCCTTTAGCCTGAGGTTGTGTCCTCTGGTTCTAGTTTTTCCCACTAGTGGGAACATCCTCTCCACATCCACTCTATCCAGGCCTCGCAGTATCCTGTAAGTTTCAATAAGATCCCCCCCTCATCCTTCTAAATTTCAACGAGTACAGACCCAGAGTCCTCAACCATTCCTCATACAACCAGCTCTTCATTCCAGGGATCATTCTTGTGAACCTCCTCTGGACCCTTTCCAAGGCCGGCACATCCTTCCTTAGATACAGGGCCCAAAACTGCTCACAATATTCCAAATGGGGTCTGACCAGAGCCTTATCCAGCCTCAGAAGTACATCCCTGCACTTGTATGCTCGCCCTCTCAAGGTGAATGCTAACATTGCATTACCTTCCTAGCTGGCTATTCCCACAACCCCACATATTCATCCTGCTAACCCCCTGTCATTAAGACTCAATTTAACACGGCCAATGCACCTAACCAGCACATCTTTCAGACTGTGGGAGGAAACTGGAGAACCCGGAGGAAACCCACACAGACACGAGTTGCCACATATTGGTTGTGATTGGTTAAGAAATGGTTGCAAGGATGTAGACATGCCCGAATGGTAAATGTTTGTTGTCAGAATATAACTATTTATGGATATACCGGATTACAAAATGTATATTGGAAAGTTCCCTTTGAGGAATGAGAATAAAATTTTTCTTACTATACTTTCTGGGTACATATTGAGTAAGACTGTTGTGATCACCATCCCTCTGGATAATGACATCTTCTCTGCCTTAGTCACTGATCCAAACCTGGTTTCCTTTGTTTAGCCTGGGGAGCTTTCTGCTGCGGCTTGTCACAGACCACGCCGATGTTATCTGAGAGGGTGTCCTGACTTGAAACATTGGTTCGCGGCGGTTCAGTTTCACTTCTGGAATAGTGCGAGGAGTCATGTGAAATTCCAGTGAGAATAACCAGTCTAATCATCACATTACAATTATTAAAGACTATTTATTAAATTAAGGAAAACAGAAACACAAACAGAGCTACAACACAGTGAGACAATTCACTATGTAAATCACTAAATACACACACAGTTTATGTAGAAATTATCCCTTGTTCCAAAATATATCTCCAATCCCTGAACTCAAGACATGCCCCTTCCCAAACAATATCCAAAATAATCTACAGCTCAAATCCATCCTGGGATAATGTCGCACTGTCCCTGGGATAGAGTCAGAGCCTGGCAACAGGCTTTTCAGCCCAACTTGTCCATGCCACCCAGTTTTTAACACTAAGCAAGTCCCAATTGCCAACATTTGGCCCATATCCCTCTATATCCATCTTATCCATGTAGCTGTCTAAATGTCTTTTAAAAGACAAAATTGTGCCCACCTCCTGCTATCTCTGGCAGCTCATTCCAGACACTCACCACCCTCTGAGTGAAAGTATTGTCCCTCTGGACCCTTTTGTATCTCTCCCCTCTCACCATAATTAATCAGATTGACCTGCTGGGGACAGTGTCGGTCTACACAGAACATAGATCATAGATCATAGAACAGTACAGCATGGTACAGGGCCTTTGGCCCTCGATGTTGTGCCGAGCTATGTCTGAACCCAAGATCAAGCCATCCCACTCCCTATCATTCTGGTGTGCTCCATGTGCCTATCCAATAATCGCTTGAAAGTTCCTAAAGTGTCCAACTCCACTATCACAGCAGGCAGTGCATTCCACACCCCAACCACTCTCTGAATGTAGAATCCACCTCGGACATCCCTCCTATATCTCCCACCATGAACCTTATAGTTATGCCCCGAGTAACAGCTACATCCACCTGAGGAAATAGCCTCTGCACATCCACTCTATCAATCCCCCTCATCTTATAAACCTGTATTAAGTTGCCTCTCATCCTCCTCTGCTCTAAAGAGAAATACCCCAGCTCCCTCAACTTTCCTCATAAGACCTACCCTCCAAATCAGGCAGCATCCTGGTAAATCTCCTCTGCACTCTCTCCAATGCTTCCACATCCTTCTTATAGTGAGGTGACCAGAACTGCACACAATATTCCATATGTGGTCTCACCAAGGTCCTGTTTGGTTGCAGCATAACCCTATGGCTCTTAAACTCAAACCCCCTGTTAATAAACGCTAACACACTATAAGCCTTCTTCACGGCTCTATCCGCTTGAGTGGCAACCTTCAGAGATCTGTGGATATGAACCCCAAGATCTCTCTGTTCCTCCACATTCCTCAAAACCCTGCCGTTGACCCTGTAATCCACATTCAACTTTGTCCTACCAAAATGAATCACCTCGCACTCATCAGGGTTAAACTCCATCTGCCACTTTTCGGCCCAGCTCTGCATCCTATCAATGTCTCTTTGCAGCCTGCAAGAGCCCTCCACCTCATCCACTACTCCACCAATCTTGGTGTCATCAGCAAATTTACTGACCCACCCTTCAGCCCCCTCCTCCAAGTCATTGATAAAAATCACCAATAGCAGAGGACCCAGCACTGACCCCTGTGGTACATCGCTGGTAACTGGTCACCGGTCTGAAAATTTTCCCTCCACCACCCTCTGTCTTCTGTGAGACAGCCAGTTACTTACCCAATTGACCAAATTTCCTTCTATCCCACACCTCCTTACTTTCTTCATGAGCTGACCATGGAGAGCCTTATCAAACACCTTACTAAAATCCATGTATACGACATCAACTGCTCTACCTTCATCTACACACATAGTTACCTTCTCGAAGAGTTCAATCAAATTTGTGAGACAGGACTTACCCCTGATGAAACCGTGCTGACTATCCCGGATTAAACTGAATCTTTCCAAATGGTCATAAATCCTATCCCTCAGGACCCTTTCCATAACTTACCGACCACCAAAATAAGACTAATTGGCCTATAATTACCAGGGTCATTCCTATCTCCTTTCTTGAAGAGAGGAACAACATTTGCCGCTCTCCAGTCCTCTGGCACATCCCCCACAGACCCAAAGTTCTGTCCTGGGACAGTGTCGGTCTGTTCCGGGAGAGTGTTGGGGGCTGCCCTGGGACAGTGTCGGGCTGCCCTGGGACGGTGTCGTTCTGTCCTGCGAGAGTGTCGTTCTGCCCTGGGACGGTGTCGGGCTGCCCTGGGACGGTGTCGTTCTGCCCTGGGACGGGGTCGTTCTGCCCTGGGACGGGGTCAGTCTGCCCTGGGACGGGGTCAGTCTGCCCTGGGACGGGGTCAGTCTGCCCTGGGACGGTGTCGGGCTGCCCTGGGACGGTGTCGGGCTGCCCTGGGACGGTGTCGGGCTGCCCTGGGACAGTGTCGTTCTGTCCTGCGAGAGTGTCGGTCTGCCCTGGGACGGTGTCGGGCTGCCCTGGGACGGTGTCAGGCTGCCCTGGGACAATGTCGTTCTGTCCTGGGACGGTGTCGGGCTGCCCTGGGACGATGTCGGGCTGCCCTGGGACGGTGTCGGGCTGCCCTGGGACGGTGTCGTTCTGCCCTGGGACAGTATTGGTGTGTTTTTTACGATGCTATTTACTGGGAATATCCCAGACTTGCTGAATCCTGGGCGAAGTCACCAGCAGCTACAAAAGCAGCAGTACTCCCACTCAATCATCTTAATGAAATCCTGAGCTAATCTTTTCTGTAATCCAATCAGTGTCCTCAGTTACCCAGCCTCCAATTAACATTCCCACTCCTTTAATATATCTTGGCATTCCTGCTTGCTAGTGGAATGTCGGATTACTCTGCTTGGTCCTGTCAAATCATGATGTGGAGATGCTGGCGTTGTACTGGGGTAAACACAGTAAGAAGTCTGACAACACCAGGTTTAAGTCCAACCGGTTTATTTGATAGTAAACTCACAAGCTTGAGGTTAAACTCTTTGTCAGGTGAACGGAGAGTTCTGGCCTCAGACAGAGCATATAAAGCACAGACAGTTTACAGATTACTGATTAGAATGTGAATCTTTACACCTAACCTGCTGTTCAAGTCTTAAAGTGGCCGACAGTGTGAGTGGAGGGAGCACTGATCCCAGGTTAAAGAGATGTGTATTGTCTCCAGACAGTACAGTAAGTGAGGTTTTGCAAACCCAGGCAAGTCACAGGGGTTACAGATAGTGTGACATGAACCCAAGGTCCCAGTTGAGGCCGTCCTCATGTGTGCGGAACTTGGCTATCAGTCTCTGCTCAGCACAAGGTTGTATGGTGTTGTGGTCACTGTTCTCCTGAAGGCTGGGTAGTTTGCTGTGAACAATGGTCTGTTTAAGGTTGCGTGGTTGCCTGAAGGCAAAAAGTGGGGGTGTGGGGATGGCCTTAGTGAGATGTTCGTCTTCATCAATGATATGTTGAAGACTCCGGAGAAGATGTCGTAACTTCTCTGCTCCGGGGAAGTGCTGGACAACGAAGGGTACTCTGTCCATCGTGTCCCGTGTTTGTCTTCTGAGGAGGTCTGTGCGGTTTTTTGCTGTGGCGCATTGGAACTGTCGATCGATGAGTCGAACGCCATATCCTGTTCTTATGAGGGCATCTTTCAGTGTCTGGAGGCCAGTGTCTGAGGCCAGGACTCTCCATTCACCTGATGAAGAGTTCAACCTCGAAAGCTAGTGAGTTTACTATCAAATAAACCTGTTGGACTTAAACCTGGTGTTGTCAGACTTCATCCTGTCAAATCACACATACCTGTTTGGAATAATCTGCATGTAATATTTATATCACCTGTCCCTCAATGAGACGTAGACCCAGCCTGGATCTGAGGCCTGTGTGCACAATCGCAAGACCAAATTTGAGCAAATTTCTCAGTGCCTCTCACTCGCAATGAATCGTTTATACCAAAACAAGGGAAGATTTAACTCTTTCTCTGCCAGTTTCCCACCTCCATACAGACGTAGGGTTATCTTTGGCACCTGACCAGGTGACCATCCTTCATGTATCTGCACAGATCGGGAGTATTACAAGACTAATCCTCCAAGGATAGCAGTACACACTGTCCTCGCCTGTCACATGTTCCAAACTCAATCCTGCTTTTCATGATCAATTTTCCCCACACCAGGTGAGCAGATTCTTTTTAACTTATTCTCAAGCGTGGGCAGAAGCAACAAGCTGGATCCCTTACCCTTATGGAATCCCTTTTGGAAATCCAAGTGGCCACATCTACAGGTTCTCCTTTATCCACCTGGTTTGCTATTTTCTCAAAAAGATCTTTCCTAATGTTTATTCCTGGGACAAGGGCATCACGGGCAAGGTCAATATTTATTACTCAGCCCTAAATACCCCTTGAGAAAAGGTAGTGGGCTGCCTTTCTGAATCACTGCAGCCCATGTGGTGTAGGTACACCCACAGTGCTGTTAGGGAGAGAGATCCAGGATTTTGAAGAAATGAAGATGTGAAGAAATGACAACATATTTCCACGTTGGGATTGTGAGTGATTTGGAGGGGACTCTCCAGGTGGTGGTGTCCTCACACATCTTGTCCTTCTAGATGCGAGTGGTCGTGGGGTTGGAAGGTATTGTTTAAGAAGACTTGTTTATTTTTACCAATGAACCTTGTAGATGTAAACACGGCTGCCACTGTGCATTGGAGCTGGAGGGAGGGAGTGTTTGTGGATGCGGTGCCAATCAAGCTGGCTTCTTTTTCCTGGGTTGTGTTGAGCCTCTTGAATGTTGTTGGAGCTGCACCTACCCAGGCAAGTGGGGAGTCTTCCATCACATTCCTGACCTACAACTTGCAGGCAATGGGCAGGCTTTGGGGAGTTGCGAGATGAATTACTCAACATAGGATTTCTGACCTCTGATCTGCTCTTGTATTCGCAATATTTACATGGCTAACCCAGTTCAGGTGCTGATAATGGGGGAGTCAGTGATAGTAATCTCACAGAATCTCAAGGGGAGGTGATGGATTCTCTTTCCTTAGAGATGGTCGTTGCCTGGTATTTGTGTGGTGTGAGTGTTACTTGCCACTTGTCAGCCCAAGTCTGGATATTGTCCAGATCTTGTTGCATTTGACCATGGACTGCTTCAGTATCTGAGGAGTCACGAATGGTGCTGAATATTGTACAACCATCAGCGACCATCCCCACTTCTGACCTTATGATGGAGGGAAGGTTATTGATGAAGCAGCTGAAGATTATTGGGCGTCGGACACTCTCCTAAGGAATTTCTGCAGAGATGTCCTGGAACTAAGAAAATTGACCTCCATCCACTGAAACTATCTTCCTACGTACCAGGCACGATTCCAACCAATGGAGAGTTTGCCCCCCTGATACCCATTGACTCCAGTTTTGCTGAGGCTCCTTGATGCCACACTCGGTTGAATGCTGCCTTGATGTTAAGGAAGGGCTGTCACTCTCACCTCCCCTCTGGAATCCAGCTCTTTTGTCCCTGTTTGAACCAAGGCTGGAATGAGGTCAGGAGCTGAGTGACCCTGGAGAAACCCAAACTGGGCGTCACTGAGCAGGTTATTGCTGAGCAGGTGCTGCTCGATAGCACTGTCTATGACCCCTTCCATCACTTTACTGATGATCAAGAGGAGACTGATTGGTTTTACTATGGCCCAGGTTTAATTTCTCCTGTTTTTTGTATATGGGACTTACCTGGGCCATTTCCCTCATTGCTGGGTCGATGCCAGGGTTGCAGTGAGTAATTAGTTAAATATTATTTCTCTTGTTGACTGTCTGATCCCATTCTGATTTGCTAATATCCTGCTATTACCTTCTTAATAATGAACTCCAGCAATTTCCCAGTGATGTATGTTAGACTAAATGGCCTATTGTTTCCTGAATGAAGCAGTTACATTTGTTGTTTTCCAATCTGTTGGGACCTTTCCAGAAATAATGAATTTTGGAAGATTAGAACAAAAGTTTCTGCGTCTGTCTGCAGTGAGGCACTAACTTGACATGAGCTGGACATCATCGACTCAGCAGAGACTTGGGAAAGGATATTCCAGCCTCGCTTGTCTGAAGCCATAAATCCTACTAAATGGCAACGAACGTTCCATGGTTTATCCCTCACCCACTCCGATCCCCATGGTGAGCAGGCGGTAAAATTCCAGCCACTGAATCCAACGTGAGCTCAAATCAAGCAACTGACCCAACAGGATGCAACAATCCAAATGTAACAAGAAGCAGTGATGGAAAGATTTAATTTGTTATTGTCACATATATTTACATATACTGAAAAGTATTGTTTCTTGCACGCTATACCGACAGCCCATACCATTCATAGAGAAATAAATGTCAGTGTGCAGAATCTAGTGTTGTAGTCATAGTTAGGGTGTAAAGAAAGATCAACTTAATGCAAGGTAAATCCATTCAAAAGTCTGACGGCAGCAGGGAAGAAGCTGTTCTTGAGTCGGTTGGTACGTGTCCTCAGAGTTGAGTATCTTTTTCCCGGTGGAAGAAGGTGGAAGAGAGAATGTCAGGGTCCTGGCTGCCTTTCTGAGGCAGTGAGAGGTGTAGACAGAGTCAATGGATGGGAGGTTAGTTTGCATTAAGGACTGGGATTCATTCACAATCTTGCTTTGGACTTTCATTTATGGGATGTGGCCGTCACTGGCTAGACCAGCAATTATTGCTCATTCCTAACTGCCCTCGAGAAGGTGGTGGCGAGCTGACTTGCAGTCCCTGGGATGTAGATACACCCACAGTGCTGTTAGAGAGCAAGTTCCAGGACTTTGGCTTTGGAAGATGGAATATAATGCAGGAAAATGTGAAGTTTGTGGGAAGAATAAAGGAGCTGAATATTATTTAAATAGAGAAAGACTGCAGAAAGCTGCAGCACGGGGGAAATTCAGGGGTCTTTGTGTATAAATCACAAAAAGCTAGCATGCAAGTTCAGTGGGTAATAGGGAAAGCAAAAGGGACATTGGCCTTTATTTCAAAGGGAATGGACTATAAAAAATAGGGAAGTCTTACTGGAACTATACAAGGCACTTGTTAGACTGAAGCTGGAACACCATTGGAGTTTAGAAGAATGAGAGGTAACCTTAGTGAGACATGAACAAAGAACAAAGAAAATTCCAGCACAGGAACAGGCCCTTCGGCCCCTCCAAACCTGCACTGACCAGGCTGCCCCAACTGAACTAAAACCCCCTACCCTTCCGGGGACCATGTCCCTCTATTCCCATCCTATCCATGTACTTGTCAAGATGCCACATGGTGGTCGTACAGGCAATGGCCTACTGTATTATCACCAGACTATTAATCCTGAAACTCAGCTAATGTTTTGGGGACCCAGATTTGAATCCCGCCACTGCAGATGGTGGAATTTGAATTCAATAAAACTAATATGGAATTAAGAATCCACTGATAACTATAAGGGTGTCACCCATTGAACACAGAGATTGGGAGGAATTTCTGCTCTCAGAGGGGAGTGAATCTGTGGAGCTTTTTCCTGTAACGGTTGGGTCACTATGTTCAAGGCTGAGACAGACAGATTTTTAATCAGTAAGAGAATCGAGGGTTAGAATCATAGAAACCCTGCAATGCAGAACAGGCCATTCAGCCCATTGATCTGCACTGACTTGCAGACAATCTTTTCCAGTCCTCTCCTCCATTCTCTCCCCATAATCCTACACACTTATCATGGTTAATCCACCTAACCTACATATCTTGGGACATAAAGGGGCAATTTAGCATGGCCAATCTACCAATTGTGGTACAGTGGGAGATTTGGGGATAAGGCGGGAAAGTGGAGTTGAGGATTATCACATCAGATTGGTCATGATTTCATTGAATGGTGGAGCACACTTGATGGGCTGAATGGCCTTCTTCTGCTCCTACACTGAATGGTTTTATAAGAGGATCCCACTTTTTTCACCAAAATGCATGTTTAAGGTTATACTCACATAAGGATTTGGATTCAATTTCTCAGCTCAGAGCTACATGGTTAGGGTTACAGGTAATTGATCAGTGCATGGAATCAAGCAGATGATAAGGACATAGCTAACAAGATATACACAGAGTAACCAACAAACAAAAATGGGTTCTCCAACACCAACACAGACCATTCACAGTTTATACTCGGCAAATAAGATCCCCATTTTTAAGGAGTTTTTAAGCCCCGTTTTTAAGAAACCAGCCTCCCACCCATCACACAAACCAGCCTCCCATCCACTGACTCTGTCCACACTTCCCGCTGCCCCGGGAAAGCAGCCGGCATTATTAAGGACTCCACACACCCCGGACATTCTCTCTTCCACCTTCTTCCTTCAGGAAAAAGATACAAAAGTCTGAGGTCATGTACCAACCGACTCAAGAACAGCTTCTTCCCTGCTGCTATCAGACTTTTTAACGGACTTAACTTGCACTAAGTTGATGTTTTTCTACACCCTAGCTACGACTGTAACACTACATTCTGCACCCTCTCCTTTCCTTCTCTATGAACGGTATGTTTAGTCTGTAAAGTGTACAAGAAACAATGCTTTCACTGTATGTAAATACATGCGACAATAATAAATCAAATCAAATCAAAAGCATATTTGTATCTTCAAAGGACAAAGTTATAACGTGATCAATGCCAGAACCACCATTAGAAAAACGGGTTATCTGATAATTATCACATTGTTGTTTATACTGTGCACAGATTATTCCTCTTGTTTCCCACATTAAAATAGTGACTGCACTTTATAAATACCTCATTGGCTGTGAGGTGATTTGCAATGTCCCAGAATGTTTTCTCTGGTAAGTCTCTGACCCATTGCCATGGTTTCTGCCGATGATATATTTCACTATAGGACGTGCCTTTGAAAGTTCATTGTGAGAGTGTGGGATGATGTCGCTTTAAGTGGGAGGTTTAGTGTGTGGATTGAGTACACAAGAGTTAACTTTTATTGTTGCGTGCCAGACAAAGGGCTGAGTGTTCGCCTGTGACAGTGTCACACAGCATCTTTTAAGCGCCCCATCCTGTTCGCAATATGATCTACCACCTTGCAGTTTGAAGGTATTTCAAGCCAGCGATACAAGAAACAACAATCGACAGAAGGAGAACAAACTCAAAGAGAACAAAGAGAAAGATGAAAACTGGCTGGAAGGAGGCTGTGATGACACACTTTCTCAACAGGTTGTCAGCTTCTGTGCACCTGCGTGTGCCTTAGGAAAATGGCAGGCTTTGTTGGCCTACTCCAGCTTGCTGTTATTTCCCAATCTGGTAAAAGGCCGCCTCTCTCTTTTAAAAACATGAATCTTCCGTCAAAGGAAGAAACTGCAGAGTTGTCAGATAAAATAGCGGAACGATCAGGATTCACAGCAGTCTGCTTTGTGCAATAAACCATCTCAGGACATTGATCTCGAGTTAGTTCCCAACAGACACACGCCCTGAATCCCCTGGCTCAGTAACAGATACTCACCCTCAGTCCCCTGGCTCAGTAACAGATACTCACCCTCAGTCCCCTGGCTCAGTAACAGATACTCACCCTCAGTCCCCTGGCTCAGTAACAGATACTCACCCTCAGTCCCCTGGCTCAGTAACAGATACTCACCCTCAGTCCCCTGGCTCAGTAACAGATACTCACCCTCAGTCCCCTGGCTCAGTAACAGATACTCACCCTCAGTCCCCTGGCTCAGTAACAGATACTCACCCTCAGTCCCCTGGCTCAGTAACAGATACTCACCCTCAGTCCCCTGGCTCAGTAACAGATACTCACCCTCAGTCCCCTGAACGAATCACCCATTTCACCATGCTGATAGACTGATTTAACTGTGGGTTTAGGAAACCCAATTCTAAACCAACTGTCCCTGAAATCAATGCCCGATTCCAGTGGTGGCCATTGGTTCAGGCTGAGGTTCTGGAGCCCAAGATGGCGGATGTTGTTCCAACAGTTCCAGCCCAAGGTTAAAACAGGGCATTCGAAAACTAATGAGCTTTGTGGGAGAAATGGTACAAGAGGGAAGACTGATGGGAGACTGGGATGGGGGGGGTAAATCTCAGGGGCAAATTAGGGGTGGGTACTGGGGGGGTGGAGGGAAGACAGTGGGGTGATTAGTGGGGAAAGACTGGAGGAGACAGTGGAGATTCCAGGAAGGGGGATTTTTTTTTAACGTTAGTTTATTAGCGTCACATGTAGGCTTACATTAACACTGCAATGAAATTGCTGTGAAAATCCCCTAGTCGCCACACTCTGGTTCCTGTTCTGGTACACTGAGGGAGAATTAGGACGGCCAATGCACCCTAACCATCACGTCTTTCATACTGTAGAGGAAACCGGGGCACCTGGAGGAAACCCACAAAGACACGGGGAGAACATGCATGCTCCCAAACTGGGAATCGAACCCAGTTCCCTGGAGCTGTGAGGCAGCAGTGCTAACCCATGGGGAGCTAGGGGAAGATGGAGCTAGAGGGGGACAGGGGAGATCGGACAGCGGAGTGATTCGTTCGAATAATGATTCGGAATGAGGATAATGAGTGCTTTTGGAGGGAACCTTTAAATAGTGTTCAAAAGGGAAGTAATTTTCCAATCATTAATTCAGGTGTTTTATTTCATCAAAGGGCCTGATTGATATAGAGTCAGAGAGGTTTATAGCACGGAAACAGGCCCTTCAGCCCAACTTGTCCATGTTGCCCTTTTTTTTTAAAACCCCTAAGCTAAACCCAATTACCTGCATTTAGCCCATATCCCTCGATACTCATTGTACCCATGTAACTATCTAAATGTTTTTTAAAAGATAAAATTGTACTCATCTCCACAACTACCTCTGGCAGCTTGTTCCAGACACCCACCATCTCTGTGTGAAAAAATTGCCCCTCTGGACACTTTTGTACATCTCCCCTCTCACCTTAAATCTATGCCCTCTAGTTTTAGACTCCCCTACCTTTGGGAAAATATATTGACTATCTAGCTGATCTGTGCCCCTCATTATTTTATAGACCTCTATAAGATCACCCTTCAAACTCTAGAGAAAAAGGTCGCAGTCTATCCAGCCTCTCCTTATAACTCAATCCATCAAGTCCCAGTAGCATACTAATAAATTTTTTCTGCACTCTTTCTAGTTTAATAATATCCTTTCTATAATAGGGTGACCAGAATTGCACAGTATTACAAATGTGGTCTTATCAATGTCTTGCACAACTTCAATAAGACATTCCAACTCCTGTATTCAATATTCTGACTGATGAAACAAAGCATGCCAAATGCCTTCTTCACCACTCTGTCCACCTGTGATTTCATTTTCAAGGAGCTTTGAACATGTAGCCCTAGATCTTTTTGTTTTGTAACTTTCCCCAACGCCCTACCATTAACTGAGTAAGTCCTGCCCTGGTTCAATCTACCAAAATGCATCACCTCACATTTATCTAAATTAAACTCCATCTGCCATTCGTCAGCCCACTGATCCAATTGATCAAGATCCCATTGCAATTGGAGATAACTTTCTTCATTGTCCGCTATGCCACCAATCTTGGTGTCATCTGCAAACTTATTAACCATGCCCCCTATATTCTCATCCAAATCATTAATATAAATGACAAACAACAGTGGACCCAGCACTGATCCCTGAGGCACACCGCTGGTCACAGGCCTCCAGTTTGAAAAACAACCCTCTACAACCACCTTCAGGCTCTGTCAAGAAGCCAATTTTGTATCCATTTAGATACCTCCCCTGGACCCTGTGAGATTTAACTTTATGCAACAACCTACCATGCGGTACCTTATCAAAGGCCTTGCTAAAGTCCATGTAGACAACATCAACTGCACTGCCCTCATCTACCTTCTCAGTTACCCCTTCAAACAACTCAATCAAATTTGTGAGACATGATTTTCCACTCACAAAGCCATGCTGACTGTCCCTAATCAGTCCTTGTGTCTCTAAATGCCTGTAGATTCTGTCTCTCAAAATACCTTCCAACAATTTACCTACCACAGATGTGAGGCTCACTGGCCTGTAGTTCCCAGGCTTTTCCCTGCAGCCCTTTTTAAACAAAGGCACAACATTTTCCACCCTCCAATCTTTAGTCACGGTCGAGGTGCCTGTGGATGATTCAGATATCTTGGCTAGGGGACCCGCAATTTCCTCCCTAGCTTCCCATAATTCTAACCAATGGGGAGAATTTAACTGAATGTTCACTCTGATTGCAGGTTCTGAACTATCTCTTGTCCAGAATCAGGAATCCTGGGAGATCTGGAGCAGCTGAAACTCTGTAATAATAGCATGCTTGCTTGCAATGTGTAATGGGGGGATAACAATGTAACAGCAGCCGCACTCTCCGTGATGGCCTGGGCTGACAATAACTAATATCGGCCACAATTCCTGTCAATCCCACCAATTGTTTTTGAAATCTTAGCTGGAATTTGCTCTCTTCTCTCTCAGACTGAGCAGTGTACTGGCTCTATAACTGGACTGGTCACTCAGAGGTTGGGAGTTGAACGTCCAAAGGGAGGCTGTTGCCTTTAGGGTGAAGTTGGACACAAGCTCAGCGACTTCACAATAAATACACCACCCATCATGGGCTAAAAATGTTCACAAAGCAAAGGCACAGCCAACATTCAATGTTCCTCAGTAATTCTATTCTTGAGCTAACAGACGCGTTATTTAAACCTGAGGAAATTGTGAAGCAGTTGAACGTTTTCCAGGGAGTGATGGGGATTGGGCGCTGGATCAGGAGTGGGAATCCAGTGGATCTCTCCCAGTTTGAAAGCTCGAGATGTTTCAGCCAGGTTTGGAAATCCAAGGCTAAACTTGCTCACTCATAATGCAGCAAACAGCAACCAAGAAATAAGGGTAAACCCTGAAATTATTTTATTAAACCGGATTCATTTGTTGCCGACAGAAATCAAAAGCAGTTGATTGTTTAAAACTCCACATTCTGGGCTTAGCAACCATAATTCCATAAGATTTCGGGTAGTCCTGGATAAGGACAAGAATGGTGTTCCTCTGGGACCTCTGCTGTTTGTAGAATATAAAAATGATCTGGAGGAAAATGTGGGGGGTCTGATTAGTAAGTTTGTGGATGACATGAAGATTGGTGGAGTTGCTGATAATGCTGGGAATTGTCAGAGGATACAACAGGATAGAGATGGATTGGAGACTTGGGCACAGAAATGGCAGGTGGAATTTAATCAGGACAAATGCAAGATGCTGCATTTTGGATGGTCAAATTTATATGATGTGGAGATGCCGGTATCAGACTGACATGGACACAGTTAGAAGTCTCACAACACCAGGTTAAAGTCCAACAGATTTATTTGGAATCATGAGCTTTCAGAGCTCTGCTTCTTCACTCACCTGAAGGGGCAGTGCTCCAAAAGCTTGTGATTCCAAATAAACCTGTTAGACTTTAACCTGGTGTTCTGAGACTTCTTACTGTGCCCACTCCAGTCTAACACCAGCATCTCCACATCATGGCAACATTTAAGAGGCATCTGGATAGGTACATGAACAGGGGTAGAATACAGGGATATGGACCAAGTAAAGGCAGAAGGTTTCTTTCAGTTCATGATCAGCGTGGGCTTGGAGGGTCGAAGGGCCTGTTCTGTGCTGTACTGTTATTTGTTGTTCTTGGTTCGCTAGTAACTCTCTTTGGTTAGGAACTTGCTGTCTCAACCCATTCTTCCCATCATTTCCCTTCACTCCCTCATCAAAGTGGTTAAGAAATAAACTTACCGAGACGGATTGATGTCAGTTACACCAGCTTTGGCAGAAATGTCAGCATTAACTCCTCAGGGAAACTAGGAACAGGAAATCATCTCATCCATATTGCCAGTATAAATGGAAAAATAATGTCCCATTCCTATTAAAAAATCTCCATCTTTGTCGCTCAAAATCAGCCTCATTGAGACCAAAACAATATTTCGGACATACTTTATTTCAGTTTTAAATGTGAGTTTGATTAAAGACGTAGAGAAGCAATACGTTAAACCAAAAGTGTAAAAAAAAGATGTCCTCATTATTCATAAACAAACATATACAAAATATGTAACTTTATAGTGAACGAATATATCCCTAGCCACCAACATGTGTCAAAGCTTGTGTGATATCTGACGAACCCCTAATGTACTTCAGTTCCAGTGCTATTCTACAGCTGGAATATTGTGGCAAAACACAGATCAGGTACAGTGTGAGACCAAATTCATGGATCTGGTTCAGAGCCGGGTCAGCACAGATTGTACAGAGTGTAAACCTGGAGGAATAATCCCCATCACCGTGAAAATTATCATCTCAGTTTTACCACTTCTGAAATTTGGTGGGAATACCACTTCTCAAATTTTGAAAATATCCCATTGTTCTGATCTCAGTCCAGTTACAACAGAAATATAAGTGTTCCCTCCTACAGGAATGGCATTCAGACAGAGAGGATTAGAGAATCTGGGATAGTGGATGAGAAAGAGACAGAGGGGTTAGACTCAGATGCCAGAATTTTCGCTCGCCCAATGGGGATTGCTGTTCTACGAGCCTCGTCTGCCCTGGTTCTGGGGTGGGCGCACCAGTAAAATTCCAGCCAGTGTCACTAATTTGTTTGAAGCAGTTCCCCCCAACACAGGGATCGACATCCGGATTCTCTTCTCTGGATCAACCAATCCAGCTGCTTTTTCCTGTTTCACTGTGATTGGGTAAAATTGGAATCCAATTGGAGTCTTGGATTGGTCAGTTTGGATGGTACATTACCGTCCGTTCCCTGCTCTCGCAGCCTCTGAGGTCAGATGTTAAACTATTAGCTCCCTGCTCCTCCCCTATTGGCCATTCTGGTCTCCGAATCGTTATTCGCCTTCAACAAATTGACTTTCTTTAAAAACCAAAAGTGAAAAGGTCTGGGCACAGAGCACATCCTGGTTAAAAAGAGAAGGAGGGAAGGTGATAAACACAGTGGAGGGAATAGGAGGTTGTAATTTTTGATTTTTAAGGGTCACAGGTTGCAGGAGGAAGCTGATACTCAGGGAAGGCAGTCCCTACATTTTCAATCAGTGACATTGTGATGCATCTCA
This sequence comes from Carcharhinus amblyrhynchos, assembly GCF_965287045.1. NCBI lineage: Eukaryota > Metazoa > Chordata > Chondrichthyes > Carcharhiniformes > Carcharhinidae > Carcharhinus > Carcharhinus amblyrhynchos. Next base: position 523,477 of record NW_027649778.1, read on the forward strand.
GGCTGAGCACAATTTCAGAATCTTTCAATTGTAGGAGCTGCCCCAGACTAACCCCAGGTACGTAAACATTGAGCCAAAGGAGGATTGGGATTTAAAAAGAGTTCTGAACAGCAGAGACATTTACACTTTTGATTAGGACATGGGTAAATGGTGGTCCTCAGAAGTTTTACCCGGATTAACAATCAGATGGTATCAAACTTCACTGTATCTGTGACACGTCATCGCCGACCTCTCGGAGAGAGATTGACAGACTGACTGATGCCAGAATGGGTTGTTGTCTGCAGCTTGCTGAGTTTTACAGGGTCAGGTTTGATTGCGTGTCTACGTTGAGTCATCCGTCAGGATATTTAACATCCCTTGGACAAGCAGGGGGTCAAATCTCCTATCACCATCCAGTGCAAGTTGGTGGCCATTGGGTTATGATGCTTGAATTGGTAGCTTCATTGTTGAACAGCCTGTCACTGACACAGATTCAGTGTGAAGAATTGAAGGACATTTCTGGTGTTGAACACAGCGGGGGGAGCCTGGGTGGGGAGGGGGAAGAAAATTGGCTGGCATTCTTTGGATATAAAAGCCTGTTGAATACACAGTGACACTGTACAGTTACACAGTGAGAAATCCTTACCCTACTGAATAGGAATATCCCAGAGTTAGACCAAACAGTGGCCATGAAAATTCTCCTTCAATCCCAACAATCAATAACGTTCGGTTAAAAATCAGACCAGGTATTTCTAACAACACTCAATCTTTAGAAACAGATTTCTGTTATTGAGAGGTGACCCAATGAAGATGGATCTTCCTCTCTGAATAAAAGGAAAGTCTCCTCTAGGATGTAACAAACACAAGGGGATTAATCCTTCAGCAGTTGGAATGAAGCCCAATGGAACCTAAAAATTATGGAAGGGAATTTGTAGAATTGAGTGTCTGGGCTCTCTGCCTCACTCAGTGGGGCTGTGACCGATGATATCCCTTTCTTGGTGTTGTCCAATATCAATTAAACAACAGGAAAATAAATAGCTTCCACCCTGATTATTCTACAACATCCCCCTGACCGATAAACGTGGAATTGGTGCTAAATCTGAATCTTTGGTTTCACTGGCCCGCTCTCCGTTGCACTGCTACGCAGTAGTTGGGTTGCCGTGACAACACAAAGCCCCGTAGGCAGATACAACGGTAGGAACCGTCCGTGTTGGCACACTTGGCGTTTCTGCAGAGGGTTTTGGGGTCATCCACCTCAGCACATTCATCAATATCTGAAACCGAAGGAGAAGACTTCAGCGTCCGGGTAAGATATTCGACAGGTAGCCCTCACACCCGCCCCCCGCACCGCCCCCCCCCCCCCACCCTGCCTCCACCCACCACACACACACCACACCCCCCACCCACCACACACACCACAGCCCCCACACCCACCCTCCAATCCCCCCCTCCACCCACCACACACACCACACCCCCCACACCCACCCTCCACCCACCACACACACCACACCCCCCACACCCACCCTCCACCCACCACACCCCCCACACCCACCCTCCACCCACCACACCCACCCTCCAATCCCCCCCTCCACCCAACACACACACCACACCCCCCACACCCACCCTCCACCCAACAAACACACCACACCCACCCTCCAATCCCCCCCTCCACACACACGCCCCACCCCCCCCCTCCCCCCCCCTCCCCCCCCTCCCCCCTCCCCCCTCCCCCCTCCCTCCCCCCCCTCCCCGCCCCCCCCCTCCCCCCTCCCCGCGCCCCCCTCCCCCCCCTCCCCCCTCCCTCCCCCCTCCCCGCCCTCCCCCCTCCCCGCGCCCCCCTCCCCCCTCCCCGCGCCCCCCTCCCCCCCTCCCCCCCCCCGCCCCCCTCCCCCCCCCCCGCGCCCCCCTCCCCCCTCCCCGCGCCCCCCTCCCCCCCCCTCCCCGCTCCCCCCTCCCCGCCCTCCCCCCTCCCTCCCCGCACCCCCCTCCCCCTCTCCCTCCCCCTCCCTGCCCCCTCCCCGCCCCCTCCCCGCCCCCCCCCCATCCCTGCCCCCCCGCCCCCCCGGATGACGGGGTTAAAGGAACAGAATCACTTTGATCATGTCACCTATGGAAAGTGTTTGATTGGTCCAGAGATTATCCTATCAAATTCCACCTCATCTCCTCCTTTACACATGCACCTATACAGCCCCATCTACCCCCACCCCAGACCAAACCCCCCCAACCCAGACCAAACCCCCCCCCACCCCACCCTAGACCAAACCAACCCTCCCCACCCACCCCAGTCCAAACCAACACCCCCACCCTAGACCAAACCCTCTCCACCCCAGACCAAACCAACCCCCCACCCAAACCAAACCCCAACCCCAGACCAAACCCCCACCCCAAGTAACCCGCTACTCCCCCATCAAATCCTCCCCACAGCCCCATTGTACTGCTGCCTCTGTACCAATGTGTTCACAGCCCTCAGCAACCCCCTGCCCGCACCCAACTCCATACCGACACACGCCATCTTGGTCATGTCAAGTTGATAACCATCATCGCAATCACAGGTGAAGCCTTCAGGAACACGGATACATTTGCCATTCACACAGCCGTTCAGGATCCCACATTCTTCAGCTTGGAGACCCTCGTAACGCTGGAACTGGTCTGTGATTAAAGACAGAGAATGTTAACTTTTGATTGATTCGATTTGATTTATTATTGTGAGCATGTATATACAGTGAAAAGTATTGTTTCTTGCATGCTATACAGACTAAACATACCATTCATAGAGAAGGAAATGAGAGAGTGCAGAATATAGTGTTACAGTCACAGCTAGACTGTAGAGAAAGATCAACTTAATGTGAGGTAGGTCCATTCAAAAGTCTGACAGCAGCAGGGAAGAAAGCTGTTCTTGAGTCGGTTGGTACGGACCTCAGGCTTTTTGTACCTTTTTTCCTG
>NW_027649778.1:526498-832756 GCF_965287045.1 Carcharhinus amblyrhynchos
GTAGACTCCAGATGTGGGCGAACAAGCTGCTTATAAAGTTTGAGATAAACATTGGCATCTCGACTAAGAAAGGATGCATTCAGTGCTGGTAAAACATTTTCTGCCCACTGTACTGCCTGAGCCACATGATTCATAAACTTCCGATGCCTTGTAATAGTTGCACCCAAATCTTTTCCAATAGTTGAGTGTGCTCAAGGCGGTAATGTGAATGAGGATTATTGTGGCCAAAATGGAGAATCTAACACTTTATGTACACAATCTTCAGGACAGGGGACGCACTGCCCATCGTACGATCTGTCACGTACTTAAACAAAAAACTAATTCAGTGATTCTACGCAGTCACTCATGGGATATGGCTGGGCCAGCATTTATTGCCCATCCTTAGCTGCCCTCGAGAAGGTGGTGGTGAGCTGCCTTCTTGAACCGTCGCAGTCCATCCGGAGCAGGAGTAGGCCATCTCTAAGGACTAGATGGCCTACTCCTGTTCCTATTTCTTATGTTCTTATGAAGTGTAGGTGTCTCCACGAACTGACAGCATTGTAAATCCATAACAGAGGATTGGTTTCAAGATTGACAAAGGGTCATCTGGACTCGAAACACCAGTTCTTTTCCCTCCTTACAGATGCTGCCAGACATGCTGAGATTTTCCAGCATTTTCCCTTTTGGTTTCAGATTGCAGTACCTGCAATAATTTGCTTTTATTTATTGCCCATCCTGAGTTGCCTGAGAGCAATTGAGAGTCAAATACATTGCTGTGGCTCTGGAGTCACATGTAGGCCAGACTGGGTAAGGGCGGCAAATTTCCTTCCCTAAAGGTCATTAATGAACCAGATGGCTTTTTCTGACAATTGACAATGGTTTTGTGGTCACCAGTAGATTTTTAATTCCAGATTATTTTTTACTGAATTCAAATTCCACCATCTGCCGTGGCGGGATTCGAACCCGGGCCCGTAGAACATTATCTGAGTTTCTGGATGAATAGTCTAGCGATAATAACACTAGGCCATCACCTCCCTTAGTGTGCTGGAGTTCCTGCAGCCCACCATGGTACCTCGGTGCTCGAGTTAACCGGCTAATGTGTGTACGTCTGGAGGTTTGCAAAGAACTACTCTGAACTCTGACATCACGGCAGTTATTAAATTCTAAAGGAGAACACTGCAATCCTAAGATCTGTTCCCATCAGCAGCAGCTCAGGGTAGTTGGGAATTGACAGGGGTGTCAGTGTTATAGACAGTGAACAGGCTGCATGGCAACTGCCCACGGCAACAAACAGCACAACTACTGCACAGATTCACGTGGCGGTGATTCATGGGCTGTGAAGTACTGGTTGTTATACAGCATGAGCCGTCCTGGGCCACTCTCCCCACACCCCTGACACAGACACACACACCCCCACCTAATACATACCCCCACCCATCCCTAACACTCACACCCCCACCCACCCCTAACACACACACACACACACTCACACCCCCCTCCACCCACCCATCCCCAACACACACACACCCCTCCACCCACCCATCCCTAACACACACACACCCCTCCACCCACCCATCCCTATCACACACACACCCCTCCACCCACCCATCCCTAACACACACACACCCCTCCACCCACCCATCCCTAACACACACACACCCCCCCACCCACCCATCCCTAACACACACACACCCCCCACCCACCCATCCTACACCCACCCATCCCTAACACACACACACACACCCCCACCCACCCATCCTACACACACACCCCACCCACCATCCCTAACACACACACACACCCCCATCCTAACACACACACACACCCATCCTAACACACACACACACACACCCCCATCCCTAACACACACACACACACCCCATCCTAACACACACACACACACACACCCATCCCTAACACACACACACACACACACCCCCATCCTAACACACACACAACACACCCCATCCCTAACACACACACACACACACCCCATCCTAACACACACACACACACACCCCCATCCCTAACAACACACACACACACACCCCATCCCTAACACACACACACACACACACCCACATCCCTAACACACACACACACACCCCCCATCCCTAACACACACACACACACCCCCATCCCTAACACACAGACACACACACCCCCATCCTAACACTCACACACACACACACACACACACACACACCCATCCCTAACACACACCCCCATCCCTAACACACACACACACACACACACACCCCCATCCTAACACACACACAACACAACCCCATCCCTAACATCACACCACCCACACACACACACCCCCATCCCTAACACACACACACACACACACACAACCCATCCCTAACACACACACACACACACACACCCCCATCCCTAACACACACACACACACACACCCCCCATCCCTAACACACCACACACACACACACCCCCATCCCTAACACACACACACACACACCCATCCCTATCACACACACACCCCCCCCCATCCCTAACACACACACACACCCCCCCATCCCTAACACACACACACACCCCCAGCCCTAACACACACACACACCCCCATCCCTAACACACACACACACACACACACACCCATCCCTAACACACACACACACACACACACACATCCTAACACACACACACATCCCTAACACACACACACACACACACACACCCATCCCTAACACACACACTACACACACACACACCCCCATCCCTAACACACACACACACACCCCCATTATATAATAACACACACACACCCATCCCTAACACCACACACACACACCCCCATCCCTAAACACACACACACACCCCATCCCTAAACACACACACACACACACACCCCCATCCCTAACACACACACACACACACACCCCATCCCTAACACACACACACACACACCCCCATCCCTAACACACACACACACACACCCCCATCCCTAACACACACACACACACACACACCCCATCCCTAACACACAGACACACACACCCCCATCCCTAACACACACACACACACACACACACACACACACACACACACACACACACACACACACACACCCATCCCTAACACACACCCCCATCCCTAACACACACACACACACACACACACCCCCATCCCTAACACACACACACACACACCCCCATCCCTAACACACACACACACACACACACACACCCCCATCCCTAACACACACACACACAACACACCCCCATCCCTAACACACACACACACACACACACACCCCCATCCCTAACACACACACACACACACACACCCCCATCCCTAACACACACACACACACACACACCCCCATCCCTAACACACACACACACACCCCCATCCCTAACACACACACACACCCCCCCATCCCTAACACACACACACACACCCCCATCCCTAACACACACACACACCCCCATCCCTAACACACACACACACACACACACACACACACACCCATCCCTAACACACACACACACACCCATCCCTAACACACACACACATCCCTAACACACACACACACACACACACCCCCATCCCTAACACACACACACACACACACACCCCCATCCCTAACACACACACACACCCCCATCCCTAACACACACACACCCCCACCCACCCATCCCTAACACACACACACCCCCACCCACCCATCCCTAACACACACACACCCCCACCCACCCATCCCTAACACACACACACCCCCACCCACCCATCCCTAACACACACACACCCCCACCCACCCATCCCTAACACACACACACCCCCACCCACCCATCCCTAACACACACACACCCCCACCCACCCATCCCTAACACACACACACCCCCACCCACCCATCCCTAACACACACACACACACACACACCCCCACCCCTAACACACACACACACACACACCATCCCTAACACACACACACACACACACACACCATCCCTAACACACACACACACACACACCCATCCCTAACACACACACACACCCCATCCCTAACACACACACCCCATCCCTAACACACACACCCCATCCCTAACACACACACCCCATCCCTAACACACACACCCCATCCCTAATACACACACACACACGCCACCCCATCCCACACACACCCCCATCCGTAACACACACACCCCATCCCTAACACACACACACACACACACACACCCCCATCCCTAACACACACACACCCCCATCCCCATCCCCAACACACACACACACACACACACACACACCCCCACACACACACACCCCCATCCCTAACACACACACACCCCCATCCCCATCCCCAACACACACACACACACACACACACACACACAGACACACACACACACACAGACACACACCTCCTGATACTCAGCATCAGCTAAACTCTGCCGGACACACTGAGTGTTTACTCAAACCAATCCCCTCTATTATCATAGATTTACGATGCTGTCAGTTTATGGAGATACCCACACAAGGATTGCAGTGATTCAAGGAGGCAGCTCACCACCACCTTCTCAAGGGCAACTAGGAACGGGCAATAAACGCTGGCCCAGCCAGTGACGTCCACATCCTGAGAACAGAACAACAGAGCTTGGCACAAGTGATTATTCTGAATGTTTTGCTGCTCTCAACACACAGCATGGTGGCACAGTGGTTAGCGCTGCTGCCTCACAGCTCCAGGAACCTGGGTTCAATTCCTGGCTTGGGTCACTGTTTGTGTGGAGTTTGCGTGTTCTCCACACGACTGCGTGGGTTTCCTCCAGGTTCTCTGGTTTTGTCCCACAGTCTGAAAGACCTGCTGGTTAGGTGGATTGGCCGTGTAGATTCTCCCTCAGTGTATCTGAACAGGCGCTGGAGTGTGGCGACTGGGGATTTCCACAGTAACTTCGTTGCAGCGTTAACAGAAGCCTTACTTGTGTGACTAATAAATAAACTTTAACTTTAAACTTTAAATACTGCAGCTGGAAACAAAGTTGTAAATCTGCCAGTCTGCGTGGATCTAACTGGCACAGAAATAGATTTCCACTTTGCTGCTGAACAATGTTCCTGCAAACAGCCGCACAATTTGGGTTTAATTCAGTTTAACCAACAATCAGTGTTGAAAGTGAATTGTATATTTAGTCAGTTTGGTTTTGGAATTACCTTATCTGCAAAAATCATGAGGCCGTAATCGGTTTTTCCGCGGATGACTCTTCCCACACATTGTGCGGCATGTCTCATCGCATCGAACGTCAGGAAGTCATTCTCACGGATTTGGAACTGATCCCGCAGGTATTCTAAACGGGCCTGTGGATTAAAGACACCTTTAAAAAGGGCCACAGAGACATCAAGGATGTTTAACTGCAGGTTATTCTGCATGGCTCACCCTTCCGAATTCTCTTTTCTGCTCTGATCCACATTTTCTCTGCTAGAGCTATCTCTATAACCTCCTCCAGCCCCTACAATCCCTCCCTATCTCTGTAACCTCCTCCAGCCCCTACACCCCCTCCCTATCTCTGTAACCTTCGCCCCCTCCCTATCTCTATAACCTTCTCCAGCCCCTATGCCCCCTCCCTATCTCTGTAACCTTCGCCCCCTCCCTATCTCTATAACCTTCTCCAGCCCCTATGCCCCCTCCCTATCTCTGTAACCTCCTCCAGCCCCTACGCCCCCTCCCTATCTCTGTAACCTTCTCTAGCCCCTTGCTATCTCTGTAACCTCCTCCAGCCCCCTACACCCCCTCACTATCTTTGTAATGTCCTCCAGCCCCTACACTCCCTCCCTATCTCTGTAACCTCCTCCAGCCCCTACACCCCCTCCCGCCTCTACAACCCCTCCCTATCTGTAACCTCCTCCAGCCCCTACACCCCGTCCCTATCTCTGTAACCTCCTCCAGCCCCTATATCCTGGCCCTATTTCAATAACCTCTTCCAGCCCCAACACCCCTCCTGCCCCTACACCCCCTTCCCTATCTCTAACCTCGTTCCCTAACTTTGTAACCTCCTCCAGCCTCTACACCCCATCTGTGTAACCTCCTTCGGCCCCAACACTCCTCCTGATCTCTGTAACCTCCTCCAGTCCCTACACCTCTCCCTATCTCTGTAACCTCCTCCAGCCCCCACATCTCTATCTCTGTAAACTCCTTCAGTCAGTATACCTCTCCTGATCTCTCTAACCTCCTCCAGTCCCAACACCTCTCCCTATCTCTGTAACCTCCTCCAGCCCCCACATCTCTATCTCTGTAAACTCCTTCAGTCAGTATACCTCTCCTGATCTCTCTAACCTCCTCCAGTCCCAACACCTCTATCTTTATAACCTCCTCCAGCCTCCTGCACCCCTTCCTAACTCTCTGTAACCTCCTCCAGCTCAATACTCTCCCTGTCTCTATAACCCCTTCCAGCCCCCTACTTTAGATACAAAGTAAAGCTCTGTACCTCACCCCATGCTGTACCTGCCCTGAGAATGTTTGATGGGAGACAGCGTAAGGGCGAGCTTTACTCTGTATCTAACCCCGTGCTGTGCCTGTCCCAGGAGTATTTGATGGGGACAGTATAAAAGGAGCTTTACTCTGTATCTAACCTCTTGTTGTACCTGTCCTGGGAAAGTTTGATGGCCATGACGTGGAGATGCTGGCGTTGGACTAGGGTAAACACAGTAAGAAGTCTCACAACACCAGGTTAAAGTCCAACAGGTTTATTTGGTAGCACAAGTCACCAGCTTTTGGAGCGCTGCCCCTTCATCAGGTAAGTGGGGGTTCTGTTCACAAACAGGGCATATAAAGACACAAACTCAATTTGCAAAATAATGGTTGGAATGCGAGTTTTTACAGGTAATCAAGTCTTAAAGGTACAGGCAATGTGAGTGGAGAGAACGTTGAGCGCAGGTTAAAGAGATGTGAATTGTCTCCAGCCGAGACAGTTAGTGAGATTTTACAAGCCTGGTTTCAGTTCTTCATCCAGACACACGGAACAGCCACGGGGACCAAATTTACACCTCAATATGCCAACATCTTCATGCACAGGTTCAAACAAGACTTCTTCATCACACAAGACCTTCAACAGATGCCATACACTAGATACATTGATGACATTTTCTTCCTCTGGACTCATGGTGAACAATCACTGAAACAACTATATGATGACATCAACAAGTTCCATCCCACCATCAGACTCACCATGGACTACTTTCCAGGATTGGTTGTATTCTTGGACACATCTCCATCAAGGACGGTCACCTCAGCACCTCACTGTACCGCAAGCCCACAGACAACCTCACAATGCTCCACTTCTCCAGCTTCCACCCTAAACACGTTAAAGAAGCCATCCCCTATGGACAAACCCTCCGTACACACAGGGTCTGCTCAGATGAGGAGGATCGTAACAGGCACCTCCAGGTGCTGAAAGATGCCCTCACAAGAACAGGATATGATGCTCAACTCATCAATTGACAGTTCCGATGTGCCACAGAGAAAAACCGCACCAACCTCCTCAGAAGACAAATATGGGACTTGGTGGACAGAGTGCCCTTCATCGTCCAGTACTTCCCCGGATCGGAGAAGCTAAGACATCTTCTCTGGAACCTTCAATATGTCATTGATGAAGGCGAGCATCTTGCTAAGGCCATCCCCACAGTCCCATTTCTTGCCTTCAAACAACTGCCCAATCTCAAACAGACCATTGTCCACAGCAAACTACCCAGCCTTCAGGAGAACAATGACCACAACACCACACAACCCTGCCACAGCAACCTCTGCAAGAGTGCTGGATCATCGACATGGATGCCATCATCTCATGTCAGAACACCATCCACCAGGTACACAGTACATATACTTGCAACTCGGCCAATGTTGTCTACCTGATACGCTACAGGAAATTATGTCCCGAGGCATGGTATATTGGGGACACCATGCAGACGCTATGACAACGGATGAATGAACACCGCTCGACAATCATCGGGTAAGAGTATTCTCTTCTTGTTGAAGAACACTTCAGCGGTCACGGGCATTCAGCCTTGGATTTTCGGGTAAGCGTTCTCCAAGGCGGCCTTCACGACACACGACAGTGCAGAGTCGCTGAGCAGAGACTGATAGCCAAGTTCCGCACACATGAAGACGGCCTCAACGTGGGATCTTGGGTTCATGTCATACTATGAGTAACCCCCACACCTTGACTGGGCTTGCAAAATCTCACAAACTGTCCTGGCTAAAGAAAATACACATTTTTTTAATCTGTGCTTAACCAGCTCTCCACTCACACTGTCTGAACCTTTAAGACTTGATTACCTGTAAAAACTCATATTCCAACCATTATTTTGCAAATTGAGTTTGTGTCTTTATATGCCCTGTTTGTGAACAGAACTCCCAATCACCTGATGAAGGAGCAGCGCTCCAAAAGCTAGTGGCTTGTGCTATCAAATAAACCTGTTGGACTTTAACCTGGTGTTGTCAGACTTCTTACGTAGTTTGATGGGAGCAGCGTAGAGGGAGTTTTACTTTGTATTTAACCCCATGTTATACTTGTCCTGGGAGAGCTTGATGGGATGATGATGGGAACAGTGTAGAGGGAGCTTTACTCTGTATCTAACCCCGTGCTCTGAATGTTTTGTATATTAGGGCACTGTAAGGTTGTGCTGTGTATTTTTGTTTTCCAGTGAATTCATAGCACAGAATCAGGACATTCAGCCTTAGGTGGTCAAGCCCCCTCCCACTTATCCCTAAATCCCACAAACAGAAACCAGGTGGAGCAGAGAACACCTACCTTCAGAATTCTGCTCTGAGTGTAGACATAGGGAACACCAAACATAATGACAGCTCTCCCATAGTGATGGACTGTCAGAAAACACAGCAAAGAAACATTAATAGACATGAATCCAGCAATCAATTCAAACACTAAAATGACCCAAAGTGAATAAAGTACGATGCCAGGATAGAGGAAGAAATATCCCTGGTACCAGGAACAGAAACAAAGGAATTCTGCAGGAATTAATAATGAGCCTATCACACACACTGCCACACGCACGCACACGCAGCCTCATGTGCAGGCATACACATAACACTCTGTATTTCTAATGCACAAACGTGCTGCCAATCTCGCACACACGCAGGCCGTCTCTCGCACACTGCACGCCATCTCACACACGTGCTATAAGGTATCTGCTCAACACGCCAGAGAATTACTTGGTTTCAGCAACAACTAATTGTATTAGTAAAGCACCATTAAACCAACAATACATCACAGAATCTTTCACTGAGGCCATTATTGGACAGAATCAGACAGCCAGCTGCATTAGCCCATATGATCCAAAGCTTGATCAAATTTTAAGGAGCATCTGAAAGGAGGAGAGACAGAAAAACAAGAGGTTTAGGGAGGGAATTCTAGAGCTTAGCGCCCAGGCAGCTGTAGGCATGGCTGTCAATCATGAAAACCTATAGTTACGAGGAAAGATTTGAGAAACTGGGATTGTTGCCTTGGGAGTAGAGAAGACTCAGAATAAATTTAATAATGTGCTTTAAAAATCAGAGTGAATATTGTTTCCAGTTATTGACTCTGTGAATGAGAGAGCCGCCAACTGAAAATGGTCAGAGATTGAGTAGGGAGTTACTAACAGTGTGACTTATAGAGGCATCCTGCCTCCACCACCCTCCCAGGCACAGCATTCCAGACTATCAACGCCCACTGGATAGGATATTCTTTCCTCACATCCCCCTAGATCTCCTGCCACTCACCTTGAGCTGTGTCCCCTCGTGACTGACCCTTCAACTAAGGGGAACAGCTGCTCCTTATCTACCCTGTCAATGTACCTCATAATCTTGTACACCTCAATCAGGTTGCCTTGTGTATCAAACTGAATCTAGCTCTCCTGGTGTGAAGGTGAGTGAATGCACCGTCTGATAAAGACAGAAGTTTTACTTCACTATGTGTTGCTCAGCATAACCACCTGTCCTGATTAAACACTGCACTATTTAACTTATTCACAGTAACATGGATATATGGATGAATCACGCTACTCTTTGCTGGTTGTGAGAACCAAGCCCTCATTCAGTCAGCACTCATCACAGAATCATACAGTGCAGAAGGAGGTCATTCGGCTCATTGAGTCTGCACTGACTTTCCAACAGAGCCCTATCCCTGTAACCCCACTAATCCCACCAACCAACAAATCCTGGGACACTAAGGGGCACTATGAGGCATCACGGTGGCACAGTGGGTTAGCATGGCTGCCTCACAGCAGCAGGGTCCCGGGTTTGATTCCTGGCTTTGGTCAATGTGTGTGGGTGTGTAGTCTGCACATTCTCCCCATGTTTGCGTGGGTTTCCTCCAGGTGCTCCGGTTTCCTCCCACAGTCCAAAGATGTGTGAGTCAGGTGGACTGGCCATGCTAAATTGCCCATTAGTGTCAGAGGAACTACTAGAGTAAATACATAGGGTTATGGGGATAGGGCCTGGGTGGGACTGTGGTCAGTACTGACTTGATGAGCTGAATGGCCTCCTTCTGCACTGTAGGGATTCTATGATTCACTCCTCCAGTTTTCTTTCTCACTGATTTAACGGTACAAAGGAAGCAGTGTGCAAACAGGAAGATATGTAAACAGGGAGACAGACTGTGCTATTCCCCAAAGTTTACTTTGCTGCTGGGTTGAAGGATTTGCCGATGACACGAAGGTTGGAGGTGTTGTGGACAGTTTGGAGGGATATCAGAAGTTGCAGCGAGACATAGATAGGATGCAAGACTGGGCGGAGAAGTGGCAGATGGACTTCAACGTGGATAAGTGTGTGGTCGTTATTTTGGCAGGTCAAATGGAATGAAAGAATATAATATTAAGGGTAAGACTCTTAGCAGTGTAGAGGATCAGAAGGATCTTGGGGTCCGGGTTCATAGGACTCTCAAATCCGCTTCGCAGGTGGAGGATGTGGTTAAGAAGGCGTATGGTGTACTGGCATTCATCAATCAAGGAATTGAGTTTAGGAGTCTGAAGAGAATGCTGCAGCTTTATAGGACCCTGGTCAGACCCCACTTGGAGTACTGTGCTCAGTTCTGGTTGCCTCATTACAGGAAGGATGTGGAAGCCATAGAAAGGGTGCAGAAGAGATTGACAAGGATGTTGCCTGGATTGGGTGGCATGCCTTGAGGATAGGTTGAGAGAGCTCAGTCTTTTCTCCTTGGAGAGACGAAGGATGAGGGGTAACCTGATAGAGGTGTATAAGATATTGAGAGGTATTGATCGGGTAGATTCTCAGAGGCTTTTTCCCAGGGCTGAAATGGCTGCCACAAGAGGGCACAGGTTTAGGGTGCTGGGGAGTAGGTACAGAGGAGATGTCAGAGCTAAGTTTTTCGCTCAGAGGGTGGTGGGTGCGTGGTATCAGCTGCCGGCGGTGGTGGTGGAGGCAGATTTGATAGAGTCTTTTGAGACACTTCTGGATGAGTACATGGAACTTAGTAAGACTGAGGGTTACAAGTAAGCCTAGTAGGTAGAAATATGTTCGGCACAACTTGTGGGCTGAAAGGTCGGTTTGTGCTGTAGTTTTTCTATGTTCTATTGAAGCGAAACACTTCACGAAGATGAAGCAGATTCACATTTCACCCACACTCACTTCTCACAGAGCAAAAGGACAATGATTAATTCCAGCACTAACCAAAATCTATCCCCTCGGAGACTTTTCCTCTCGCGACAGAGAGCAGGATGGCCCCACGCCCATTCTCACATGCCTGCCAACGGAACACAGATATCACTCAGCAGAAACCAACTGGAAGGGATCACGGTACGATGATCACGCAGCTTTCGCTAATCGAGACCGTTGTCTCTCTGGCTCCGAACTCACTTCCCTCCCCTAAAGGCACTGATCCTATGCTAGGGAATAGATCCATCAATGCTGTTAGCCTCCAAGGAAACCATTACTCTTGTACGAAGCGAGACAATTAGCCAGAACTGTGGAGGATATCATACTGATGCCCATATGGTTCGTCACCAGACACGCATGCATACATAACATTCTACATGTGTTTGGCTAGTAATCAGCAGCAGGTGCCCCCACCAATAATCCCTTCCCTAAACAGATACAGACTCCGGATCAAATTTGGCACCTTCTGATTTTTATGCTTCAGTAATGTCCCATCAATTTGCAACACAGTATGCCAGTGATTATGTAAATGCACGGTCCCTTTAAACATTTCTGCATGGCTGTGCACAAACAACTTACTGGAGCCAACTAGTGCTTAGCCTGGGTGAAGAGTTTCCAGTTTAATAGAGAATTAGATAGGTATTCAGGTTCGCTGTACTGAGGGAGCGCCGCAACGTCAGAGGGTCAGTACTGAAGGAGCGCCGCACTGTCAGAGGGTCAGTGCCGAGGGAGTACTGCACCGTCAGAGGGTCAGTGCTGAGGGAGTGCCACACTGTCAGAGGTGCCATCTTTTAATGAGATAATAAACTGGCTGTCTTGTTAGCCTGTCTCGGTGGATATAAGAAGATCCAACGCACTTTTCAGTAAAGAAGTTCTGCTGTTGGGCTCTGGTTCAGCGCAGCAATTATAAACAGATTAACAGGCCAGCTACTGGCATTGCTTGTGTCCAGTTTTCCAGATCAGGTCGAAGTGTTTCACCCCCAGTTCTGTCTCACTCACCTCCTGGTATTTATCCAGAGCCACACTGGTCTCCGCAGCATCCTGAGTTTCAATAAAAATCAGTTTGTTACGTTGAATGTTTTCCAGAATTCCCTAAAAAGGAAATGGGGGAAAAATGAATCTCTTCAGTTAGAAATCAGGAATGAAATTTTACTCCTGAAACGATACCTGAAATCAATGATATTATTTAGCACAAAAACTAAACGCAGCAAAGAAGGTGGTATCTGTGAAGAATTCAGGTCAATCAATTGTGGTGTGAACTGTACAAGGACAAATCCAAGCTCAAGAAGCAGCAGCGTAGTCTTTGATCTGGGAGGTGTGGCAGTGGGGCGCGGTTTGCAGTCCATGGGACAAGATATTGAGATCAACTACTTCAAAATATTTGTTCCCATTTTTGGGATTCACATATCCAGTTGCCTGCTCAAGAGCTGTGGCTCAGGAACCATGCAGGAAGATTACACAGGTGACTGGTTTATGGCACCGAAACCTGACCATGGGGCTCGGGTGGAACCCCCGGGTGGGGGGGGGGGGGGGGGGGGGGGTGCAGCCAGGGCTCAGACAGAACCCCAAGGGTTGGGGGGGTGGGCAGGGGCTCAGACGGAACCCCGAGGGTAGGGTGGGGTGTGGGGGGCAGCCGGGGCTCAGACGGAAGCCCGGGGCAGCAGGAGCTCAGACAGAACACCGGGGGGGGGGGGGTGGGGGGGGAGCGGGGCAGCCGGGGCTCAGACGGAACCCCGGGGGCAGCTGTCTGCCAGGGAGCTGGGAGATGAACCACAGGTATTAGCAGCAATGTGGCAGAGTCCCTGCGATGTGGCTATGTTTAGATGTCAAAGGGAGGCCTGGCCAACACAGGACAATATTATTTCAGTCAAATAACAGTTGGGCTGAAAAAGGCAACTGGAGCTTACAGCATATTGAGACAGATCTGAAACAGTGTGCCTTTGGGGTGATGACTATACTCGTGGAACTGAGCTGCAGTAAAGCTGCTGCCAGTGGGAACCTGACTCGCTCTTGCAAGGACCCAAATATCTTCACAGACAGACCCATAAGCGGGCAGACACCCAGACAGAATCGGGCAGACGTGTACAGATACCTACACATAGACACACACAGATGAACACATAAGCATACAATCAGACACAAGCAGACAGATACATATCCCTCAACAGGCAGACACAGACACACATGGGGGGGCCAGGTACACCGACAGGCTGGTTGTCAGAAACAGAGAACATGCGTTTTTATAGAATCCCTACAGTGCAGAAGGAGACCATTTGGCTCATCAAGTCTGCACTGACCACAATCCCACCCAGGCCCTATCCCATAACCCCACATATTTACTCTGCTAATCCCCCTGACACTAAGGGACAATTTAGCATGGCCAATTTACCTAACCTGTGCATCCAATTGGAATCATGCAATAATGAACAGGAATTCTGCCTAATTTTGTCCACTCTCATCAGCCCAGAGGCACTGAAGAACACCTACCAAATAGCAAAACAGTTAAACCAGAATTGGCCAGGATTTGGACTGGAGATTTAATGGCAGCACAGAACAGGCACTGAGCCGGGGGCCGCTGACACGGGATCTCCCAAACCCCATACCATCAGCTGTTGTGAAGGCAGAGTAAGTCGGAAACAAAAGACAGCACTCCT
Source organism: Carcharhinus amblyrhynchos (assembly GCF_965287045.1). NCBI lineage: Eukaryota > Metazoa > Chordata > Chondrichthyes > Carcharhiniformes > Carcharhinidae > Carcharhinus > Carcharhinus amblyrhynchos. Next base: position 540,754 of record NW_027649778.1, read on the forward strand.
TTACCTGCTCATACCAGGAGGCCACGATGTTCTCCATGTAATGGTAGCTGGTGAAGAAAGACACAATTCCGTCTGGGACAATGGCTGACATCTCCAGCAACAGGTTACCATAGTTACGGATCACAGCTAGAGCCACGAAAGAGAACACAAAGTGGTCACTAGCAGTTGCACTAATCGCGGGACCCAAAGGGTGACAAGACATGTTAAAGGAAAGCAGCAATAGGGTAACATCAATCTCTGGATTGCTGTGGTGTTATTTGATCTATTATTGTCATATGTATTAACATACAATCAAAAGTATTGTTTCCTATACGCTATACAAAGCATACTGTTCATAGAGAAGGAAAGGAGGGAGTGAAGAATGTAGTGTTACAATCAGAGAAAGATCAACTTAATACGAGGTAGGTTTATTCAAAAGTCTAACGGCAGCAGGGAAGAAGCTGTTCTTGAGTTGGTTGGTACGTGACCTTAGACTTTTGTATCTTTTTCCTGAAGGAAGGAGGTGGAAGAGAGAATGTCCAGGATGCATGAGGTCCTTAATTATGCAGGCTGTTCTTCCTGAGGCAGCGGGAAGTGTAAACAGAGTCAATGGATGGGAGGCTAGTTTAAAAGAAATTAATAGAAATTACATCATTCCTAAATGGAGGAGTTCTGAAATACGCCACTGGTTATAAAGGGGGAAATAAACACACTTTTCTGTTTATTGATGGCTGGCAAGAGGAGAGATTAGAGCGGTTTAGATTAACCCTCAATCCTGTCCCTAACACAGAGGTTTGGGACAGCTGAGGGTAGCACTCTCAGTGGAAGTGGGTCAGGTAGATGCAAACCAGTCGATTCAGTGTCTTCTGATTCCCTCTTGCCATTATTCCAGGCGGGAGATAGTAGGGGTGAGCAGTGACTAAGGAAGGAATTTTTTTTTTTGGGGGGGGGGGGGGGGGGGGGGGGGTGGTGGTGGTGGTTGGTGGGGGGGGGTGGTGGTGATTGGTGGGGGGGAGGGGAGAGAGTGTGTGTGTGTGTGTGTGGTGTGTGTAATCACGTAGCTGCAGGGGAGGGGGCACCATCACCCAACTTCTCTAGGTCTTGGTTGCGGGGCTTCCTGACTGTAACCACCAGTAACCAGGTCTAAGTGTGGCATAACGCCTCATTACTGACTCACCAATGTCCTCTCTGGTTTCAAACTTGGAGCTGATTGCAACCTGATCATTGCCACGTCCCACAATCTGAAAAACAACAAAGGCAGCTGAGCAGAATGCTGAAAGAGCAGGAGCAAGAACAGCCAGAGACATGAGCAACTTTACACACAGGTAACTCAAACAGCTATGTGATGTCGGCAGGACAAGAGACCACATGACCAACGTGAGAGGCAGATGTCAGGAACACTTGCCCTACACAGGGGCACTGCAACAGCTGGAATCTAATGGCAGAAGAATAGCCTTGTCTATGGATTCATGTAGCAAACAGCTGGATGGGAGAGGGTTCAAATGGTGTCCTAAAGAATGACATCCAATGGGCTAAGAGAGGCATGACCATCAATTTTCTGTGTAAACTGACCATGTGTTGCCTTTTGCTCCCATTCAGCTGTTTCTGATCCAAGGTCCAGGCCATTCTTCTTATATCACGTTTGGGTGGCACGGCGGTTAGCACTGCTGCCTCACAGCTCCAAGGGCCTGGGTTCGATTCCCGACTTGGATCACTGTCTGTTGGAGTCTGCACATTCTCCCCGTATCTGCGTGGATTTCCTCTGGGTACTCTGGTTCCCCCCACAGTCCAAAGGTGCGCGGGTAAAGTTGATCGGACATGCTAAATTAACCCTTAGTGTCCCAGGATGTGAAAGGTTAGAGGAATTAGCAGATTAGCTAAACAGGGAAAGGGTCTGGGTGGGACTCGATGGGTTGAATGCCTCCTCTGCACTGTAAGGTTTCAATGATTCTAAGTTCCACCTGTTGAATGTCCCTCAGCGCTGACAATCGGTCTCACGTTGGCTGGTATGGTACGGAGTCGCATGTAGAATCCCGGGACTGTGATGGGATCATCCTGACCTATGTTTCTTGTCAGATCTTTGTGACACAATGATTGAAACACTCAGTTAAAACTCGTTTGAAGTTGCAGCACTGCACAGGGTCAGTTTTTATATAAAGATATATAATGTGGATATAGATTCAGGCAAGAAACTTCAGGAATGTTCTCCACAGACTCACCGGGGGACAGGCAGCACAGCTGCAAAATGTAATGAAGAATTGAGATAACAGAAAGCGAGGTCTGAACAGAAGAAAGATGTAACAAAGACGCTGAACAATAATTCATTTGGGCCACACTTACCATCGGGCAAAGGCAGGTCCTTGACAAGGTCATTGTAAACGTTGCCATGATGACGGGCCTGAAATCGAGGATCTTTGGGTACATATCGAGCGGGGACAACGTCTAGCAAATACACAACAGGAAAAGACTAAAGTATTACTTCTAATTGGCAAACATCTGGAGAGTTTTCAGAGGGGGGAAGGAAAAGACGAAAAAAAAACAGGTTTTAAAAGCTTTGTTTGAGGGAACTGCAGCACAGTGGCACGATGGTTAGCACTACTGTCTCACAGCACCAGGGACCCGGGTTCGATTCCAGCCTTGGGTCACTGTCTGTGTGGAGTCTGCACATTCTCCCCATTCTGTGTGGGTTTCCACTGGGTATCCAGTTTCCTCCCAATACAAGGCCTTGGTAAAATGACCCTTAGTGTTCCAAGATGTGTAGGCTAGGGGGATGACCCATGGTAAATGGGGTTACAGGGATAGAATACCATGTCAGAGATTTGGGGCAAACTTAATGGGCCAAATGGCCTCCTTTTGCACTGTATGGATTCTGCACTTCTAAGACAGTAAGGCATCCAAGTTGACTGATATTGGGAATGGCAATTCCATAGGGCACAGGTACTGTAGCTAGAACATTGGAATTGCCAACCAAGTGTGTTAATACACCAGAACTGGAGAATTAGGGAACAAAAATAAGAACAAAGAACAAAGAAAATTACAGTACAGGAACAGGCCCTTCGGCCTCTCCAAGCCTGCACCGCACATGCCTCCTGACTGAACTAAAACACACTATTCTTCAGGGGACCACATTCCTCCATTCCTATCCTATTCATATTTTTGTCAAGACGCCTCTTAAAAATCACTACCGTATCCGCTTCCACTACCTCCCCAGCAGCGAGTTCCAGGCACCCACCATTCCCTGTGTAAACAATCTGCCTTGTACATCTCCTTTAAACCTTGCCCCGTGCCCCCTAGTAACTTTTCCACCCTGAGAAAAAGCTTCTGACTATCCAATCCTTCCATGCCCCTCATAATCTAATGGACTTTTATCAGGTCGCCCCTCAACCTCCATCGTTCCAGTGAGAACAAACCAAGTTTCTCCAACCTCCCCCTCGTAGCTAGTGCCCTCCATACCAGGCAACATCCTGGTAAATCTTTTCTGTACCCTCTCCAAAGCCTCCACATGCTTCTGGTAGTGTGGCAACCAGAATTGAACACTGTATTCCAAGTGCGGCCTAACTAAGGTTCTATAAAGCTGCAACATGACCTGCCAATTTTTAAATTCAGGGCCCCGGCCTATGAAGGCAAGCATGCCATATGCCTTCTTGACTACCTTCAAGATGTGGCAAGAACCCCAACACAAAACACAGACAGATCCAAAGGAAGGAATGAGGGCCTTGAGGCTGACTACTGCGGGAATTATAATTATGCGCTGCACGCAATGATGGCCCCAGGATTTCAGTAATTTGCTGTAAAATTTATGCATGCTCACAATAAACCGATGAGAATGAAATAAGGAGATCTGATGATGTAGTTAGATACTGAAGGGTGACAGGAGAGTCGTATGGAGCAGTAACACCAGTATTGATCAGTTAAGCTGAAGAGCACTGTTCTGCGCTATTAATGATTTGTAATTATGAGAAACATCAAACAGCAGAATTATGGAATTTGTAAAGCTCAGATTGTGCCCAGAGGACGGGAGCAGAGCGGGGTGGAGGGAGACCTGGCCATCGATGGAGAATTCTAGGGTAATGTGGCCGGGTGGGAACAGTGAGAGGTGCTGGATTAACAGCATCGCACAGCGAGCGCATCACACACAATACTGCCACAAACTGCTCCGAGCAAAATGTAATCCTGCAATCTGTATCCACTACCTACCTTTAATGATAATACTGTACAGAGTAGAAAGGTAAACAGGGGATTTAGATATCACCAAACCACAGAAACAAAATCGTATTTCAATGATATAAATAAATTGTGCAACTTACCCCCGAGGTGATAATGACAGACTGAAATCGCTCAAACACAGGCTTGATGGCGATGGAAGGGTCCATGCAGCTTAGAAAAAACAGTTTAAAAGCACAGAACCTTAGGAGGTTTATTACAAATAAAGTACATATTTGTAGTTTTTTCATTAACTCTTTCTTGTCTGAAGTTTGAAATTGAAACAATATTTTCAGTGTATCCCAATGCATGACAATAATAATTTCAATTACAAATAAACACATCAGTATGGTTTTTTTATTAACCCTTTCTACCCTGAAGTGGTTCCCCATGTAGCCTTAATACGTCTCATGGCTACATATTAGCAGTACAATACTCTGCGTTACAAAATTATAACAATTCCTTCCCCACAAAACACAAATCATCTGACATACCATGAGGGGCATTACCTGATGTCTAAACATTATATAAAGTTTTACAATGTGTGCAATTCCATTCCATGACTTTTGAGTGTTGCATTCTAAATTAACATCTACAAATGAAACTGTGAACATTTACAAAGGGAAATTCTATATGTAAACAGTTGTTTGTCACACTGCAATTGCAGAACTCTGGCCTATAGATGGCACTGCTACACAAGGTTATCATTCCCCCCAACCCCGCCAGTACAAGTGGCTTCCTCCTGCTCTGATCTTCTATGTTTCTATTCACATACTTATCCAGGTGCCTCTTGAATGTTGTCATAGAAACTGCTTCCACCATCTCCTCTGGCAGTGCATTCCAGGCATTCACCACCCTCTGTTTGAAAAACTTGCCCCTTACATCCCTTTTAAACTTTGCCCCCTCTCGCTCTCAACCTATGCCCCTAAGTAATTGACCATTTGACCCTGGGAAAAAGAACTCCGTAGATTCACCGTTCTCTGGGTGAAGAGAGTTCTCCTCACCTGAGTCCTCAAACTATGACCCACCCCAGCTCTACCTCTACACAAGTAGATGGTGAAATCTAGAACCTTCCTGATGCATACTGCTTCATTTCAAACCAGCCTGAACATTTACAAATGAAGCCATTCAAGGAAACATGTGGAAAAACAAGATCAGTAGCGGATCTCGTGTGGTGTCACTCACAAGTAGTCAGAGATCTGATATTCTACCACTGGTCCATTAGTTCAACATCACTGCTGAAGCACTGCCTGTATCGCACTCAGGAATCCAGGAATTGAAGTGAATTAGAGATCAGTAACTAAATTTTGAACGTTGTAAAATGCTAAATAAACCAGAGATCAATCTGCATCAATAAGGGGACAGGAGGCTGCATACAAGTCTATTTTAGATTGACAAAAAATCGAAGTTAGACAGATTTGATTAATTAGTTTAGCTAGATTTGATTAAAAAAATAGATACGGTCCAATAAAACATGCCAGTATCAGGCTTCCCACATGGTCACAGTTCAATACACATTAGGAGTGGACCTAATCAGACAGCTTGTCTCAAATCATCACTTCCCGTCATAGACAAACCTTCTAGAAGATTTTAAAACATTTCATGATCAAGGACAGGCAGCTACATAGGTCAGAAGTCACTTTGAGGTGGAACTTAAATTCTAACCCTTTATCATTGCTGAGTTTAAATAAAACTGCACTTAATTTTAGAATAGAGGCAACCTTCATCTCCAGTGCGTGGGAGCGCCTCTGGGAATGAGTTAAGCTTCTTGCTGTGAAGCAGGTGGAGGGTGTTGAATGTCAAACCTGTGTGGATCCAGAGCCCAAACTGATCCTAGTCTGCTTCACCGTTGGACAGTGGTTAACAGTGCTGCTTCACAGCTCCAGGGACCTGGGATTCGATTCCCGGCTTGGGTCACTGTCTGCGTGGAGTTGGCACATTCACCCTGGGTGCTCCGGTTTCCTCCCACAGTCTGAAAGATATGCTGGTTAGGTGAATTGACTGTGCTAAATTCTCCCTCAGTGTACCCGAACAGGTGCTGGAGTGTGGCGACTAGGGGATTTTCACTTCATTGCAGTGTTAATGTAAGCCAACTTGTGACACTAATAAGCAAATAATCTTTATTTTTTGGCCAATATTGGCAATCGGTGAGCTGATAGGATCCTGATATAGGTAACTGGAAGATATCTTGAAGATGAAGTAAAGGATGATCCTCTGCAGTTAGAGCAGATACTAGAGCTTCCCCCATGTGCCACACTAGCCCAGAGAGTGGGTGAAACAAGAAAAAGTACTCAACGTAATGATCACAAAGCACAACAAAAATCTCCTCAGTTGATTAGCGTACAGACTTCAGCCTACCTGAAGTGAAGGATTGGATTAACAACAGTTGGAGTTTTGTCATCAAAAGGTTCCATGATGATGGTAAAACCTTGGGGACCAAAAAGAAACATTGTGAAATTGTGGAATTGCCAAAGATAACCATTGCAGGCAGGCAGCTGCACTATCACCCACCATTTGGACCTCATCAAACTTCAAATTTACCTACTCCCTTTGCTAAAGCAGGAATTGATCTAATTTGCTTCCACTTCCTTGTCTAGGGGACAGCTAGAAATTCAGGCAGTGGATCAGACATTATGCAAAGGGCCTCGTTCTGCAAAGGTTTCCTGCAGACTGTTTTGTCAATCCGACTCGGCAGCAAAGGCTGGAAGCAACTTCCTGGTGTGACACAGGACACCAACCCAACTATCTCAGGTTAAGCTCCACATCTTCAACAACCTACATAGAAAGCAAGGTCAACAAGAAATCTCCTCTAGAGCGATCCTGAAGAGAGTGAAAGGGTAGTGTCTAAACTAACAGCACAGAGAGAGGCCATTCAGCCCATCAAATCTGTTGCAGTTCTCCGTATGGCATTTCCATTTTTGACTGGGATAGAATCCCTACAGTACAGAAAGAGACCATTCAGCCCATTGAGTCTGTACTGACCAAAATCCCACCCACACCCTATTCCCATAACGCCACACATTTACCCTACTAATCCTCCTGACACTAGCGTCAACTTAGCATGACCAATACACCTAACCCACACATCTTTGGACTGGGGAGGGAACCCACACAGACATAGGGAGAACGTGCAGACTCCACACAGTGACCCGAGGCTGGAATGGAACCAAGATCCCTGGCGCTGTGAGGCAGTAGTGCTAACCACCATGCCGCCCTAATAATAATTGCCAATTATTGGTGCTTGTTGCTGATAAACTCTTCTTCCTTAGTTTGCTCTTCTGAAGATGTTGAAAGTTTTTGGGTACAGTTCCAGCAGCACTGCTGGCTTTGTTATTGTACCCGTGTGTGGCCTTTTTCTGCTACCATTCATCAGCAATGAAAAATCCAGCAATGTTTGAACCCCACTGAGAAATGCAGGAAATGCTGCAAAGGTTCAGCAGTCATGATGTGGACATGCCGGCGTTGGACTGGGGTAAACACAGTAAAAAGTTTCACAACACCAGGTTAAAGTCCAACCAGTTTATTTGATAGTAAACACACAAGCTTTTGGGGTTTGCCCCTTCGTCAGGTGACCCCCAGAGCTTGTGGGTTTACTATCAAATAAACTACAAGGTTCAGCAGGTCAAGTGGCCTCGGAGGATAAAGAGAAATGTCACTAATCTCACATATTAGCCATAATATACACAATTCACAGGAGGCCGAACCCACTCAGGGTTTCCTGAATTTGCTTTAAGCTGAGAAATGCACATTATCATAGACTCCCTACAGTGTAGAAGGAGGCCATTCAGCCAATCGAGTCTGCACTGACCATAATCGCAACCAAGCCCTATCCCCATATTTACCTTACTAATCCCTCTACCCTAAGGGACAATTCAGCATGGCAAATGCACCTAACCCACACATCTTTGGACTGTGGGAGGAAACTGGAGCACCTGGACGAAACTCACGCAGACATGGGGAGAATGTGCAAACCCCACACAGCCACTACAGCCAGGGATCAAACACAAGTCCCTGGAGCTGTGAGGTGGCACTGCTAATCACAGTATCACCATGCCGTCCCCAGTTAATGGAGTTTTTGTTTGAAGGTGACACAGTCTCCCTGTAGAAAACACTCCACTTAACCCAATCCTGGGGAACATGAACCTAACCTGGAAAGGATCAAGGATTGGAGATACTCCTGAACCTGTACATGATACCGCTCGAATGTTGTCAAAACCGCTCATCTTACTCACAAAGCATCACAGGTTTCCTGCTTGTCAACCAGCCAAAACCCCAACCAATGAGGACACTCGTGAGGTTACGTGGAGACCAGTGTGAATGAATTGAGCAGGTTTCATCACTGAGCAGAACTAGTTAAAGCACAGTGCGAGTGTCTGGTCACACAATCACCAGAGATACTGAACGAACTCAATACCAATTTCACCCAAAGAACAAAGAAAACTACAGCACAGGAACAGACCTTTCGGCCCCTCCAGGCCTGCACCAGCCATGCTATCCGACTGAACTAAAACTTCCTACCCGTCCGGGGACCATATCCCTCTATTCCCATCCCAATCATGTATTTATCAAGACGCCCCTTAAAAGTCACTATCATATCTACTTCCATTATCTTCCTTGGCAATGAGGCACCCATCACCTTCTGTGTAAAAAACTTGCCTCGTACATCTCCTTTAAACCTTGCCCCTCGCACCTAAAATCTCTGCCCCCTAGGAATTGATTCTTCCACCCTGGGAAAAAGCTTCTGACTATCCACTCTGTCCATGTCTCTCATAATCTTGTAGACTTCTATCAGATCTCCCCTCACCATCCATCGTTCCAGTGAGAACAAACCAAGTTTCTCCAACCTCTCCTCACAGAGAATGGAATCCATTAGAGGCAGCATCCTGATAAATCTTTTCTGTAGTCTCTCCAAAGCCTCCACATCCTTCTGGTAGTGTGGTGACTAGAAATGAACACTATATTCCAAGTGCAGCCTAACTAAGATTCTATAAAGCTGCAACATGACTTGCCAATTTTTAAACTCAATGCCACCGGCTGATGAAGGCAAGCATGCCGTATGCCTTCCTGACTACCTTCGTTGACAGCACTGAATACCGGCAGTCTGTTTGACTATATCAAGAGAGGAAATGCAAGAAGGCCTAATTCTACACATATACTTCCCAGCTGATGTCCTCGTCAGCACAGGTCAGGAGCCCAGAGTCTGCCTGATGTCTGCAAAGTACAATCACAATGAGAAAACAGAGTAACATTTCCCGTACCTTTGGCATAAGTGCTGACCAATGTAGCGAAGTTTGAGACAAGTATGATGGGTGAGAAGTTGCTGAGGTCAGCAATTTCTAGTGTCTGCAGCAATGAACGTAGCCTTTCAGAGCAGAACCTGAGAGGGGTGAAAGATCAGTAAACAGCAATGAGACAGTAGCCTGAAAATGCTAAACTTCACAACTGAAACTCTGAAACATCTTGGAAGTTGAGTGGCACGCAAACAACATCCCTCTGACTGTGTCTGAGACCAATAATCAAATACTGCAACCCTGAATGACCATCATGAGAATCTCAATCACGTTATGGATCACTAAGCAGCAATTGGAGCTCTGGTCAATCTTCCCTTCCAGAGACAAGGAAGATTCCAGCTTCAACTCTGGGTTTCTTCAGATTTAGCTGGTCAAGAGGCTGGAATTGAACCTGGTCTTTCACACCAGTTGTTGAGGTGTTAGCTTCTGATCCCTATTCAAAGTGAATTCTGGTGCAAAACACCTGTGCTGTTCCAATAATCCATACACTCACTATTTGAGAATAAAAATCTGTACAAGTGACAATAAGGCTCTCCGATTTTTGTCAAGACACAAACTCTTTTTGGGGTGGAAGCCTGCTATCTTTATCTGAGTCTGGCCTTTAGGTGACAATAGGACACACCACTGTGGCTCAAAGAATCCTTTCAGTGCAGAAGAGGCCATACAGTCCATTGAATCTGCACCAACTCTCTAACAGTGTATCTTCGCCAGGCCAATCCCCACCCTATCCCTGTAACCCCATTTACATGACTAATCCATCTAACCTACACATCTTTGGGCACTAAGAGACACTAAGTTGATCTTTCTCTAGCTATGACTGTAACACTTCATTCTACACTCTCACCTTCTCTATGAACAGTATGCTTCATCTGTATATTGTGTAATACACTAAAATGTATACTAATACACAGGGCAATAATAAATCAAATCAAGATTTAGCATGGCCAATCCACCTAACCCGTACATCTTTGGACTGTGGGTGGAAACCAGAGCACCCAGAGGAAACCCATGCAGACATGGGGAGAATGTGCAAACTCGACGCAGACAGTGACCCAAAGCTGGAATTGAACTCGGGTCCTTGGTGCTGTGAGGCAGCAGTGCTAACCACTGTGCCAGCATGCTGCCCCATGCTTAAACTGACCAATCAAATGGCTTAATGAGACACTTGTATCAAAAAACTGAGGGCCACGAGGATTGGCCAATAAATGCCAAACTTGCAGGTGATGCCCTCAGCCTGACATTAATATCCTGAAGAATGGACAGTTGGCCAAGGCAGCAGTGGGCAGCTAGCGGTCGTGGACCAGGGTTTGCACCCCCAGGGATTGAAGGGGGAAAACAGGTGATTAGGATTCTCGTACCTCAGGGGTTTGCGTTCAATGCAGACTTTATCAAAAACATCCTTCAAGAAAGAGGGTGGATTCTCAGCGACCACATGGTGCACTCGTAGGCGGGACTTCAGATATTCCACAAACCGCTTCATAAAGCCAACAAAATGATCAGCAGTGCGAATACTGCCAGGAATGGACTCTGGATTCAAAACAGAAAATTTAATTAATTCTCTGCCACATCCTCCACAATACTGGTTTTGCTGCTTTTACTACAAATTACCGAAGTCTAAGTGAAGAGGTAGGGCCCAAGAAAGATGAACAATAGGAAGTGAGAGCACTGTGAAGGAATCTGACACTTGGCATGTCAGCTATGACGTTCACAAACTTTTACAGATGCACCACAGAAAGCATTCTTTCTGGTTGTATAACAGCCTGGTATGGGCTCCTGCTCTGCCCAAGACCACAAGAAATTACAAAGGGTCTGAATGTAGCCCAATCCATCACACAAACCAGCCTCCCATCCATTGACTCTGTCTACACTTCCCGCTGCCTCGGGAAAAACTGCCAGCATAATCAAGGACCCCATGCATTCTCTCTTCCACCTTCTTCCATTGGGAAAAAGATACAAAATTCTGAGGTCACGCAGCAATCGACTCAAGAACAGCCCCTTTCCTGCGGCTGGCAGACTTTTGAATGGACCTACGTTGATCTTTCCCTACACCCTAACTATGGCTTAGCACTACATTCTGCAGTCACTCGTTTCCTTCTCTATGAATGGCATGCCTTGTCCGTATAGCACACAAGAAACAATATTTTTCACTGTATGTTAATACATGTGGACAATAATAAACCAGATCAAAACATGATGTCTGTAGGGAGGAGGAGATATAAGCCTTGATGCTGCAGTGTAAAGGCTGTTGCTCTGATGGGACAGGCCCAATAGACCAAAATCAATGAGTGAAATAGGGTCACATCATCGAGCAACCTTTCAGAGAGGGAAGCAAACTGGAGATAGGTAAGGGTCATGATGTGGATATGAACCTGACGAAGGGGCTAAGCTGAAAGCTAGTGAATTTACTACCAAATAAATCGGTTGGACTGAAACCTGGTGTTGTCAGACTTTTTACCATAGATAAGGGAACAGGATTATGAATTGCTGTCACTATGCAGCACTCTCCAGCTTACCGCAGTCTGATAAAATAGTCATTTTGTAACAGCGCGATCAGTACAACTGATGGACACTTTGCAACTCCTTTCACCTACTGTACCTTGTAGAATTTCATCTGGCAGTACAGGATTGGCTAAATAGACATCCGTTTCTCTGGCAACATGAGCCTCCTTCAGTCCTTCCACCAATAATCTGTATTCTTCTTTCAGTCTGGCCGCATCTGTTTCCTTTATACTGGAGATAGAAACCATTGTTCGGGAAGAAGATTAAAACCTAGTGCTGGCGGACATTGAATATGCGAGCAAAAGCATCTCCATTTTCTGTATATCTACAGCAAAACATTCAGAAATCCACATAAAAAGGCTTCTTAGTCTGAACTTTACGGTTTCTCAGTAACATCGTATTTTGCTCCAATTCCACTCGCAGCACCGAAGATTAACTGATTGGAGGGACGGTGCTAATGTCAGACAAACTACTAGTATTTACATGTTTAGATTGCCCTATTAGTGAGAGTATTAGGTCGCAAGTCAACCTGAAGATTTGCGAGCCCAAGTGATAACTTTTACACAGCAGAAACAGACCATTCAGCCCAACTTTCCATCTTGATGGTGATGTACTGCACGAGCCTCCTTATCATACAATAGAATAGCAACAGTGCAGGAGGCCATTCGGGCCATTGAGCCTTCACCGACTCTCCAACATAGCACCTTACCCAGGCCCTATCCTGTTAATCCCATGTATTTATCCCACTTATCCTCCTAACCTAACATCTTGAGGCACTAAGAAACAACTCAGCATGGCCAAACCATCTAATCTGCACATCTTTGGAGTGTGGGATGAAAGTGGAGAACGTGGAGGAAACCCACACAGACAAGAGGAGAACTTGTGGACTCTACACAGACAGTCACCCGAGGCCAGAATTGAACCAGGGCCTCTGTATGTTGACAGGCAGCAATGCTAACCACCGTGCCACCCCAAACTATATTTATTTAATCTCCCTCATGTGATATCTAATTTACCCTTAAAGGTATCTATGTTCTTTGTACCAAACACTCTATGTGGGATTGAGGGGGTCGTGCTACCATCCTCTACATAAAGAACTTCTTGACGCCAAAATGTGATCTCTGTACTCTCACCCTATCCCCTCTTATACTGGCGAATCAGTTGCTACCTTACTCTCCCTTAGTGATACGATGCTGTTCCTAATCAGTCTAACACCAGCATGCAACCTAGTGGCAGAACAATATTGTTCCAGTCCAGCTTGCTCTGTTGATGTCCCATTGACCCAAAACATTGAGTGGGATTTTCCGCGGCCCGTGACATGTTTTGTGGAAGCAGACGCAACGCACCATTGGCTGGCGGTGGGATCAGAAGGTGCTGTGTGCCGCTGCTGTGCATGGGGTTTCCCACGGCAGGCACCTCCCCTCCCAATCGCTGGGAAACTCACAGCAAGGGTTCACCGTCTGTGGGACAGGGAGATCCTGCCAGTGTCAGCTAGGTTTCCCATGAGATGCGCCCCGCTACTGCGCTGGCAAAATTAACACTGTTCCTCTCTCCTGATACTGACAGACCTCCTGAGCATTTCCAGTATTTTGATTTCAGACTCCCAGCTTCAGCAGTACCTTGCTCCCTAGAAGCTGCCTGTTAGATCGGTTCTAGGGCAGGTCACTCAAGCAGAACGAGAATGAACAAATGAAACTGATTGAAACACTGGTTATTGACTCACTGTTGGATGGTCTTCTGTAATGTTTCAATGTTGTTCTGACACTGGTCCAACATGCGTCGAGTAATGTTCACACTCATTGAGTCAATGCAAACATTGTCTGAAAAACATTTGGAAAAATAACATTAAAAATGTTTTTGTTTTCAAATATATAAAACTTCTTTTAAAGAACGGATGAGAGAATCAGAAACCTTTCTGATAGAATCATAGAATCCTACAGTGCAGGAGGTGGCCATTCGGCCTCTCAAGTCTGCACTGACCACAATCCCATCCAGACTCGATCATCATAGCCCAATATATTTACCCTAGTTAGTCCTGACACTAAGGGGCAATTTAGCATGGCCAATCCACCTAGCCCACACATCTTTGGAGTGTGGGAGGAAATTGGAACACCCGGAGAAAACTCATGCAGACGCCGCATAGACAGTGACCCAAGCCAGGATTCGACCCCGGGTCCCTGGCACTGTGGGGCAGCAGTGCTAACCGCTGTGCTGCCCTGAGCCAATCAGTAGCTACACCTCCAGCCCTGGAACTGAAATCTAGCTCAGTTCAGTCACAGGAGAATCTCCCATGTTTGCTTGCTGGGAGGAGGTTGGTAAAATAAATCCAGGTGGCATCTCACTCCACATCCACAGCGCAAAAAAATCCTTCAAGGGATCCGTTTTACCCAGAGTACATCCTCGAGGATGGCTGGTGTGGGTCAATGTGGCCCAGATTCGAACTTGAGGGTTTACAGCACAAGGTTTGCTACCGCGTACTGCACTTGACTTAGGGCGGTGCGGTGGCACAGTGGTTAGCACTGCTGCCGCTCAGCGCCAGGGATTCGATTCCCAGCTTGGGTCACTGTCTGTGCGGAGTCTGCACATTCTCCCCGTGTCTGTGTGGGTTTCCTCCGGGTGCTCCTGCTCTCTCCCACACTCCAAAGATGTGTGGGTTAGATGGATTGGACGTGCTAAATTGCCCATTAGTGTCAGGGAGACTAGTTAGGGTAAATGGATGGAGTTATGGGAATAGGGCCTGGGTGGGATTGTGGTTGGTGCAGGCTCGATGGACCGAACTGCCTCCTTCTGCACTGTAGGGATTCTATGACTGGGCAGTGCAGGATGTAGTAGCTGGGTGTAATTTTAAAGGTCTCAGGAACATATAAATACACTACACCATTATTATAATTAGATAAGGAGAAGCGAAGGCCTAGCTGTATTATTGTTAGACTATTAATCCAGAAACTCAGTAATGTTCCGGGGACCGGTTCGAATCCCACCATGGCAGCTGGTGAAATTTGAATTCAATAAAAAATATCTGGAATTAAGAATCACTGTTGATCATGAAACCATTGTCGGAAAAACCCATCTGGGTCACTAATGTCCTTTAGGGAAGGAAATCTGCCGTCCTTACCCAGTCTGGCCTACATTTGACTCCAGAGCCACAGCAATGTGGTTGACACTCAACTGTCCTCCAAGGGGAACTAAATATGGGCAATAAATGCTGGCCAGCCAGCGACACCCATGTCCCACAAATGAACAAACTAAAATAAATATATGAATTTTTGTACATGTTGAGGACATACCGATATTGTGAGCCTCATCAAACACCACCACTGATCTTCGCGACAGCTCCTTGGACACTAGGTCTGCAATCTTGGGGTCCAGTAGGTAGTGATAGCTGTACACAATAATGTTCGCATGCAGAATCTATAGGAGTGGCACAAAGTTGATGCATTAGTGATGTAGAAACAGTCAAATAACACATGATCCTGAAACATTTCCTCTTCTATCTTAAAGATATTGACATCTGATCAGGAAGGGCAGTGTAACTGCTAACCTAGCTAGCAATGTCTACATCATGTAAATTAATTTAAAAAGCACACCATCCTACCGGGAACTTTCCCTCAAAGACTTTCATAGAGTCCCTACACTGCAGAAAGAGGCCATTCGGCCCATCAAGTCTGCATCCATCACAATCCTACCCAGGTCCCACCCCCATATCCCTACACATTTAGCCACTAATGCCTCTAACCTATGCATCTCAGGACCCTAAGGGGCAATTTTAACATGACCAATCAACCTATCCCACACATCTTTGGACTGTGGGAGGAAACACATGCAGACATGAGGAGAATGTGCAGACTCCACACAGACAGCGACCCAAGCCAAGAATCAAACCCAGGTCCCCAGAGCTGTAAAGCAGCAGTGCTAACCACTGTGCTACCATGCCACCCACAAATGCATCAGCTGAGTTCAGCCAAAAAGAGAATAAGACCCTCAATCAATGGGTCACGGGTTCGAGCCCCACACTAGCTGCTACTGATTTTGGGCGGCACAGTGGTTAGCACTGCTGCCTCACAGCGTCAGGAGCGGGTTCAATTCCTGGCTTGGGTCACTGTCTGTGCGGAGTTTGCACGTTCTCCCCATGTCTGCATGGGTTTCCTCCGGGTGCTCTGGGTTCCTCCCATACTCCAAGGTGTGTGGATTAGGTAACTGGCCATGTGAAACGTGTGGGTTTATGGGGATAGGGCGGGGGAAGAGGGCTTGGGTGACATACTCTGTCAGAGAGAGAATTAGTACAGACTCAACAGGCCGAATGGCCTCATTCTGCACTGCAGGAATTCTATGAACTACAGCTCACTGTTAGTCCTCGCATTTCATTCCATGACAGGTGAATCACTTTCAAACCTGATAATGTCTCTACCGAGGTTCCCCAAACTCACCCACACCAACAGGAGCATGCACATCACTCGCTTGCAGAGTCACTCACAAACACACACAGTCACATATGCTTATACATCTTCAGCAGATATTCACCCAACTCCTTAATCAAGACACAGTGCAAAAATACTGCATTTCCAAATCAGCAAACCCGAGAGGTTGGAGCTGAAGCAGGAAGTTCCTGGTAGTTTCTGTACTGGGCCTGTCTCAGCGATGGGAATACGTGGATGGGGAGGGAGGTCAGGAACAGGCTGGGTAAACTATGATGCTTTCCAATGACCACGGAGCAGGACCGGCTCAGCAGCAAAGTGACAAGGCTTCAGGTGGACAGAAATAAGGTAAAGAGGAACTACTGACACCCGCCCGTGGCAAGTTGGGATTCACTTACGGAATATCTGGCCAGGAAATAGGGACACCATCCCTTCTGCTTCCCATAAGCCTTCAGGTCATCCAGGTTGTAAATCCCAGAAGATAAAGGCAGTTGCTTCCCATGGAGATCAAATTCCTGTCATAGAAATTGCACACACACGTAACAGAGCCAATCTTGGTGAGCAGTAGGCAGTGATAGCTGTACATAATAACATTCACATGCAGAATTTGATAGGAGTGGCACAAAATTGACACATTAATGATATAGAAGCCGTCAAATAACACTTGGCTCCTCCCTCCGCAACTGAATCCTAGACTTCCTAACTCACAGACCACAATCAGTAAGGACAGGCAACAACATCTCCTCCACGATCATCCTCAACACCAGTGCCCCACAAGGCTGTGTTCTCAGCCCTCTACTATAATCCTTATACACCTATGACTGTGCAGCCACATTTCCCTCCAATTTGATTTTCAAGTTAGTGGGTCGGATCTCAAACAATGAGACAGAGTACAGGAATGAGATAGAGAATCTGGTGAACTGGTGCAGCAACAATAACCTCTCTCTCTCAATATCAACAAAATGAAGGAGATAGTTATTGACTTCAGGAAGCATAGTGGAGGACATGTCCCCTGGACAGGAATGAAGTAGAAAGTGTTGAGAGCTTCAAGTTTTTAGGTGTCCAGATCACCAACAACCTGTCCCCCCATGCTGACACTATAGTTAAGAAAGCCCACCCACACCTCTACTTTCTCAGAAGACTAAGAAAATTTGGCATGTCAGCTACAACTCTCACCAACTTTTACAGATGCACCATAGAAAGCATTCTTTCTGGTTGTGTCACAGCTTGGTATGACTCCTGCTCTGCCCAAGACCGCAAGAAACTACAAAGGGTTGTGAATGAAGCCCAGTCCATCATTCAAACCAGCCTCCCATCCATTGGCACTGTCTACACTTCCCACTGCCTTGGAAAAATAGCCAGCATAATCAAGCACCCCTGACATTCTCTCTTCCACCTTCTTCCATCAGGAAAAAGATACAAAAGTTTGAGATCATGTACCAACTGGCTCAATAGCAGCTTCTTCTCTGCTGCTGTCAGACTTTTGAATGGACTTACCCGCATAAAATTGATTTTTCTCTACACCCTAGCTGTGACTGTAACACTACATTCTGCACCCTCTCCTTTCCTTCTCTATGAACAGTATGCTTTGTCTGTACAGCGCGCAAAAAACAATACTTTTTGCTGCATGTTAATACTTGTGACAATACTAAATCAAATCAAAATAACACTTATAAACCTTAGCTGCTGATACGCACCTCGTAGAACTGGCAGACTGGAATGGTGGGGTTGCTCGAGTGCTGCATTCTGATATGGGAGGCAGTCAGACTGCGACACTTGCCATCAACTTCCTTTCCAAACCGTTGGGCACTGACCTTCAAACAATAACAACAGCAAATCAAATTCTAACTATTCTTCAGGAAAATGGACACAAAGTAAACATTTCCAGGGGTCACCTCCTCAGGGCATTGCCCAGACGTTTCTCAGCCAACAGGTGGACAACCAACCCAACTGCACAAAGCAAGATCCCACAAGCAGTCAATGAAATGTCGAGCAGTTAATCCACATGGGGCAGCACTGTTAAGACTCGCAGAATGGTTTCAGCACAGATTATCAGCTGTACGCTGGTTCCTACAAGAGTAATTCAGTAAGTTCCACTCCCCTACCCTCTATCCCACAGCCCTGCAGTTGTTTTCAGTTCCAATGGGTATCAATATACTTTTGAAGGCCGCTGTTGAACCTCCTCCACCGCACTCCCAGCCACGACATTCCAGGTCCGAACTACTTGGTGCACAAAATGAGCTTTTTCCTCAAGTTGATAATGACTGATTCTAGCTAATGGTGTGTTTGTCTTGTTAACAGTCCGAGAGCTTTTTGAGCACTTCTGGAGAGAGAGAGAGATCTTTTCAGAAAAAGACCTCTTTTAAACAGACCAGTCAGCAAGTGCTCTTGGTTTTAAAAATGAAACTAAAACGCACTCTTTCCTGCAAGCTTAGCTCCTCCCATTAACTCATGACTATCTCAATCAACCTATCAAAACCCGAGTCTTAAACCCCAAGGGACATCTAAGTAAATGAAAATGCATGAACTCTGTTTAGACAAACACACCATTAACTAAAATCAGTCATTATCCTGCATTCTCAATATTTGAGCTGCCTGCTGCCCAGACAGATCAGCACCATACAAAAACAGGGCTGACTTTCAAACATACCCCTTATAAGAAACATGATAAGAATACATTTCTTAAAGGCACAGTATTATCACACACACCAGACTGGGTGGAGGAAGCTTTGGGCCCAGCCCAGGCTGAATTATAACCAGGCTGCCCAGACTAGAAGCCAATGACAGTTGAGCATTGTTTGCTTGGACAATGCCTGGAGCAGCAAAGAATCC
Source organism: Carcharhinus amblyrhynchos (assembly GCF_965287045.1). Taxonomy (NCBI): domain Eukaryota; kingdom Metazoa; phylum Chordata; class Chondrichthyes; order Carcharhiniformes; family Carcharhinidae; genus Carcharhinus; species Carcharhinus amblyrhynchos. The sequence continues at coordinate 559,973 of NW_027649778.1, forward strand.
AATTCAGTCTCGCGCAGCGCTGCTTAACTTATCGACACGCGCACGGGGCGTTACACAGCAAAACTCACCTCTGGGTGGATGCAGAGATTCTTCCTGGAGCTCAGAGCCAGAGCCAGGAATTCCACCTTCTCATTGGTCTGTTTCTCATAGTAATCAAGCAGCTTGCGGAGTTCCTCAATTACCTGGGAGGTGGGGGAGGGACAGTGGGAGGAAACACAAAGAATACAAGAATATTTAACCAGCAAAAACTGCCGGAATGTAAACTGTCGGTGTTGTGTCAGATCTGCATTTTGAAAGTTTGCGTGTCAGTTCCGATTCATGTTGACTGCTTGAATCTCACGCACTGATTACTGAGTAACACTGACTCGAATCGACCGGCATGTGGGGACAGCCTACAGAAACAGTAAGTGGTTATGAGAGGGTGGAAGTCACCATCCTTCCAGCAAAGATACAAACACTCTCGCTGAGTCTCAGACAAGCTCCATGTAAATCTCTTCATTTTTAAATGAATATCTGGCCCATTGTGGCACTGACCGATCAGGTGTCATATATGAACATTGATGTGTAGATGCCAGCATTGGACTCAGGTGGGCACAGTGAGAAGTTTCACAACACCAGGTTAAAATCCAACAGGTTTATTTGGTATCATGAGTTTTCAGAGCACTGCTCCTTCACACATCTGAAGGAACAGTGTCCAAAAGCTCGTGATACCAAACAAACCTGTTGGACTTTAACCTAATGTTGTGAGACTTCTTAATATGCTGGCAACATAGATATTATCCATGGATTATTTGATATAAACACCTGGCTGTGTCCCAATCACTCGGAACTTTTACATTGGAAATAAAAGAATGATAAAATATAAATATAATTATCATCACAGTAAACTGTTGCTGTGAATTGTTGAGGACACTAAATCCAGCCTCAGCCACTCTGGGGGAGAGCTGGAGTTTCAGGACAGGAGAGTTGCTTCACTGAAAGGAGCCAAGCAAAAGATAAATTTTCAAACTGTGAAAGAGCAGCAATATTCCCAACGATTACTGATGAACGACACATTGCATAAAACCAAGTATTTCACAATCTTTTCTTACCTTCTCTATCTCAGGAACTGTTCGAGAACAATAGATCAGCTTGGTCACTTCTGTTGGATACATCTGGATAGACAGGAGTCAGACAGAGTGGTGAGCACACACAGACAGATAGTGACACACACACACACATGATATAGAGAGAGAAAAACAAAGAGAGAGATGCATTACTGAGTTGAATTAGATCCCAGCCAGACTGTAAGTTACCATAGGTATTTCCACAATCTTCAGACAGCATTGTGACATTTGCAGTGCAGGCAGACAGTTCCAGTCAGAGCAGAGAAGGAGAGTCTGTATTTACACTGGGTGAACCATGGGTGAACCTTAACAGAATCAGAGTTCCCACAGATTCCCAACACCTGATGGCACAGGCATGTATCCCTATCGATCGATACAGTACACATTCTGACCATACTTCCCACACCGCCACAATCTCTGCCCCTTCACCCACTCCCTCTGCCCCCACACTCCACCTCCTACCCACTGTAATCACTGCTACCAGTCTGAGAGTACACCGCCTGTCCACGCAAAGTTAATGTCGGCAGGCGGAGTGAACGGAAAGATGATTCTGTCTCCAGAAATATTGACCTTCTTCCCAGCACACTGAAGTGGCTGGCAGCACAGCACTGAGTAGATTCAGACACCTATCCCAGCTTCACATGGATGGAAATGTCTGTCAAAATCACTGCAATGCAGCTCACCACCATCCAGCCACCCTGACCCACACCCGATCCCCCACCAACCACCCCCCCCACCCTAACCATGCCCCGAACACCCAAAATGACCCACCCCCACCCCCCCAAAGTAACGGTGAATGAGAGCAGCATCCTCACCATTTGATAGGCCACAATCAGTGAAAGCAGTGACACGGTCTTCCCGGTGCCTGAAGGCATTTCCAGCACCCCGTGACCCTGAAACACACAGAGGGGCAGGGAGCTGAGTTACAGACAGCAAATTCCATCAGTCCAACGGGTTCTCAAAGACGACAAAACCAAAGCTGATCCTGCAATGGCTCAATTCTAAATCTCTCATCCAGGCATTCAATTCCATCTATTGCCAATTCACCCCTCCCAACTCTGTAACCTCGTCCTTGTGAGCACACTGTAAGGAAACATCATGCTGAACAAGAGTCTGTTATCACTTGTAGACCTGAATCTATCCTATCGCCCAGTACATTGTGTTCTTAATCTCAGGGAGCATCCACTGGCCTCAAGAGGGATAAAGCAAACATTCATTGGATGTCAGGGTTTAAAGGGTTAAATTACAAGGCCATGTTGTACAAATCTTTACTTGTTTTCCCTTGAGTTTAGAAAGCCATGCTCTGATTGCAATGTGTAAAATGATCTGGTGCTAAGAGCACAGCTGATGTTAAATGCTGAGATATTTGAAATCTCAGAAAACAGGTAAGTGAAATTGAGGAGGGTCAGATTAGTCATGGTCACACTGAATGGTGGAACAGACTTGATGGGCCAAATGGCCTACTTCTGCTTCTCGGCCTAAGGCAAAACTGAAATCCTGTGAGGAGGGATATCGGTGAAGCCAACCAAGTGGGAGCGACTTTTGGAGAGAATTTCAAGACAAGGTCTTCAGATGTGGAGTCTGGAAACCCTCATGTGAAAGAGACAAAGTTTCAGTGAGATTGGTTTGCTGTGACAAACATCTAAAAGTTTATTTGTTGGTGTCACAAGTTGGCTTAAATTAACACGGCAATGAAGTTACTGTGAAAATCCCCTAGTCGCCACACTGCGGCGTCTGTTCAGGTACACTGAGGGACAATTTAGCATGGCCCAATGCACCTAATCTGCACGTCTTTTGAACTGTGGGAGACAACTGGGTCACCCGGAGGAAACCCACGCAAACATGGGGAGAACGTGCAGACTCTGCAGAGGCAGTGACCCGAGCTGAGAATCGAACACGGATCCCTGGTGCTGTGAGGCAACTTGCAACATAGTGTTAATGCTAACCAATGTGCCACCCCACCACCCCCTAGGTGGGTTGTTGAGGGATTTGTGGAATCTGATTTGGCCACAGCCATCATAAGAACATAATAAGAACATAAGAAATAGGAGCAGGAGTAGGCCATCTAGCCCTTCGAGCCTGCCCCGCCATTCAATAAGATCATGGCTGCTCTGTCGCTGCTCAGTTCCACTTTCCCGCCCTCTCCCCATAACCCTTAATCCCCTCTCTTACCAAAAACCCATCAACCCGCGTCTTAAAAATATTTAGCGAGGCAGCCTCCACCACTTCAACGGGCAGAGAATTCCAGAGATTCACCACCCTTTGAGTGAAGAAGTTCCTCCTCAACTCCGTTCTAAACCACCCCCCTTTTATCTTGAGGCTGTGCCCCCTAGTCCTACTGTCTTTTTTGAGCGGGAAGAGTCTCTCCACCTCTATCCTATCCATCCCATTCATCATCTTATACGTCTCAATGAGATCTCCTCTCATTCTTCTAAACTCTAACGAGTACAAGCCCAGTTTATTCAGCCTCTCCTCATAGCTCAACCCCCTCAACTCCGGTATCAGCCTAGTAAACCTCCTCTGCACTCCCTCCAAGGCCAAAATATCTTTGCGCAGGTGCGGCGCCCAAAACTGGACACAGTACTCCAGCTGCGGCCTCACCAATGCCCTATACAGCTGCAGCAAGACCTCCCTACTTTTATATTCAATCCCCCTCGCTATGAAGGCCAGCATCCCATTCGCCTTCCTGACCACCTGCTGCACCTGCAAGCTGGGTTTTTGCGACTCATGCACAAGGACCCCGAGGTCCCTCTGCACCGGCGCCTGCTGCAGTTTTTCGCCCCGTAAGTAATAGTCCTTCCTACCATTCTTCCTACCAAAGTGGACCACCTCACACTTGCCAACATTAAATTCCATTTGCCATTTCTTGGCCCATTCGCCCAGCCTATCTAGATCCTTCTGCAGACTCTCCACACCCTCCGCACAATTTGCCGTTCCCCCAATCTTGGTGTCATCAGCAAATTTCGACACCCTACACTCGGTTCCCTCCTCCAGATCATCTATATAAATGGTAAAAAGCTGAGGCCCCAGCACCGACCCCTGGGGCACTCCACTAGTCACCATCCGCCAATCCGAATAGCACCCGTTGACCCCCACTCTCTGCCTCCTATTTGACAACCAATCCTCTATCCACGCTAACACCCTACCCCCAACTCCATGTCCCTCGACCTTCTGCAATAACCTCTTGTGAGGTACTTTGTCAAACGCCTTCTGAAAATCTAGAAAGACCACATCCACCGGCTCTTGTGTTGTGTGGTGTCAACAAAAATAGAAAATGCTGGAAAATCTCAGCAGGTCAGACAGCATCTGTGGAGAGAAAAACGAAGCCAATGTTTCAAGTTTGGATCACCCATTGTCAGAGTTTGGGTCGGATGAAGGGTCACCCGGAGTCAAAACATTGGCTCTATTCTCTCTCTTCACTGGTGCTGTCAAACCTGCTGAGGTTTTCCAGCATGTCCTGATTTTGTTTCAGGTACCAACATCTGCAGCGTTTTGTTTTTACCTTTTGCGTCATGTGGTGTGTCTGACCACAGTTTGTCTGTTAATCACCTTTGTCTCATACTTACTCTATATGTTACAGCATAAGATCGATGTTGTAAATTGTTTTATCTTTTGAAACTTGTAAAGTTTATTTTCATTTGTTCAAAACCATGAAGTCCTGTTGTTTTATTCTGAGTAAGCCATTTAAATCATAGAATCCATATAGTGCTGAAGGAAACCATTCGGCCCATCAAGTCTGTACCAATCACAGTCCCACCCAGGCCCTATCCCCATACATTTACTCTAGCTAGTTCTCTTGACACAAAAGGTTACTTTAGCATGTCCAATCCACTTAACCCACACATGTTTGGACAGTGGGAGGAAACCGGAGCATCCAGAGGAAGCTCACGCAGGCACGGGGAGAATGTGCAATCTCCACACAGACAATGACCAAAGTCAGGAATCAAACCTGGGTTCCTGGCGCTGTGAGGCAGCAGTGCTAACCCACTGTGCTGTCGTGCTGCCCAAACTTTATTTTCTTTAATCAAAATGTCACTAACTGGATTTTCCCCCATAACCTAAGGATCATAAACCTCCTCCACACTGCGAAAGGACAATGTGACAACTGTCTGTCCAATATCTGACCACACCACAGGATTAAGATCCAAGTATTCTGTGAAAGTTACCTTTGCATCGAGGATCCTTTTCAGCTCCAACATGTAGGAATATTGCTCTGGATAGATAAAATCATAAGGGAAGTAGACCAACAATCCATCAATATTTAACCTGCGCGAACACAGCAAAGCATCGTTAATATTAGGAGATAAACGGTGATTAAAGTACATTAATATATAAATACCATTTTAGGATTAGGGATGTCCTAACCCCCGATGTATTAAATTCAAGATCATTGACCGAATTTTCTCATGTCCTCCCAATCCTGTCTCACTGAACAATTATCGGCAGCCGACCTGTAAAATTCCCCCCACACTGTCCCCATCAAACACTCCCAGGACAGGTACAGCACGGGGTTAGATACAGAGTAAAGCTCCCTCTACACTGTCCCCATCAAACACTCCCAGGACAGGTACAGCACGGGGTTAGATACAGAGTAAAGCTCCCTCTACACTGTCCCCATCAAACACTCCCAGGACAGGTACAGCACGGGGTTAGATACAGAGTAAAGCTCCCTCTACACTGTCCCCATCAAACACTCCCAGGACAGGTACAGCACGGGGTTAGATACAGAGTAAAGCTCCCTCTACACTGTCCCCATCAAACACTCCCAGGACAGGTACAGCATGGGGTTAGATACAGAGTAAAGCTCCCTCTACACTGTCCCCATCAAACACTCCCAGGACAGGTACAGCACAGGGTTACATACAGAGTAAAGCTCCCTCTACACTGTCCCCATCAAACACTCCCAGGACAGGTACAGCACAGGGTTAGATACAGAGTAAAGCTCCCTCTACACTGTCCTCCATCAAACACTCCAAGGACAGGTACAGCAAAGGGTTAGATACAGAGTAAAGCTCCCTCTACACTGTCCCCATCAAACATTCCCTGCTGAGCTCGTGTGATATTTCAGGGCTACAGCTGGCATTTTATGTCATCTTTGCCAGGAATGACCTCCCTCATGCTACCTGATGGCTGGTAGCTGCATGTAAACTGTCTGGATCAAGTCTGCTACTGTCCTCTCGCTTTTGGTACACCAGATAACATGGACTTTATGACTAAACTGGGCTGGGTTTAATCACAGAGGTTTGAGGTGAGAGTGTGAACAATTAACACTTTGTGTCAGATAAACAGTAGATTAGAGATGCTTGAATATCAGTCTCTGCTCAGCAACTGTGTTTTCACAAGACAGATATAGCACGGGGTTAGGAAGAGGGTAAAGCTCCCTCTACGCTGTCGCCATCAAACACTCCCAAGACAGGTACAGCACAGCGTTACATACAGAGGAAAGCTCCCTCTACACTATCTCCAAACACTCCCAGGACAGGTACAAGCGCAGGGTTAGATGCAGAGTAAAGTTCCCTCTGCACTGTCCCCATCAAAAACTTGCAGGGAAGTTACAGCAAGGGATTGCTTCTATTCCAGTTGTAATGGCGTTACCGCTGCAGCCACAAGGCCTTGTGGATATAGAGTAATAATGCTCTTTTACTGCGTCTCTATCCAAACCTCAGATGAGTACCCATTATTATAATGCGTTTGTTCATAAACCATTGTGTGGTCTCCCAAGTGAGATTGAGAACAGTTCTAAGACTGCTTTTGTTTTAAAGGAAAACATAAAATCATGGGCCCAATTTATATTTCTGAAACTTTCCAAGTACTGTGTGCCCATCACACACCCAGGTCATTCTCTCTTGCACTTTCTTCCGTCAGGAAAAAGATGCAAAAGTCTGAGGTCGCGTACTGATCAACTCAGGAACAGCTTCTTCTCTACCACTGTCAGGCTTTTGAATGGACCTACCTTGTGTTAAGTTGATCTTTCTCTACACTCTAGCTATGACTGTAACACTACATTCAGCACCCTCTCCTTTCCTTTTCCCCATGTACTCAAGAACAATATAGTTTGTCTGTATAGTGCACAAGAAACAATACTTTTCACCGTATCCCAGTACATGTGACAATAATAAATCAAATCAAAGCAACAAGCATCAGCCAACACTATCACATAAAACTGCAATTCATCAAAAAGTTAAACCTGAAAACTCTACGATACTTTTGTCAGATGGAGCACACTGTTTTACAGCTGCAAATCAAGAACACACAAAGAACAGGCAAGCTGTATCAATGGGATGGCTTTAATGGGCATGGGTGTGCAATCTCCAGAACTAATCCCTGTGGCTGAGGTGTGGGTACAAAGAATTGGGGCAGGGGTTGGGGTAAGGGTTGTATAGGATTTTGTCGGGGCAGGGGGGGAGCGGGGAGGTAAAGGTCATACTGGGCTGTTTGGGGGGAGGCGAATGAAGGTTGTATAGGGCTCTATGAGTGTGTGGGTGGTGAGGGTTGTACAGGGCTGTATGCGGGATGGGGGGGGGTAAGGGCTATACAGGGCTGTGTGCCGGAGGGGGGAGGTGAGTGTTGTACAGGGCTGTGTGTGGGGGGGGGGGGGGGGCAGTGAGCGTTGTACAGGGCTGTGTGTGGGGGGGGGGGGGGCAGTGAGCGTTGTACAGGGCTGTGTGTGGGGGGGGGGGGGGTGGTTGTGGTTTGGGCAGATGTTCTGGGTGGACCCAGTCCCGGCCGCGACATTAAGGCCGACTTGTTGGGGTAGTGGGGGGGGGTTGGGGGGGGGTTGGGGGGGCTGGCAGACCCCCCCGGCCCCCAGGGGTTGGGGTTCACTCTCTTCTCCCCCATTGCCTCACCTCCCCCAATTCTCTCACTCACTCATTCCTCATTCCCTCGACTTGCCCCTGCCTCCACCTTCCCTCTCCGTCCCTCACTCCCCCGTTCCTCCCCCTCACTATCTCCCTCCTCCCCTCACTATCTTTCCCTCCTCCCTCACTATCTCCCTCCTCCCTCACTATCTCCCTCACTCCCCCTCACTATCTTTCCCTCCTCCCTCACTATCTTTCCCTCCTCCCTCACTATCTCCCTCCTCCCCTCACTATCTTTCCCTCCTCCCCTCACTATCTCCCTCCTCCCCTCACTATCTTTCCCTCCTCCCTCACTATCTCCCCTCCTCCCCTCACTATCTTTCCCTCCTCCCTCACTATCTCTCTCCCTCTCTCACCTCATCCTCGCCGTTTCATAACACAGTCCCGCCCCTTCCCGCCTCCGCCAATCAGAAGCTGCCGCTTCCTATTTCCGGCTGGCCATTGGTCAGTCCACCTGCCCATCAGGATGGGCCCCGCCCCCTCCAGCCCGCACCAATCAAGCTCCGCACAGCCGCCCAGCCGCAATAACCGAGCGCCGAGTGTGAGGGAGGATCGATGCAGCAACAGTCTCATTCATTGAATAAACTCTGAGCAACCTGTGGCTCTGGGGAAATGCCCAAGAAATACCTCCTCATCACAGCCCTAAACCACCAGCCCCTTCCCCTCACATCACACTCTGAGCAAAAATCACCCACTGCCCAAACACTGGCTTTGTTTGAACATTGTTTGTTTAATTATTACAAAGAATACTACAACAGGGAGAAAAGTAAGCTGGTTGACTTATTGGAAGTGGTACGGTGGCAATTTTTACCATTGCACCATAGAAAGCATTCTTTCTGGTTGCATCACAGCTTGGCTCTGTCCAAGATAGCAAGAAACTATAAAAGGCTGTGAATGTAGCCCAATCCATTACGCAAACCAGCCTCCCAACCACTGACTCTGTCCACGCTTCCCGCTGCCTCGGTAAAGCAGCCAACATAATCAAGGACCCACACACCATGGACATTCTCTCTTCCACCTTCTTCCATCGGGAAAAAGATAGAAAAGCATGAGGTCATGTATCAACCGAGTCAAGAACAGCTTCTTCCCTGCTGCTGTCAGACTTTTGAATGGACCTACCATGCATTAAGTTGATCTTTCTCTACACTTCAGCTGTGACTGTAACACTACATTCTGCACCCTCTCCTTTCCTTCTCTATGAACGATGTTCTTTGCCTGTATAGCACACAAGGAACAATATTTTTCACTGTATGTTAATACATGTGACAATAATAAATCAAATCAAACCAAATTAGTAATCAGCAATCAGCACTGCTGCCCCACATGTACTTGGTACGCCATAACATTCAAGGCTATGGGCCAAGTGCTGGCAAGTGGGATTAGGTCAGGGTATCTGTGCAGACTCAATGGGCCGAAAGACCTCTTCTGCACTGTGATTCTGTGACTCATGGCGCCAGGGGCCCAGGTTCAATTCCTGGCTCGGGTCACTGTCTATGTGGAGTCGGAACATCCTCCCCATGTCTGCGTGGGTTTCCTCCGGTTGCTTCAGTTTCACCCCATAGTCCGAAAGACATGCTGGTTGGGGTGCATTGGCTATGCTAAATTCTCCCTCAGTGTACCCGAACAGACACTAGAGTTTGGCAATGAGGGGATTTTCACAGTAACTTCATTGCAATTTTAATGTAAGCCTATTTGTCACACTAATAAAAAATAAACTTTAATATTGTCCCTAACTTATTTAGTTAGGAACAGACTTGGATCTTTTGTGTGGAGTTTTTGTTCCTCAGTGGAATGTACTTTCATTGTGAATTTTGACAGTTTTATTTAACTCTTTATGATAAAAGCAAAATACTGCTGATGCTGGAATCTGAAATCCAAACAGAAACTGCTGGAAAATCTCAGCAGGTCTGACAGCATCTGTGGAGAGAGAAAAGAGCCAATGTTTCGAGTTCCTCCAATTTGCATTGGGGTTCGCCAGAACATTGCAAAAGGCCAAGGACAGATATGTGGACAGGAGAGCAGGGTTTATTCAGCATTTATGTAGAGTTTATTTAGGGTTCATTTGGGGTTTATTTGGGGGTTTATTCAGTTTATTTGTGATTTATTTATTTTATTTGGGGTTTATTTTTAGTTTATTTGGGGTTTACTTAGTTTATTTGGGATTTATTTTTAGTTTATTTGGGGTTTATTCAGTTTATTTGGGGTTTACTTAGTTTATTTGGGATTTATTTTTAGTTTATTTGGGGTTTATTTTTAGTTTATTTGGGGTTTATTTTTAGTTTATTTGGGGTTTATTTGGGATTTATTTGGTTTATTTGGGGTTTATTTTTAGTTTATTTGGGGTTTATTTTTAGTTTATTTGGGGTTTACTTAGTTTATTTGGGATTTATTTTTAGTTTATTTGGGATTTATTTTTAGTTTATTTGGGGTTTACTTAGTTTATTTGGGATTTATTTTTAGTTTATTTGGGATTTATTTTCAGTTTATTTGGGGTTTACTTAGTTTATTTGGGATTTATTTTTAGTTTATTTGGGATTTATTTTTAGTTTATTTGGGGTTTACTTAGTTTATTTGGGGTTTATTTTTAGTTTATTTGGGGTTTATTTTTAGTTTATTTGGGATTTATTTTTAGTTTATTTGGGATTTATTTTTAGTTTATTTGGGGTTTACTTAGTTTATTTGGGGTTTATTTTTAGTTTATTTGGGGTTTATTTTTAGTTTATTTGGGGTTTATTTTTAGTTTATTTGGGATTTATTTTTAGTTTATTTGGGATTTATTTTTAGTTTATTTGGGGTTTATTTTTAGTTTATTTGGGATTTATTTTTAGTTTATTTGGGGTTTATTTTTAGTTTATTTGGGATTTATTTTTAGTTTATTTGGGGTTTATTTGGGATTTATTCAGTTATTTGGGGTTTATTTGGTTTATTTGGGGTTTATTTTTAGTTTATTTGGGATTTATTTTTAGTTTATTTGGGGTTTATTTTTAGTTTATTTGGGATTTATTTTTAGTTTATTTGGGGTTTATTTGGGATTTATTCAGTTATTTGGGGTTTATTTGGTTTATTTGGGGTTTATTTTTAGTTTATTTGGGATTTATTTGGTTTATTTGGGGTTTATTTTTAGTTTATTTGGGGTTTATTTGGGATTTATTCAGTTTATTTGGGGTTTATTTGGGATTTATTTGGTTTATTTGGGGTTTATTTTTAGTTTATTTGGGGTTTATTCAGTTTATTTGGGGTTTATTTTTAGTTTATTTGGGATTTATTTGGTTTATTTGGGGTTTATTTTTAGTTTATTTGGGATTTATTCAGTTATTTGGGGTTTATTTGGGATTTATTCAGTTTATTTGGGGTTTATTTTTAGTTTATTTGGGGTTTAGTTTTAGTTTATTTGGGATTTATTCAGTTTATTTGGGGCTGTGCGCTGTCTCCCGGGTGGCCGACTATGAGCCGTTTTCTCTTTCCCGGAGTTGGATTCGGGAAGCGGCTGAAAACCGGGAGATTTTTCCGGGGATTCTCCGGCCGGAGGGTTTATTGGTCAATGAATGTTTATTATAGTGTCCGGAGCGGGGCGGTCAGTGTCCGGACGCTGACCCTCACTCCGGGCAAAGCGAGCGGCGGCCACCGGGGCGGGACTCCGGGAACCCGGAAAAACACAAATCAAACCCGGAAAACCCGGAGCGGAAACCCGCGGAGAGCCCGGAAAACCCCCCGCCCGGAGAGGAGAGTCTGGAAACACCTGGAGCCGCAGCCCCGCTCTAGGCCCCGAAGCCTCGGCCTCGCGTGATGGGAGACGCGGTTCTGTTCGAGTTGCTGCACCTGGAGATTGTGGCGCAGCTTCAGGCGGAGGCGGAGGCCGCGGAGACGGTAAAACCCCCACAGTGTGTACACGGCCTATAGACACCGCCTACCATAACCCTATATACATCCTATAGACAACACCCTATAGACACAGCCTATAGAGACCTGCAAACCTTATAGACACACCCTATAGATCCCCTATACACACCCTAAAAACCTGTCCCCTATACACTATATACCCTATAGATACCCTATATACACACCCTATAGATTCCCTAAAAACCTAACACACACTAAAGAAACCCTGTATATACATTAATAAACCCTATAAACCTATTCCCCGCCCCCACACGTCCAGGACAGAGCCTTATACACACCCTATAGATACACTAATAAAACTATAAAACCCTTCAATAACCCCGAGATATATCCTAATCAAACTCTAGATGTACCCCATCTAAACCCTAATAAAACCTTTAAATAAACCCTAACCCCCCCCCCCCCCACCCCACACACATACACACACTAGGGATACCCATAAATACACCCTAATCTATACCCTGAAGTAAACTTTAGTAAAACTCTATATATACCCTGAAATACCCTAATTAAAACTCTAAAATGACCCCGAGAGATACCTTAAAACAACCCCAAATATACCCTAATAAACCCTACATATGTCCTTAAATAAATGTAGATAAAAACTTTGTACCCTAATAAAACCAGATATATACCCTAAAATAAACCCTGTCAGAACTCTAAAATAACCCAAGTAAATTGTTTTATACACCCTAAAATAATCGCTGAAAGTCGATATAAACGTTCTTTATAATCTAAAACAAACATAAACTTATATATAATAAATCCTGTAAAAACCAGTATACCTTATATAAAACCTGATATATACCCAACATAATTCAAAATAAATGCTAAAATAACCCCTACCAAACCCTATAAACACCCTTTACCTAATCTGCACTATCTCCTTCTCTCCTATCTACTCTATGAACAGCACGCTTTCTCTGTATAGTGTTACATTCATATCCCTTGTTTAAAATCATGATTTCTGCAGCTCGCAGCTTCAGTCATGCTGTTATTGTTGCTGATGACTGGAATTGTCCTTTTATTGCTATTTCAATAGCTTTAAGTGGGGTTGTTCATGTTTACTCTGGGACTAGTTCTACCATCCTGTATTAGGAGGAAAGGTTGTGTGTGCATGGACAGGTTTTTCTCCCAGTGAGTTTAAGGTTTCAGTTTGGGAGTTCTGAAGCTGCAGTTCAGTTTTAATTTTAGCTGGGACATCAAGCAAGAAAGGAGCTGAAGTCTGTCTGTCTGTCTCTCTCTCTCTCTTTCTGTCTCCCTGTTCTGTTTGGCAATTCTGTTGGTTATCTTGAGGCAATGTTTGGCCTACTGGAAGGAAAATGCAACCTTCAAAAAGACTCAATTCCAGTCAAGTGATCTGTGCTGTGTTAAGCCTGTGAGAAGGGTTTTGTCTCTGAAAATGAAGCATCTCACACTTATGCTCGCAAATTCAAGACGCAAAACTTATGATTCAGGCGGACTCCATAAACCACTTTGGAGTTTCTGACCTGAATTGGAACAATAGTGCACACAGTCCAAAGATGTGCAGGTTAAGTGGATTGGGCATGGTAAATGCATGGGGTGGAATGGAGGACCTGGGTGTGATGCTCTTTTGGAGAGTCGATGCAGACCCAAATAGCCTCTTTCTGCACTTTCTAGGGATTCTATGGTTCTACATTTCTGGCCCTCTCATTGTGTTGTAAAGCAACGTGTTCTATTCTGACTTGTGATCTCTGCAGGTATTTTATATGGGAGTCTGTGTCTGCACCTTTCCTAGCGTTTGGAGTGCCCTTGGGTCAATGAAATGGGATCCCACCATTGAAACCCAGTTCCCAGGCCCTCAGGCACTTAATGCTGTATGCCCCTCTGGACACCCCACCTCAGGAAGGAGATATTGATCTTGGAGAGTTTGTAGCAGAGATTCACCTGAACGATACCTGTGCTTAAGTGATTTGGACTTGGTTTATAGTCCCTTGAGTTTAGAAGGTAGAGTGGTGATTTGACTAAAATGTACAGAAGGTTGCAGGATGAAGGGTGTTTGAATCTCAGGGTTTAATTGTGTTTTCTGAGGGGTGTTAACCTGACTCTGATGCTGATTCTGTTAAAATTATTTGTTTCTTCCAGCAGGAACAGGGAAGATGCATTTCCACATTGGAAGGGATGGGTTTCCGGGCAGGACAAGGTCTGATCGAGAGGTTAGTTTCTGACCTGTCTCGGAGACATGCTATCTTTATGTTACAGCGACAATTGTATTTAACTGGCTGTGTGAATGCAGCTGGTAGATCGATCTTATCTCTGTGTGCTTTGATCAGGCCTGGCTCAGATTTATTCCTGCAAATAATTTTGTTCACTGTCGATGTTCTGACATTCCCTTCAATGATGGGCAGAGTTCGGTCTCGTATGAAACATCTATGTCATAGAATCATAGAATCCCTACAGTGCAGAAAGAGGCCATTTCGCCCATCAAGTCTGCACCGACCACAATCCCACTCAGGGTCTACCCCTGTAACCCCACATATTTACCCTGCTAATGCCCCGACACAGTAAGAAGTCTGACAACCCTCAGGTTAATTTAGCATTACCGATCCACCCAACCCGCATATCTTTGTCATCAAGCTTGGTATTATTAGTGTATTGGTGCGAAGAATGGGAGAACATCAGTTAAGTGCAATATATCTTGCTGATTTCACAGCTTGTGGGTTAAGTTGTGAAGTGTCAGACATTGGGGCTGAAGATTCCCGCCACTTATGATGATTCTGTGCAGATTCTCCTCCACCACCTCCTTCCGAATAGACTACCTCCCAACCTGTTCTGCATCTCTACGGGGCACCCCTTTGGGTCAGAGGTAGCAAGAATTCTCAGTGTGAGCATTGCTGGCCCGGAGAACAGCTGGAATCATAATTCCTCTAGATAGAAACATGGAGGTTTACAGCATGGAAACAGGCCCTTCAGCCCAACTTGGCTATGCCACCCAGTTTTTACCACTAAGCTACTCCCAATTGCCTATATTTGGCCCATATCCCTCTATACCCATCTTGCCCATGCAACTGTTTAAATACTTTTTAAAAGACAAAAATGTACCCTCCTCTACTACTGCCTCTGGCAATCTGTTCCAGACACTCACCACTCACTGTGTGTAAAAATTGGCCCTCTGGACCCTTATGATCTCTCCCCTCTCACTTAAACCTATGCCCTCTAGTTGTAGACTCCTCTACCTTTGGGGAAAGATACTGACTACCTTGTCTATGCCCCCCATTATTTTATAGACCACTATAAGGTCACCCCTGAGCCTCCTAATCTGCAGGTAGAGAATGTTCTGCAATAACGCAGAGAGATCACCGATCATCCAGTGAGTAACTAAGCCATTGGAACAGGAAGATCCCATTCAGCCTCTCGGCTGAATCAGTTGATGTCGGCTGCAGAGCTCCAGTTGAGCTCGGAATTGAAGTGTATCGCAGGAGCTCTGCTACTCGATTAAACCGTTATTTATCTCCTGCAATGTTCACCTCATCTAAACCTCTCAAGTTCCATTCTCCCAACATGCCCCACTTACATTGACACCTGTCTGGCAACACCTCATTTTAATATTCTCACCCTTGGTTTCAAATTTGTCCACCAGCTTGCCTCTTCCTATCTCTCAAAACCCCTCCAGCCCTACAACCGTCTGAATTTCTGCACTCCACTATTTGACTCCATCTGTCATTGGAGGCCATGCCCACAGTTCATTGGGCCCTAAGCTGTGAGATTCTCTCCTTAAAATCTCTCCACTTCTGCACACTGAAGATGCTCCTTTAAAACCTACTTTTTTGAACAAGCTTTTATTGTATGTTCTCACAGAGTCATTGAGGTTTACAGCAGGGAAACAGGCCTTTTGGCCCAACTTGTCCATGCTACCTTTTTAACCATTAAGCTAATCCCAATTGCCCGCATTTGTCCATATCCCTCTATACCCATCATACCCATGTAACTGTCTAAATGCTTTTTAAAGACAAAATTGTACCCGCCTCTACGACTACCTCTGGCAGCTTGTTCCAGACACTCACCACCCTCTCAGAGGCTATTTCCCAGGGCTGAAATGGTCGCTACGAGAGGACACAGATTTAAGGTGCAGAGAAGCAGGTACAGAGGAGATGTTCGGGGTAAGTTTTTCACTCAGAGGGTGGTGAGTGAATGGAATCGGCTACCGTCGGTGGTGGTGGAGGCGAACTCACTGGGGTCTTTTAAAAGACTTCTGGATGAGTATATGGGATCTAATGGGATTGGGGGTTATAGATAGGTCTATGGCTTAGTAGGTATACAAGTGATTGGCACAAGTAGTGGGCTGAAGGGCCTGTTTGTGCTGTAGTGTTCTATGTTCTATATGAAACAAATTGTCCCTCTGGACCCTTTTTTTATCTCTCCCCTCTCACCTTAAACCTATGCCCTCTAGTTTTAGACTCCCCTACCTTTGGGAAAAGATGTTGACTGTCTAGCTGATCTATGACCCTCGTTATTTTGTAGGCCTGTACAAAATCACCTTTAAGCCTCCTACGCTCCAGGGAAAAAAGTCCCAGCCTGTGCTTGTAATTCAAACCATCAAGTCCCGATAGCACCTGAGTAAATCTCTTCTGCACACTTTTTAGTTTAATAATATCCTTTCTACGCTAGGGTGAATAGAACTGTACGCAGTATTCCAAGTGTGGCCTTACCAATGTCTTGTACCACTTCAACAAGATGTCCCAACTCCTGTGTTCAATGTTCTGACCAATTAAACCAAGCATGCCGAATGCCTTCTTCTCCACTCTGTCCAGCTGTGACTCCACTTTCAAGGAGTTATGAACTTGTAGCCCTAGTATGCCTCGGTGTTTACTTTTGGCTGATAACATTCCTGTCAAGAATTGTGGAATACTTTACTCTGTTTGTTATGGGCGCTATATAAATGGAGATTGATGTTGTAGGTTCACCAGAGATGCACCATCCTTCAAAGATGAACTGGACATTATGAAGTTTATCTGTAAAGAATTCTGGACCAACCTCTTCCGAAAACAGATTGATAATCTGCGAACGAACCACCAAGTGAGTGGAGACACACACACACACACACACACACACACACACACACACACACACACACACACACACACACACACACACACACACACACAACCTCTGCTATTCAGAGCCTATCCGGAAGGGATGGTTATCAAGAGGGCTTTGAGCTTTATTCAGGAGCATTTGATTTGATTGGATTTGATTTATTATTGTCACGTGTAATAGCATATAGTGAAAAATATTGTTTCTCGTGCATTACGCAGAGCATAATAGTCATACAGAACGAAATGGGAGAGTGCAGAATGTAGTGTTACAGTCGTGGCTAGGGTGTAGAGAAAGATCAAAAGATCAACTCAGTTTGAGGGAGGTCCATTCAAAAGTCTGATGGCAGCAGGGAAAAGGCTGTTCTTGAGTCGGTTGGTGCGTGACCTCAGACTTTTGTATCCTTTTCCCGACAGAAAGTGGTGGAAGAGAGAATGTCCAGGGTGCATTGGATCCTCTATTATGCTGGCAGCTTTGCTGTGGCAGTGAGAAGTATAGACAGAGTCAATGGATGGGAGGCTGGTTTGCATGATGGACTGGGCTATATTCACGATCTTTTGTAGTTCCTTGCAGTGTTGGATGGTCTATGGTGCATCTGTAGAAGTTGGTGAAAGGGTGACTCTAAACCCCAATGGGGAGTGAGCAGCAATTCATAGAGGGGACTTAGCCCTTTCAGGCTGAGGGGCTTTCTAAATAGAGTGGGAAGGGGATTTGGGAGGAAGAACAGATGCTGATTTCTCTCAGATGTTAAAATATTGAGCTGAACCCAGCCTAATACAAAGACTCTTGAAAGACGGTATGTTGGTGAAAGATGTTTTTTGTTGGCCAACATGAGCTGGGAGAAAGGCAACCAGACGCACCAACTTCTTTCTGACGTTTACAAAGCAATGTCAAAACCTTTTTAAGAATTAATTTCTCTTGCCTGCCCTGTCGTTCTAACTGGATGCTCCAATCGTATTCGTGCATGTTATGTACCTTGGCCAATTGCATCCTACCTTTTAGCAGAATTAGGAATTTATTGGTCTATAAGACCTGGAAGTTCCTATCCACTGTTACTGAACAATCTCCCTGTGTAAATCCATAAGGTGTCAAAGGTTGCTTTCTCACTAAGCCAGAGAGTTGAAAGGGTGACTTCCCACAGCCTTGCTCTGCCATGGTATCAGTAGAAATTAAATAGTTTATATGCTTTGTGAACATTTCTATTCATTTCCTAGAGTATAACAATTTTCACTCTCTATGAGTTTCTTCTGATAATTATATTCTGTCACTTATTGTTTCAAAGAATGTAGCCTGTCTGGTTCAACTCTCCTCCCATTATACTCCAGGGCAGTTTGTGTTGTGGCCAAGGTGCTCAGTACATTCACAAATATGTGTTTAAATCTAAAATTCATGTTTAATTTCTGTAGCAGTAATTGTGAGTCTGTCTATGCAAGTAGTACCTTTCTTATAAAATAAGTGTAAGACACACTGCAGGCCTTACCCTAAGTTAACTTCCCCTGATTAGTAATCTTACTAGTTTTTAATTCCAGGGTTTCCTGAATTCCTCTAACAAACCAGAAGGAGGCCATTTGGCCCTTCGAACCTGCTCCGCTATTCATTTTGAACACGGCTAATCATCAAATTTAATATCCTGATTCCCGCTTCCCCCATATTCCTTGATCGCTTTAGCCCCAAAAGTTATAAGGGGCTTTCTAATGAGCTGCTGACCGGAGTGAAGCTCTGATCCGTTGCCAAGTGGTTCATTGTCACTTTGTTTTTTTTTCAGGGAACTTATGTGCTTCAGGACAATCGCTTCCGGCTCCTCACTCCTGTCTCCAATGGGAAGCAGTACTTGGAGGAGGCACCAAAGGTGTTTGGCCTTTTGTTTGGAATCTCTGATTGCGCTGTAGATACTAACGTAACACACAGATTGTTGCAGAGTCTAATACCGCTCTGAGTCACGATCATCTGAAACCGATTAAACAAATTGATCCAATACCCAACACTTACTGATCCTTAATCATAAGGACATCCCTTCATCTATTACACCACCCTTTGGGTCAGTGCCGAGAGAGCGCCGCACTGTCAGAGGGTCAGTGCTGAGGGAGTGCCGCGCTGTCAGAGGGTCAGTGCTGAGGGAGTGCCGCGCTGTCAGAGGGTCAGTGCTGAGGGAGTGCCGCGCTGTCAGAGGGTCAGTGCTGAGGGAGTGCCACGCTGTCAGAGGGTCAGTGCTGAGGGAGTGCCGTGCTGTCAGAGGGTCAGTGCTGAGGGAGCGCCGCGCTGTCAGAGATGTTGTCTTTCATGTGGGTTGGAAAGTTACAGCTCCAGCTGTCTTCTCGGGTGAATGTTACTATCCTCCTGATGATTTTGGTAGGTAAGTGCACTAAAAAAGTTGATTCGCTGATTAAAAGGAAAAAGGAGGCTTATGTCAGAATGAGACTTGAGGGCTCAGGTAGTGCACTGGAAAGCTTTAGATTGGCTAGGAGGGAGTTAAAGAGTGAGTTAAGAAGGGCTAAAAGAGGACATGAGAAGACTTTGGCTGATAGGATTAAGGAGAATCCTAAGGCGTTCTATAGATATGTTAAGAACAGATGATTGGTTAGGGCAAGATTATGGCCAGTTAGAGACAGCAGTGGGAAGTTATGTGTGGAACCGGAAGAGATTGGAGAGGCATTGAACCAATATTTCTCTTCGGTGTTCACACAGGGGGACATAAATGTAGCTGTGGAGAACACTGGGTTACAGGGTTGTAAACTGGATAGTATTGCAGTTGAAAAGGAGGATGTGCTAGATATTCTTGAGGGTTTGAAAATAGATAAGTCCCCTGGGCCGGACGGGATTTACCCTAGGATTCTGTGGGAGGCAAGAGAGGCGATTGCAGAGCCTCTGGCTCTGATCTTCAGGTCGTCGTTGGTCACTGGTATAGTGCCAGAAGATTGGAGGATAGCGAATGTTGTCCCATTGTTTAAGAAGGGGAACAGAGACTTCCCCGGGAATTATAGACCGGTGAGTCTTACTTCTGTTGTGGGCAAGGTTTTAGAAAAAATTATTAGGGATAGGATTTATAGTTATTTAGAGAGTAATGAATTGATTGGAGATAGTCAGCATGGTTTTGTGAAGGGTAGGTCGTGCCTTACTAACCTTATTGAGTTTTTTGAGAAAGTGACCAAAGAGGTAGATGGGGGTAAGGCAGTTGACGTGGTATATATGGACTTTAGTAAGACGTTTGATAAGGTTCACCATGGAAGGCTTCTGCAGAAAATGCAGGTGTATGGGATTGAGGGTGATTTAGTTAATTGGATCAGGAATTGGCTAGCAGATAGGAGACAGAGGGTGGTGGTTGATGGTAAGTATTCATCATGGAGTTCGGTTACAAGTGGTGTGCCTCAGGGATCTGTTTTGGGGCCACTGCTGTTTGTAATTTTTATAAATGATCTGGATGAGGGTATAGTTGGGTGGATTAGTAAATTTGCTGATGACACCAAAGTCGGAGGTGTGGTAGATAGTGAGGAGGGGTGTCATAGTTTACAGAGAGACTCGGACAAGTTGCAGAGCTGGGCCGAGAGGTGGTGGATGGAGTTTAACGCGGAAAAGTGTGAGGTAATTCACTTTGGCAAGAATAACAGATATGTAGAGTATAGGGCTAACGGTAGGACTCTGAATAGTGTTGATGAGCAGAGGGATCTAGGTGTATGTGTACGTAGATCCCTGAAAGTTGGGAATCAAGTAGATAAGGTTGTTAGGAAGGCATACGGTGCCTTGGCGTTTATTGGTAGGGGGATTGAATTTAGGAGCCGCAGCGTCATGTTGCAACTGTACAAAACTCTGGTGCGGCCGCACTTGGAGTGTTGTGTGCAGTTCTGGTCCCCACATTATAGGAAGGATGTGGAGGCATTGGAGAGGGTGCAGAGGAGGTTTACCAGGATGTTGCCTGGTATGGAGGGGAGGTCCTATGAGGAGAGACTGAGGGATTTGAGGTTGTTTTCGTTAGAAAGAAGGCGGCTAAGAGGGAACCTTATTGAAACATATAAGATGATTAGAGGTTTAGATAGGGTGGACAGTGATAGCCTTTTTTCTCGGATGGAGAAATCTAGCACGAGGGGGCATAGCTTTAAATTAAGGGGTGGTAGTTGTAGGACGGATGTCAGGGGTAGGTTCTTTACCCAGAGGGTGGTGAGGGATTGGAATGTCCTGCCTGCTGCAGTTGTAAATGCGCCTAGTTTGGGGGCGTTTAAGGGATCCGTGGATAGGTTTATGGATGGAAAGGGATTGGTTTAGGTTAGAGGGTCCTTGGCTTTTTAATTGATCAGCGCAACATCGTGGGCCGAAGGGCCTGTTCTGCGCTGTAATGTTCTATGTTCTAAGTGTGGGGAATTCTCACGAGTTGAAGAGTTCTTGCTGGCTAATTCTTTCTTCTCACTGAATCACCAAGGAAGCCCTGTTATCTCCTGAATGGAAACATGATCTTACATTCACTCGCTGTTCAAAGGTGATGCGCGGAAAGTGTGATGTGATGAAATTCCTGGAGCTGTTTTTCTGATTGTATTGTCAATGTTTTATTTTCAGTTCCTAGCCTTTACCTGTGGGTTGCTGAGAGGCGCGTTATCCAACCTGGGTATCAACAGCATGGTGACTGCTGAGGTTTCAGTGATGCCAGCGTGTAAGTGTGTTGGACTTAGAGGGGAGAGTTCACTGGCTGACGTTCCTTTTCAGAAAGATCCCTTACACCATCCACCCTCCAGAACACACCCTCACCCGAGAAACATTCTCAAATTAACCGCGCCAGTGTGTGACGGGCCAGGGGTCTGTGATCCCCCCACACGGGGACGGGATAGGGGGGACAGTGATTCCCCCACACGGTGACAGGACGGGACGGGGGGGGTCTGTGATTCCCCCACACGGTGACGGGACGGGGGGTCTGTGATTCCCACACACGGTGACGGGGGGGGGTCTGTGATTCCCCCACACGGTGATGGGACGGGGGGGGGTCTGTGATTCCCCCACACGGTGACGGGCCAGGGGTCTGTGATCCCCCACACGGTGACGGGACGGGGGGGTCTGTGATTCCCCCACACGGTGACGGGCCAGGGGTCTGTGATTCCCCCACACGGTGATGGGACGGGGGGGTCTGTGATCCCCCACACGGGGATGGGACGGGGGGGTCTGTGATTCCCCCACACGGTGACGGGACGGGGGGGTCTGTGATTCCCCCACACGGTGACGGGACGGGGGGGGTCTGTGATTCCCCCACACGGTGACGGGCCAGGGGTCTGTGATTCCCCCCACACGGTGACGGGACGGGGGGGTCTGTGATTCCCCCACACGGTGACGGGACGGGGGGGTCTGTGATCCCCCACACGGTGACGGGACGGGGGGGTCTGTGATTCCCCCACACGGTGACGGGACGGGACGGGGGGGTCTGTGATTCCCCAACGTGGTGACGGGACGGGGGGGTCTGTGATTCCCCAACGTGGTGACGGGACGGGGGGGGTCTGTGATTCCCCCACACGGTGACGGGACGGGGGGGTCTGTGATTCCCCACACGGTGACGGGACGGGGGGGTCTGTGATTCCCCAACGTGGTGACGGGACGGGGGGTCTGTGATCCCCCACATGGTGACGGGACGGGGGGGGTCTGTGATTCCCCAACGTGGTGACGGGACGGGGGGTCTGTGATCCCCCACACGGTGACGGGACGGGGGGGTCTGTGATTCCCCCACACGGTGACGGGACGGGGGGTCTGTGATTCCCCCACACGGTGACGGGACGGGGGGGTCTGTGATTCCCCCACACGGTGACGGGACGGGGGGGTCTGTGATTCCCCCACATGGTGACGGGACGGGGGGGTCTGTGATCCCCCCACACGGTGACAGGACGGGGGGGTCTGTGATTCCCCCCACACGGTGACGGGACGGGGGGGTCTGTGATTCCCCCACACGGTGACGGGACGGGGGGGTCTGTGATTCCCCCACACGGTGACGGGACGGGGGGGTCTGTGATTCCCCCACACGGTGACGGGACGGGGGGGTCTGTGATTCCCCCACATGGTGACGGGACGGGGGGGTCTGTGATCCCCCCACACGGTGACAGGACGGGGGGGTCTGTGATTCCCCCCACACGGTGACGGGACGGGGGGGTCTGTGATTCCCCCCACACGGTGACGGGACGGGGGGGTCTGTGATTCCCCCACACGGTGACGGGACGGGGGGGTCTGTGATCCCCCACATGGTGACGGGACGGGGGGGTCTGTGATTCCCCCACACGGTGATGGGACGGGGGGGTCTGTGATTCCCCCACACGGTGACGGGACGGGGGGTCTGTGATTCCCCCACACGGTGACGGGACGGGGGGGTCTGTGATTCCCCCACACGGTGACGGGACGGGGGGGTCTGTGATTCCCCCACACGGTGACGGGACGGGGGGGTCTGTGATTCCCCCACACGGTGACGGGACGGGGGGGTCTGTGATTCCCCCACACGGTGACGGGACGGGGGGTCTGTGATTCCCCCACACGGTGACGGGGGGGTCTGTGATTCCCCCCACACGGTGACGGGACGGGGGGGTCTGTGATTCCCCCACACGGTGACGGGACGGGGGGGTCTGTGATTCCCCCACACGGTGACGGGACGGGGGGTCTGTGATTCCCCCACACGGTGACGGGACGGGGGGTCTGTGATTCCCCCACACGGTGACGGGGGGGTCTGTGATTCCCCCCACACGGTGACGGGACGGGGGGGTCTGTGATTCCCCCACACGGTGACGGGACGGGGGGGTCTGTGATCCCCCACATGGTGACGGGACGGGGGGGTCTGTGATTCCCCCACACGGTGATGGGACGGGGGGGTCTGTGATTCCCCAACGTGGTGACGGGACGGGGGGGTCTGTGATCCCCCCACACGGTGACGGGACGGGGGGGTCTGTGATCCCCCACATGGTGACGGGACGGGGGGGTCTGTGATTCCCCCACACGGTGATGGGACGGGGGGGTCTGTGATTCCCCAACGTGGTGACGGGACGGGGGGGTCTGTGATCCCCCCACACGGTGACGGGACGGGGGGGTCTGTGATTCCCCCCACACGGTGATGGGACGGGGGGTCTGTGATTCCCCCCACACGGTGACGGGACGGGGGGGGGTCTGTGATTCCCCCACACGGTGACAGGACGGGGGGGTCTGTGATTCCCCCACACGGGGACGGGGGGGTCTGTGATTCCCCCACACGGTGACGGGACGGGGGGTCTGTGATTCCCCCACACGGTGACGGGACGGGGGGTCTGTGATCCCCCCACACGGTGATGGGACGGGGGGGTCTGTGATTCCCCCACACGGTGACGGGACGGGGGGGTCTGTGATTCCCCCACACGGTGACGGGACGGGGGGTCTGTGATTCCCCCACACGGTGACAGGACGGGGGGGGGTCTGTGATTCTCCCCACACGGTGACGGGACGGGGGGGGGTCTGTGATTCCCCCACACGGTGACAGGACGGGGGGGGGTCTGTGATTCTCCCCACACGGTGACGGGACGGGGGGGGGTCTGTGATTCCCCCACACGGTGACGGGACGGGGGGGTCTGTGATTCCCCCACACGGTGACGGGACGGGGGGGTCTGTGATTCCCCCACACGGTGACGGGACGGGGGGGTCTGTGATTCTCCCACACGGTGACGGGACGGGGGGTCTGTGATTCCCCCACACGGTGACGGGACGGGACGGGGGGGGTCTGTGATCCCCCCACACGGTGACGGGACGGGGGGGGTCTGTGATTCCCCCCACACGGTGACGGGACGGGGGGTCTGTGATTCCCCCACACGGTGACGGGACGGGACGGGGGGGGTCTGTGATCCCCCCACACGGTGACAGGACGGGGGGTCTGTGATTCCCCCACACGGTGACGGGACGGGACGGGGGGGGTCTGTGATTCCCCCACACGGTGACGGGACGGGGGGGTCTGTGATTCCCCCACACGGTGACGGGACGGGACGGGGGGGTCTGTGATCCCCCCACACGGGGACGGGGGGGTCTGTGATCCCCCACACGGTGACGGGACGGGGGGTCTGTGATTCCCCCACACGGTGACGGGACGGGGGGGTCTGTGATTCCCCCCACACGGTGATGGGACGGGGGGGTCTGTGATTCCCCCACACGGTGACGGGACGGGGGGGTCTGTGATTCCCCAACGTGGTGACGGGACGGGGGGTCTGTGATTCCCCCACACGGTGACGGGACGGGGGGGTCTGTGATTCCCCCACACGGTGACGGGACGGGGGGGTCTGTGATTCCCCCACACGGTGACGGGACGGGGGGGTCTGTGATTCCCCCACACGGTGACGGGACGGGGGGGTCTGTGATTCCCCCACACGGTGACGGGACGGGGGGGTCTGTGATTCCCCCACACGGTGACGGGACGGGGGGTCTGTGATTCCCCCACACGGGGACGGGACGGGACGGGGGGGGTCTGTGATCCCCCCACACGGTGACGGGCCAGGGGTCTGTGATTCCCCCACACGGTGACGGGACGGGGGGTCTGTGATTCCCCCACACGGTGACGGGACGGGGGGTCTGTGATCCCCCACACGGTGACGGGCCAGGGGTCTGTGATTCCCCCACACGGTGACGGGACGGGGGGTCTGTGATTCCCCCACACGGTGACGGGACGGGGGGTCTGTGATCCCCCACACGGTGACGGGCCAGGGGTCTGTGATTCCCCCACACGGTGACGGGACGGGGGGTCTGTGATTCCCCCCACACGGTGACGGGCCAGGGGTCTGTGATTCCCCCACACGGTGACGGGACGGGGGGGGTCTGTGATCCCCCCACACGGTGACGGGACGGGGGGGTCTGTGATTCCCCCACACGGTGACGGGACGGGACGGGGGGGTCTGTGATCCCCCCACACGGGGACGGGGGGGTCTGTGATCCCCCACACGGTGACGGGACGGGGGGTCTGTGATTCCCCCACACGGTGACGGGACGGGGGGGTCTGTGATTCCCCCACACGGTGACGGGACGGGGGGGTCTGTGATTCCCCCACACGGTGACGGGACGGGACGGGGGGGGTCTGTGATCCCCCCACACGGTGACGGGCCAGGGGTCTGTGATTCCCCCACACGGTGACGGGACGGGGGGTCTGTGATTCCCCCCACACGGTGACGGGACGGGGGGGGTCTGTGATCCCCCCACACGGTGACGGGACGGGGGGGTCTGTGATTCCCCCACACGGTGACGGGACGGGACGGGGGGGTCTGTGATCCCCCCACACGGTGACGGGCCAGGGGTCTGTGATTCCCCCACACGGTGACGGGACGGGGGGGTCTGTGATTCCCCCCACACGGTGACGGGACGGGGGGGGTCTGTGATCCCCCCACACGGTGACGGGACGGGACGGGGGGTCTGTGATTCCCCCACACGGTGACGGGACGGGGGGGGTCTGTGATTCCCCCACACGGTGACGGGACGGGGGGGGTCTGTGATTCCCCCACACGGTGACGGGACGGGGGGGTCTGTGATTCCCCCACACGGGGACGGGGGGGGTCTGTGATTCCCCCACACGGGGACGGGACGGGGGGGTCTGTGATTCTCCCCACACGGTGACGGGACGGGGGGGTCTGTGATTCCCCCACACGGTGACGGGACGGGGGGGTCTGTGATTCCCCCACACGGGGACGGGGGGTCTGTGATTCCCCCACACGGTGACGGGACGGGGGGGTCTGTGATTCCCCCACACGGTGACGGGACGGGGGGGTCTGTGATTCCCCCACACGGTGACGGGACGGGACGGGGGTCTGTGATTCCCCCACACGGTGACGGGACGGGGGGTCTGTGATTCCCCCACGCGCCTTATTTCAGTCTTACTACTTTACAGTCAGTGATGTGGGCTGCACACTCCCAACTTTTTCCTCGGGTGGTGACATAAGAACATAAGAACATAAGAAATAGGAGCAGGAGTAGGCCATCTGGCCCTTCGAGCCTGCCCCGCCATTCAATAAGATCATGGCTGATCTGTCGTGGCTCAGTTCCACTTTCCCGCCCTCTCCCCATAACCCTTAATCCCCTCTCTTATCAAAAACCCATCAACCCGCTTCTTAAAAATATTTAGCGAGGCAGCCTCCACCACTTCAACGGGCAGAGAATTCCAGAGATTCACCACCCTTTGAGTGAAGAAGTTCCTCCTCAACTCCGTTCTGAACTGCCCCCCCTTTATCTTGAGGCTGTGCCCCCTAGTCCTACTGTCTTTTTTGAGCGGGAAGAGTCTTTCCACCTCTATCCTATCCATCCCATTCATCATCTTATACGTCTCAATGAGATCTCCCCTCATTCTTCTAAACTCTAACGAGTACAAGCCTAGTTTATTCAGCCTCTCCTCATAGCTCAACCCCCTCAACTCCGGTATCAGCCTAGTAAACCTCCTCTGCACTCCCTCCAAGGCCAAAATATCCTTGCGCAGGTGCGGCGCCCAAAACTGCACACAGTACTCCAGCTGCGGCCTCACCAATGCCCTATACAGCTGCAGCAAGACCTCCCTACTTTTATATTCAATCCCCCTCGCTATGAAGGCCAGCATCCCATTCGCCTTCCTGACCACCTGCTGCACCTGCAGGCTGGGTTTTTGCGACTCATGCACAAGGACCCCGAGGTCCCTCTGCACTGTCGCCTGCTGCAGTTTTTCGCCACGTAAGTAATAGTCCTTCCTACCATTCTTCCTACCAAAGTGGACCACCTCACACTTGCCAACATTAAATTCCATTTGCCATTTCCTGGCCCATTCGCCCAGCCTATCTAGATCCTTCTGCAGACTCTCCACACCCTCCGCACAATTTGCCTTTCCCCCAATCTTGGTGTCATCAGCAAATTTCGACACCCTACACTCGGTTCCCTCCTCCAGATCATCTATATAAATGGTAAATAGCTGAGGCCCCAGCACCGACCCCTGGGGCACTCCACTAGTCACCAACCGCCAATCCGAATAGCACCCATTGACCCCCACTCTCTGCCTCCTATTTGACAACCAATCCTCTATCCACGCTAACACCCTACCCCCAACTCCATGTCCTCTGACCTTCTGCAGTAACCTCTTGTGAGGTACCTTATCAAACGCCTTCTGAAAATCCAGAAAGACCACATCCACCGGCTCTCCTCTATCCACCGCCCTAGACACATCCTCATAGAACTCCAATAAATTTGTCAGACACGACTTCCCTTTAATGAAACCGTGTTGCGTCTGCTCTATCAAGCAATTCCCTTCAAGATGCCTCGCAATTTCCTCCTTAATGACGGATTCTAACATTTTACCTACCACAGACTAACACGAGGGGACGTAGCTTTAAATTAAGGGGTGGTAATTATAGGACGGATGTCAGAGGTAGGTTCTTTACTCAGAGGGTAGTAAGGGCGTGGAATGCCCTGCCTGCAGCAGTTGTTGTGAGAAACACAGCTCACAGTTAAACAATTTAGTCAAGTCAAGTTCTGAAGGAGCAAGATTTTATTTGTCGTTCTTGCAAGACCGGGTGTCTAGTCAAAATAGGCACACCTTACATAGATTTGCAGCACATTTTATACTGTTTTTCAAACATTGTGATGGCTTGTATTGTGTTATTCCCCCTTATTTGGCTGTTAACCTTGTTAACTTTAAACACTGTAAATGGCTTGTATTGTGTCATTCCTTCAATTAACACTCTCTCAACTCCCATTTTGCGCTTAATCTCATCACTGTGGTTATCTGTTTCGTGTAACCTAGTTAACTGTCTGTCATGTGCCTCCCCCTTTCTGTATGCTGCTGAACTCGTCCATCACTGCTGATTGTACTGTTGGCTCTTGCAGCCTTAAAAATTACACTACTTCTCACAATCCCCCCTTTTCTTTTTTACTGTCTGTAATTTTTCACTAGCATCCCTTCTTCCAGGTTTAGTCCAGATATGCGCGAGTAGGTTGTTCCAGTTTGGCTAACATACTATTCACTTGCTCGTCCCAATCTTATATAATTTATCCAATCTACGTTCTTATTTATTGTTACCCACCAAAACAAGGATTCAAACCCAGCTGTAATCTGATTTCGAGCTTTAAATTCATCTGGAACTCCCCGAGGCACTCCTATGGGATCTAGATATATCTTTTCATCAAAAGAAATTCCTATCACTGATCTCTTGTTTTTCCTGATCCTTTTGATTTTTCAAATGCCAGGGTAAATGGTATAGCCAATTGGACAATTGCACATGTACCTTTCCACTGAGGGGGTAGAGTTGGCCTCAGTACCCTTCCTCCACAATACCACCATATATCTGCTCTGGGGATTTTCAATGATGAATAGTTCCCTCCCATTCCGTTCTCTGTAATGCTCCTGACCTCTGAGCATGATTCTAACTCCCCCATATTATGAGTTAACTCTGCCCTTTGTCGGTTCACACATGAAGTGTGATTCACAACGGCAGTGAGAAACTGAGGGGGAGTTTTTAAGTTCTTTGCTTCCACAGGAGGGAACATCAGGGATAGGGATGTGCAGTTCGGGTTGCCCCATGCTTCCTTTTCTTGATACAGGGCTAACATGCACTCCATACCTCTTCTGTCGCGTTTCCATCCCAGAGGGAAGGGTACTATTTGGGCCACTGGCTTCCCAGACGCACAGGCATAGCAATTGCTTTTATTTAAGCTTTTTACAGTGTATTTGACCCATTCTACCCAGGCATTAGTCTCCTCATACCCAGTCTCTATTTCAAGGATTTGTTTTAGGTTGTTTACTTCGACCACTCTTACTGCCCTTGGGTCGTTTTGGGGAACCTTATCATTCTAGTCAGGTGTTTTCAAATTTTTATCTACATAGATTCGGAAACAACATTTCAATTTGCTATCTTTTCCTCCCTCCTTTACCCTAATTCCAAATACTGCCTGGTGCAATTGTTGGTCCCTGGTCCAGTTACCTGTAAAGAAGGGCCCACCAGCTATGGAGTACCGGGAGAGGTTCTTAGGATCTAAGACTGGACTGCTTATTTTTTTTTCAGTCCATTTGGTCCCTATAAGATTGTATTCCTTATCTAGGCATTCTGATCTTGGCTGCATATGTTTCTGATGAAGGGATATTATGGAAGGGAGTTTACCCCAAGGATACTTTCCGTCGGCATAAAATTGTAAGGATTCTACCGAATATTTTTGCTGGCTCACCAGATCCCCACATATTACCAAAGAACACAGGTCTGTCTCTACTACCTGTGTTGTAGTGAGATCCAGAACCGTAACTGAGCTCATAGTGTTTCCCTTGTCCTCTTCTAACTTATCTGAATTATATCCCATACTTGTAAGTACTCTCTTGGACAAGAGGAAGGAAAGCATTATCCAGGTTACCCCTTCCATTCTATCCCTTTCTCGTTACCTTTTAGGAGAGAACTTAATTCAAAACAGTTCCTTTCCCGCGCTCACGCCGCAACTAAAAATTGATTATTTAGAGTCTTTTAAATTTCAGCTTCAAAGGTTCTTCAGTCAGTTTGACCATCCACGTGTTGGAATTATCTGGAGGTTTTACCAGTCCCTTGATTATAGTATGATGTGTCCACCCCTTTTCAGCAGTCCTGATTACTGTCTCAGTTGTTAGGAGTGCTTCATATGGTTCCTCCCATTCCGGTTGCAGCTTAGTTTCTTTCCATGACTTTACCAGGACCCGATCTCCTGGTTGAATTGTATGTACCGTGAAGTCGAGGGCTGGAGTCTGCGACAATAATCCTTGTTTCCTAAGGGAAGATATCGAGGAGGACAGGCCCAGTATATATTTCTTTACAAATTGATCATTCATTTCAGGAACCGGTAACTCCCCGACTGCCCCCATATAAGGTAGTCCAAATAGCATTTCATAGGGGGATAAACCCAAATCCTTTCGAGGAGCTGTACAAATACGCAAAAAGTGCTTTTGGTAAGCACTTAGTCCAAGGGAGTTTCGTTTCTATTATCAGCTTAGATCCTCTGTCCACTTTAAAACATTAGGTTCTTCTTCTAACAGCTTCAAATATAGTTGTTTAGTTTTCTGTGCGTACCCTTTGATCCACAATCTACAGTATCCTACTAATCCCAAGAACCTCCTAAGTTCCTTTTTAGTCCATAGTATATTTAGATCTAGGATTCCTTGTATTCTTTCTGGATCTATTCTTCTCCTTCCCTCACTGATTAGGTGTCCAAGGTATTTAACTTCCTTCTCTACGTACTGCAGCTTTTTCTTTGACACCCTGAATCCTTGTTGTCCCAGATAATTCAATAAGCTATTTGTGGCTTCTATTACCTTTTCCTTTCCTCCTCCTGTTACTAGTAGGTCATCTACATATTGTAGTAACGTGATTTCATCAGGCTTTTTAAATCTTTCTAACACCTGCTGTAAGACTTGACCGAAAAGATTTGGTGACTCTGTGAACCCCTGTGGGAGCACTGTCCACCTGAACTGCTGTTTCCGTCCTGTGATAGGATTTTCCCACTCAAAAGCAAATAAGTCTCGACTTTCTTCCACCAGTGGGCATGTCCAAAATGCATCTTTTAGGTCCACTACACTGAACCATCCGTGATCAGGAGGAATCTTGCTTAATAAAATATAAGGATTAGGGACAATGGGGTGTCGCATCGTCACTATCTGGTTCAGGGCCCTTAGGTCCTGTACCAGGCGGTACGTTCCCTCAGGCTTCTTTACAGGCAATATAGGGGTATTATAAGGGGACATGCAGGGTTCTAACAGTCCATCTCTAACCAATCCTTCAATTACTGGCTGTAATCCTTTTTTTCCTTGCAAAGGTATAGGGTATTGCTTAACACACACCGTCTCTCCTTTTTTTTTAAATTTATTTGCAGAGGAGGAGCGTCTAATCCCCCTCGGTTTCCTTCCCCTGCCCAGACTATCGGGTCTATTTGGTCATACTGCCGGGGTAGGGAGGTGATGTCCCTCTGCAGTAGTCTTCTAACACTTGGTTTTGTTTCTCCAGTTCCCTTACTCTGAATTCTAATTCCTTAATCTTTTTTATCCCCACTCCACTTCTTAGTGGAAGTGACTACTTGTTCAATTAGTCCAGCTAACTGATGTATTAACAATACTGCTATTTTCTTTGGTTTCTCTTTTCTAACTCTCTAATCTGTGATTCTGACGTTTTAATTTTCTCCTTGTCGTCAGCCCAATATTTTTTTTACCCAAGACTGAGATGTGTTCAATTAATCTGGTTTAAACCTGTTCAATTAATTCAAACTAAGAGAATTCCAATTTTCTTAGTTCTGTCCTTTTTTTTTTCCAATCATTTCCATTGTTGATCTAGTGGGTGAAATGGATCCCACCCCTAGGTCGCTCTTATCACAGTCCGGTGATACCTATCAGGGGTGATCAGTCCCCTCCGTACCACCGCTTACACTCGTGAGCTTACACCTTTAAGCTCACACTATTAAGCCGGCTTTCTTTCTTACTCACGTCTGAACATCACATCCCAGGCATCCTTCTCTAGCCTTTACACCCACTTCAAACTCCTGAGCTTTGCGTAGGGGGCTACCCCTCTTAACAACTGGTCTAGGGCTAGGTGTAAAGACAGATGCCTCCTTGTCTGTACGTGCTCAGCTCAGACCTCTCACACACACTCACACTTTTTCATCACAGATGAGCACCTACTGTACTTTGATTCACTCCCTTAAATTTGGTAATCTGTTCCGGAGCTCCAGTTGTGGCCATTCAACCGGACCCGTAAACAGATCCCAGGTTTCAGCACCAATCCTTGTAGGTAAAGATACCTCTGAGACTAATTGTGAGTCAAAGTACAGCAGTTTAATTAACTAAAGCCTGATTCAGAAAATCCAAAATAAGATTTATTTTTATCACCATTAAATATCCTCACTAAATCAAGACCCTTGCACCTTCTTACAATTCTGGTACAATAAAACAAAACATCACTTGGAGCACAGATGCACGAAGAAATACTGAAAGCATTCTAATGTGCAATCTACATGTTTAATTATTTCTACAGCTCTGCCTTTGTAACCAACACAGGCAAGTACAAAATCAAATCTACTGTGTGCCTAAATGGTTATCTCTCCTCACAACTTTAAGATGCATATAATGCCACCTTTCCCACTTGGCAGAATTCAAATTTCTGTCCGATCCCTACATAATTTAGTAAACTTAAAAACTTAAAGCAATTCACTTTGATTGGCTATATCTATTACATCACATGAGGGTCTCAATTACACAGTTACACCCTCTCTCTCTCTCTCTCTCTCTGTACCATACAGAGTCAGCCTGCTTGTCTCTTTTTAACCCTTTACTGATGGGAGCTCACTGGCCTCTAATAAATTTGACCATGTTTGATTCGGGTGCCTCATGTCGTGACAAATCCCTTTCTCTCTCAAACAGTCATATAGTCATGCACAATTCCAAATACATAACCACTATTAGCGTTCTCCCCGCACCTCAGTAAAAGCCCATGTCAGGGTTCCCAGTTCCACTGACATACTTCTCTCTACCTCTTTCTGCTCAGACCAATTGTAGGTCCATCCCATTCATGCTGATCCATCTATATACTTCGTGACCCATCCACAAACTCCAGTGCCTCTAGGGGCACCTCCCTTATTCGACTTTCCTCTGCTCCCTCATCACATAACCTCCCCCGCAGCCCCTAAATTAACATTATCCAGCAACTTGCATGATCAATTCCTTCCTGGGACGCCGGCTGCTTCTGTCTCACATATTTATTAAGAATCTGACAAACCCAATCCTCAACCGAACCGTACTTTGGCCAGAAGACGGACGGACTCCTGATTGGTTCCTTCACCCAAACAAAACACAATATTTCATCATTGTCGTCTTGTTTTTATCCCTAGTACTAGTGCCCAAACCTTCCAACATCCTTCCCAACGGACTTTCTGGAGGGATGTTCCCTGGGGCCCCACCCTTCTTCCAACATCCGTCCCAAAGGACTTTCTGGAGGGATGTTCCCTGGGGCCCCACCCTTTCTCCGCGGATTCCCAGCACCTTTCCCGGGGGACTTTGTCCTACTACCCCCACTTCCCATGGTTTACCTACCACGACCCGGTCGCCAAGGCAATACTTAAAAGTCACTTTTCTTACCTTGGTCTGTGCACAGCGTTGCCCGACCACACGACGGTGCCTATCGTTTCCCACTTACTCGTTCAGAACAACTTTCCTAGGATTCTCAACAGTCAGTGGCAGAGAGGCCCACCGATGAACACCTGGGACCATTCAATTTGGAACGGGACGCGTCTTCCCAGTTGTCACTGGCAACCTCCCTACCAGGGATGTTAGGATCCCGGACGAGCCCCCAATTGTGAGAAACACAGCTCACAGTTAAACAATTTAGTCAAGTCAAGTTCTGAAGGAGCAAGATTTTATTTGTCGTTCTTGCAAGACCGGGTGTCTAGTCAAAATAGGCACACCTTACATAGATTTGCAGCACATTTTATACTGTTTTTCAAACATTGTGATGGCTTGTATTGTGTTATTCCCCCTTATTTGGCTGTTAACCTTGTTAACTTTAAACACTGTAAATGGCTTGTATTGTGTCATTCCTTCAATTAACACTCTCTCAACTCCCATTTTGCGCTTAATCTCATCACTGTGGTTATCTGTTTCGTGTAACCTAGTTAACTGTCTGTCATGTGCCTCCCCCTTTCTGTATGCTGCTGAACTCGTCCATCACTGCTGATTGTACTGTTGGCTCTTGCAGCCTTAAAAATTACACTACTTCTCACATTGTGGACTCACCAACTTTAAGGGCGTTCAAATGGTCAGCGGATAAACATATGGATAATGTTGGAATAGTTTAGGTTAGAGGGTCATTAGATTGGTTCCACTGGTCAGCACAACATCGAGGGCCGATGGGCCTGTACTGCGCTGTAATGTTCTATGTTCTAACAGCAGATAAACTGGGATCGGTAGTTCACCAGTAGCAGAACCCCTTCATGACTGTTAAATCAGTAATGGATACTGATTGATAAGTTTTTTTGTCCTCACTCAGTGCGGAGGAATGGCCACAGCCTCCCCTAGATTGCTGGTATAGTTCCACACTGTAGGAGCAGCAGGAAGGCAGCTACTCAGTGTAAACGGGATGGCACAGTGACATAGTGGTTAACATTACTGCTTCACAGCACCAGGGACCCGGGCTCGACTGTTGGTTTGGGTCACTGTCTGTGTGGGGTCTGCATGTTCTCCCCGTATCTGCATGGGTTTCCTCCGGTTTTCTCCCACAGTGTGGAAGACATGCTGGTTAGATGGATTGGCCGTGCTAAATTCTCCCTCAGTGTACCCGAACGGGTGCCCGAGTGTGGCGACTAGGAGACTTTCACAGTAACTTCATTGCGGTGTTAATATAAGCCTACTTGTGGGACACCTATTAGTTAACTTTAAAATACCTCAGCCTTTCGGACAGGGCCCAAGACACTGAGAGCTTAGCACCTTTACACAGAGATTTGGAAAGCTATTTAAAACCTAAGTAAAGAACCAGCAAACTGGCTGAGCAGAAGGTGCTGGGTAAAATGCTATCATGGAATGAGGCAAAGTGGGTCACTCTGGAGTATTTGTGGTTGTTGAGTGTGCTGTGTAAAGCTGCTGGGTCTGTTACAGTCATCTCCCACAACACTAGATGGTGCCCTCATCCAGCAGAAACATTCAGTTCCCTGTCCGGTGCCCCTCAGAATCCCAGCCAGCGTACAGCTAACATTCTGCAGCAATTTCGTTTGCAGTTCCTGTGCCGGCCTCCCAAAAAACCCCAACATTCCCAGTGTCCCTGGGGATCAGACAGTCCCCAGTGCCTCTCCCAGACACAACTTGTGTGTGTGAGCTAGGACGCAGCAATATCAGCAGGGTGTTCCACCACAGGAGATTAACAGAGCATCCTAGTCCTCTCCTTGTCTTGTATCTGTACAGGCTAGTGTATTATCCATCAGACCATTTCCCACTCTCTATCTGCTGCTTATTCCCTGCTCTCTCTCTCTCTCCTGGGTTTACTCCTCACTCTCTCACTCATACACACTCTCTCTCTCACATTTCATAGTCATAGAGGTTTGCAGCATGGACACAGGCCCTTCAGCCCAACTTGTCCATGCTGCCTTTTTTTTTAAACCCCTAAGCTAATCCCAATTGCCCACATTTGGCCCATGTCCCTCTATACCCATCGTACCCATGTAACTGTCTAAATGGTTTTTAAAAGATAAAATTGTACCCAACTCTACTACTACCTCTGGCAGCTTGTTCCAGACACTCACCACCTTCTGTGTGAAAAAATATTGTCCCTCTGGACACTGTTGTATCTCTCCCCTCTCACCTTAAACCTATGCCCTTTAGTTTTACACTTCCTTCCTCCTACTCCTCCTCTCCCCCCACTCCCCCTGACCCCCTAGGTTTATTCTGCACTATCTCTCTTCCCCACCCCCCAGGTTTATCTCTCTCTTCCTCCTCCTCCTCCTCCCCGCTCTCCCCCCCCCCCCCGCCCTCTAGTTTCATCCCGCTCTCTCTCTCTCTCTCTTTCCCCCTCCCCTGGGTTTATCCTGCTCACTCACTCTCTCTCTCACTCTCTCCCCACTCCACCCGCTGGGTTTATTTCTCTCTCTCTCTCCCTGCTGTGTTTATCTCGCTCTCTCTCTCTCTTTCTGTCCCTCCCCAGGTTTATCCCACTCTCTCTCTCCCCTGTATTTATCCCATACTCTCTCCCTCTCCTATCTCTCTCTGTCTCTCTCCCCCGCCCACCCCAGATTGAATGCTCACTTTCTTTCTGTGTCTGGTTTTTATCACTTTGTTTCTTTGTATTTCAGGTAAATTTCACATCGTAATGCAGAAACCCTAGGAGTGGGCTGCCCCGTGTCTGAAGTTTGAGAAACGTAGAGAGGTGACAGTGAAGCTGCAATGTAGACAGGAGAAGTTTGTGCCTTACCATTTCTGTTTAGTTGTTCCAGAAGAAATGTTAGTTATTTTTTGATGGGTTTGTGAAGGGGATTATAAGGTAAATGTGGAGAATATAATGGGGATTATAATCAGTCAAAGCCAATGAACTGGCGGAGGTGTCTGGAGTACAGCAGGGGGTTGGGGGAGCAGTCGCTCAGGGCGAACGAGTTTACAGGGTGTTACACAGGAAACATTTCATTCACTCTCGGGTGGCTGAGCCTCTCCCCCCCCCCACCCCTTCCTTTCCCTGTTTATAGACAGAGCTGTCTGTACTGGGTGCTGACAGACGGAATATCTTTTCCACAGGTGTGGACACCTCCAGTTGCCTCTCCATTTTAAATTATACTTGGCATGGCATTCCTGATAAGTTTGGGATTCCCTTTATCACCGGCTGTAGCACGTGGAGTGGAGATTTACATGGTCCTGATACCTCATAACCCGATACCAAAGTAGCTTCAATCGCCATAGTCTAGTCCTGAGGACCTTCTCCACTCTCATGTTGCGTGGCCATCTCAGCCTCGTTCCTGTGGGAGACAGGCTAAAGGTTAATCTGGAATATCAGGTCAGACACGGACGTAGTGGGGGAGGGGGTTCAGCATTTGGGTGTCACCTGCTTACTGCCCTCGTGTTTTGGCCCTGATTTGCATCACAACATCAGCATGTCAAACAGCCGAGGGAGCAGCTGAACTTTCAGCTGTGTGGGTGCTTGGACTTGACGTGTGAAAAAGTCAAATCAAGAAAGAGTCATTGGCGACTTAAGAAGCCAAACGAACCCAAATGATTGGGTTAGTTCCTCCTCTGTTCAGTTAGCGAGCACTTCTCTTCAGGCCTCTAGCTAATTGTCTCCCACCACTCTGTTCGCTGTGTGAGAACGTGCTCAAGCCAAATTTAAGCGATTAAAATGTGAACCACAGATTGTTCTGAATTATGTTCACTAACTGCAGGGAAAAAAATAAAATTGTAACTCTTGAATGATTTTAAAACAGTGTCTGTATTTATTCAGACTCTGAAAGAAGTGAATTACTGACTGCACAAAGCTAACACGGTAGAAGGTTTGAACAGAGCAATATGCTATGAAGGAGTTTCTCAGTTGGTGATGGTGGTGGTTGAGAGAGGGTTGTAGACAGGACACAGAGAACTCCTTGCTCTTTTGAATAGTGCAGAAGGATTTTTAACACAGTCCTGATCCACTAGGACAACCCTTCCTTAATGGTGTGGCGCCCCCTTGGCACTGACGCTCTGACGGTGCGGCCCTGACCCGCCGGTGCTGACCCCGTCACCTCCCAGCATGATTGCGTGAAGCACAACCCTTGATATTTTTAGGCAGAGTGTGGTAAGTTTGGGAGAGGTACACACCGCTTTTCTCAGCGGAAACAGCACTCATTTTTTTAGTATGATTTTGCCCTATGTCTCTCACCCACTTCTCTTTGATCTGTAAATCGATTGAATGGGATTAGTTGCCCAACAGCCAGGCTCATTATCAACCAACTCTGTTCAGTCCTTTAACCTTCTCTGATGGTTCCTTTAGGAAGTTGATCACTCGTTTGGAAATGAGGAAGGGACACCCTGCCACAATCCCCAATGCATCATCATTTCCACTTTGGGTGGAATGCAGGCACAATAGTTGGAAAGCAGCCACTACAATGCTAGTATAAATCAATTCCTCTTTGGTGAGTGGGTTTCCCGTTCACCTCCCACAGCACTATCCAGGGTTCCACACTCTTCCACTGAGAAAGCTGGTTTCCTGCGTCTCCTCTGACCTTCGCTGCTCAAGGTTTGCAAATTTCTTTTTTATTCATTCGTGGGACGTGGACTTTGCTGGCTGGGCCAGCATTTATTGTCCATTCCTAGTTGCCCTTGGAGGGCTGTTGAAAGTCTACCACATTGCTGTGGCTTTGGAGTCACAGATAGGTCAGACCACTCTCAGTAAATTGGCCATACTAAATTTTCCCTCGGGGTGCCCAAACAGGCGCCAGAGTGTGGCAACTAGGGGATTTTCACAGTAACTTCATTGCAGTGTTAATATAAGCCTACTTGTGACACTAATAAATATGCTTTAAGTACGGACGGCAGATTTTCTTCCCTAAAAGACATTAGTGAACCAGATGGGTTTTTCCAACAATGGTTTCATGGTCATCAGTAGATTCTTAATTCCAGATTTTTTTATTGAATTCTAATTCCACCACCTACTCTGGCGGGATTCGAACCCAGGTGCCCGGAACATTCACTGAGTTTCTGGGTTAATGATAATACCACTGGGCCATAGAAGGGGTTGTTAGGTTAGCTAGAAATGCATCCCTGAATTCTTGTTACTTTCCCCCTTTAATCCCCCTTCTCCCTCGTACTTTGACTGCCTTTGGACTTGTACGCAGTTCCAAAGAAGTTCAAGGAAGCTACAAACCACGAGCGATCTGATTGTCCTTAGCGATCGGGAGATCACCAAGGGAGCAGCTCGAGCTTTTGACCAGAATGAAATAGCAGCTTCAACAGAGAACTAGAGGGCCAATTACATGGTTAGAAGTGATTTGATAATTATGTGTTTAGAAGCTGTTCCTATTTTTACTTTCTTAAATGCCATCTTGTAAAGGAGGATTCATTTTGCCTGTTGGAAAATATTAATAAACTATCAGTTCATTGAAGGAAGGGAATGAGTCAGTGACAGAATGAATGGATTAATTTTGTTAATTTACAGCCAATGCTGAGGCTAAGCAGTCTCTGAAATCTGTACCTTCTACTCTCGAAGCTGCCTTGCAACAGAAAAAGCAAAGATTATCGCCAGATTGTCACAAAGTCAGGAAGGCCCCACGTTCCTTTAAAAATGCTGGGGCAGGATCCAGATACAGAATTCCCTCTCTGATTTCCAACAGGTCCAGTTTTTTTGCTGGAAAGGAAGGGGCCATGATTCACACAAGTAGAAAACTCAAACTCACTGGGTCTGTTGGAACTCTGTTCTGAATTCCAGTACGTGCTATTTTGGCTTTCGCATTGGCCTTAACCTTCAGTGTGGGAGTTACAAATTGATGGAATAGATTCATTGAATCCTCCAGTGCAGGAGGAGGCCATTCGGCCCATCGAGTCTGCACCGACCACAATCCCAACCATGTCCTATCCCCACAACCCCATATATTTACCCGAGCTAGTCCCCCTGACGGTAAGTGCCAATTTAGCATAGCCAATCCACCTAACCTGCACATCTTTGCATCGTGGAATGAAACCGGAGCACCCAGAGGAAATCCCTGCAGACACGAGGAGAATGTGCAAACTCCACGCAGACAGTGACCCGAGCCAGGAATTGAACCCAGATCTCTGGTGCTGTGAGGCAGCACTGCTAACCGTGTGCCACCGTGCCACTGTAAATAAATGCTCTTGAAAAGCAAATACGATCAGTGTAACTGTCGTGATGTGAAGATTTTTAAATTGCCCACTCTTTAAGCCTAGAAAAATGTTGCAGCTACCAGTAAGACTTAAATAATCTGCTGAAGTGTTTTGAATGAAAAGTGTAAGTTAGGAAAACAGTAGCATCTGGTCACACAGTTTCAATAGAGCTCTTTGTTGATTTCTCCTCAAGGGCTGCATTATGTTGATGTGAATGTTTGGCTGAGTATCAAAAGCTACAATTGTTTTGGCAAAGGGGTATGAGTTCACCATTCAATTGACAGCTAGAGGATTTTCACAGTAACTTCATTCCAGTGTTAATGTAAGCCTACTTGTGACTAATAAATAAATTAGTTTATTTATTAGCTGGACTCACCTTTCATTCCCTGCAGTATAGATATCTTCGACTTTTTATGCCTTTCAGCTTTGACAAAGGGTCATCTAGACTCAAAACATCAGCTCTTTTCTCTCCTACAGATGCTGCCAGACCTGCTGAGATTTTCCAGCATTTTTTCTTTTGGACAAATAAATATAATTTGTTATAAAAGGATTAGTTATTTGGTATGGGGTATGAAGTTTGTTTTTTATAAGAGATTAAGCACTGGAGGAGTTTTAAAAGCTTTGAATAGATTGCATTAATGGGAAGTTTTTTTCGCTGTTAAGTGTGTAGGAGTGGTGACAGTGTTTGATTGATGGAAGTTTACTTTTTTCTTCATT
The DNA here is from genome assembly GCF_965287045.1 of Carcharhinus amblyrhynchos. Taxonomy (NCBI): domain Eukaryota; kingdom Metazoa; phylum Chordata; class Chondrichthyes; order Carcharhiniformes; family Carcharhinidae; genus Carcharhinus; species Carcharhinus amblyrhynchos. Next base: position 600,856 of record NW_027649778.1, read on the forward strand.
TCCACATGAATCCTGAGGTCTACCCCTAGTGGATACTAGTTAAGTAGCTCTGGAATAGCGCAGAGGGAATGAAAGGCCTTGCAAAGTAGATGACAGGCATTGAATTGGCATGGGGTGTATGAAGGATCATGTGGCATGTGTTAGGAGGGGCAGTGAAGTGATGTTAGGGATGAGGCCAGAGGACTATGGGTGGCATGATGGCATAGTGGTTAGCACTGCTGCCTCACAATGCTAGGTTCATTTCCAGCCTCTAATGACTGTGTAGAGTTTGCACGTTCTCCCTGTGCCTGTGTGGGTTTCCTCTAGGTTTTCCAGTTTCCTCCCACACTCCAGAGGTGTGCAGGTTAGGTTGATTGACCATGATAAATTGCCCCTTAATATCCCAGTTGTAAATTAGGGGGATTAGCGAAGTAAATATGTAGAGTTATGGGGATTGGGCTTGGGTAAGATGCTGAGTTGGAGGGTTGGTGCAGACTTGATGGGCTGTATGGCCCCCTTCTGCACTGTAGAGATTCTTTGAGCTGGCACATTCTAAAACAACTGTCATAGAGATTTACAGCATGGAAACAGGCCCTTCGGTCCAACTTGTCCATGCTGCCCACTTTTTACATTAAGCTAATCCCAGTTGCCTGCATTTGCCCCACGTCCCTCTATACCCATCTTACACATGTAACTGTCTAAATGTTTTTTAAAAGATAAAATTGTACCCGCCTCTACTACTACATCTGATAGCTTGTTCCAGACACTCACCACCCTCTGTGTGAAAAAATTGCCCCTCTGGACACTTCTGTATCTCTCCCCTCTCACCTTAAATCTGTGCCCTATAGTTTTAGACTCTGCTACCTTTGGGAAAAGATATTGACTATCTAGCTGACCCGTGCCCCTCATTATTTTAAAGGATGAAGTGCCAGAGAATTGAGGTGGACCCTCTAAACCAGACCACCTCGGCACCCACCCCACAGGGCCGCCCACGCTCTGTTTCTGGGGTTGGCAGGTCCGACTCTCTCCTGCACCCCCTGCTCCCCCTCCCCACCCAGAATGAAAACCCCACATTTCAGAGTGTTTACACTGAGGCAGCTTCAGCAAGTTGGGGAATTTCCAGACCCGCACTGCCTGTCTTAGTACAAAGAAAATTACAGCACAGGAACAAGCCCTTGGGCCCTCCGACCCTGCACCGATCATGCTGCCTGTCTGCAGTGAAACCCCCTACCCTTCCGGGGACCACATCCCCCTATTCCTGTCCAGGCAGTGCTGGTGGAAACCTGACTGTTTCTTTTGTCCTTGAGGCCTGTGTGAGTGAACATTATGAAATCAATTCTGTAAAGGCTCTCTGAGCAGCCTACTAAAGGGACCATAAAGAAGACATTGTTACGATGTACTGATCTGTTCGATTAATGCTTCACTTAACTGAACCTTCAGGCTTTTGAAATGTTCTTCAGTTTACCCACTCTGACCCTTTCAGGAGCTCAGCCTTTCCTACGCCTCCCTCATAAACTCTACTGCGTTTCAATTTTAAATGCATTTATGTATCACATTAACAGCATCTCAAAAGTACTTCAAATCAAATTAATTACTTGGAACCATGGTGACTTGTTATTTAGGCAAAGACTGAGACTGATTGGATTTGGTTATGAATCTTCTGATTTTTGATTATCTCACTAACACGGTGCAGGCTGTGTGTTCTACACGAAACAATGCAGATAACTGCAGCAACTAGTTCACACAACTACCCTGGAATTAATGCTTGTGTGTGTGTGTGTGTGTGTGTGTGTGTGTGTCTGTGTGTGTGTGTGTGTGTGTGTTTTTATGTTGATGGTTGAAAATGTAATGTCCAGCAAGAAAAATCTCTTCAAAGATGATCTCAGAATATTCAACATCCACCTTCAGTTTCCACCTCCTTCAAGGAATTCCCGTAACCCCACAGCGATGTTACCCCGGATTCACAGACTCCCTACAGGAAATGGTCATCCCGGCCCATCGAGTCTGCACCAATCCTCCGAGAAAGCATCTCCCCCACCCCCTGGCCTTCCCCTCCAACCTATCCCTATGAGCCCACACATTTATCAGGGCCGATCCACCTAACCTACGCATCTTTAGACATTAAGGGGCAATTTAGCATGGCCAATCCACCTAACCTGCACATCGTTGGACACTAAGGGGGCGATTTAGCATAGCGAACCCACCTAATCTACACATCTTTAGACATTAAGGAGCAATTTAGCACAGCCAATCACCTAACCTACACATTTTGGACTCTAATGGGCAATTTAGCATGACCAATCCACCTAAGCTGTACATCTTTGGATACAAAGCGCCAATTTAGCATGGCCAATCCATCTAACCTACACATGTCTGAACTGAGAGGAAACTGGAGCACCTGGAGGAAACCCATGCAGACATGGGGAGAATGTGCAGAGTCCACACAGATAGTGACCCAACTGGAATTGAAGCCAGGTCCCTGGTGCTGCGAGGTAGCAGTGCTAACCACTGTGCCAGTGTGTCGCCCATAAAGAGGTAAGGGTTATTATCTTAAATTGGGAAGCTGATTTTGATCTAACCCAGTCTGACAGGATTGCAGAATTGAGGACCCAAGGATAGGGCCACATTCCAGGATTTGATCATTGCTGAGGAGAATGGGACGAGCTAAATGAGAAAGTTGCCATTCTGTTTGGGGAAACTCTGGCCTAATCCTTGAACACTTGAACCTGACAGCAGTAACATGGCGTAGCTTACTGAGCGCAGAACACTGGCCACCAAAATCCTCCAATATTGCACTCCATGTAGCACATTGTCAAATATCAGCATGCTGCATGGCACGGTGGCACAGTGGGTTAGCACTGCTGTCTCACAGCGCCAGGAACCAGGGTTTGATTCTTGGCTTGGGTCACTGTCTGTGTGGAGTCTGCACGTTCTCCCCATGTCTGCGTGGGCTTCCTCCCACAGCTCAAAGATATGTGGGTTAGGTGGGTTGGCCATTCTAAACTGCATCTTAGTGTCAGGGGATTAGCTGGGGTAGATACATGGGGCTCTGGGGATAGGGCCTGGGTGGGATTGTGGTCAGTACAGACTCAAGGGGCCGAATGGCCTCTCTCTGCGCCGTCAGGATTCTATGTTTCCTTCAGCCTGACAACCTTCCAGCATCATGTCTTGGATATTGATTATTTCGAGCCTGAGTTTGGACAAGGTTCAGAAAGACCACAGAAGAAGGAATTGATCTCCCACAGACACGGCAGTTTCCCGGCATGCCAATTCTGTCACTCTGATCCTTGTTTCATCTACACGTTTCAGTACTTCTGTAAAATTATCTGATTAACTTTCTTTTATCAAATGAAAATGATTTTAAACAGTGTCCCGAGGCCACAACATAATTAAGGGAATGAGCAGAAAAGCGATAAAGGATTATCAGTGCCGTGCTACGTTCGAGTGGACAAAGTGCAGTGAGGGACGAAGAGTATTTTCTGGTCGGCAGAAACCAGGAGCAGAATTTTCCGGCTGTTCGCCTCCCGCCGCTGCCGTAGCCAGGGTCAACGGGGAGTCTGGTGCTCAGCCAAATCTCCAATCACTGCAGCGGGACTGGAGAATTCCAGCTGTGAGCCAGGTCGGAGACCCCAGGCCCGGAGCTGAGATTCCTCCGTCATGCACCCCCCCCTCCGAGGGAATCACAGTGAGTGAGAGTGAAATTTCAGCAGAGTGTTCAAAGATCTGTTAAACTTGGGGCCGTAGTGTTCAGGTGAAGTTTATTTTTAAAGTTTATTTCTTTATTAGTCACAAGTAAGACTTACACTGCAATGAAGTTACTTTGAAAATCCCCTAGTCACCACACTCCACTGCCTGTTCGGGTACACGCTGAGGGAGAATTTAGCACGGCCAATGTACCCTAACCAGCATGTTTTTTTCAGACTGAGAGGGGAAACCGGAGCGCCCGGAGGAAACCCACGCAGACACGGGGAGGATGTGCAAACTCCATGCAGACAGTGACCCGAGGCCGGAATCGAACCCAGGTCCCTGGCACAGTGAGGCAATAGTGCTAACCACTACATCACAGTGCCGGTAGCACAGTGGTTAGCCCAAGTTTGGAAGGGTTACCCCAGCCAGAGAGATTCGAGACATGATTAACACCGTAAATATACAAAGGTCAGGTGGTGGGCTGGGGTGGTAGAGAGGGAGATGGATATGCCATTCCGCAGAGAACGTACCCTCACCCCCCTCAGGCAATACTCCAAAAAGACAACAGATATCCTATACACACTGCAACCTCAGCTTCCTGTAACTTTACCCTGATTACTCAGGAAGTGGTCACCTTTCCATTCATGCAGCTGCAGGAACCCCCAGACTCACCCTGTCACAACTCCCAACGTTAAATCTTTCCTGCCAACCATTCGATTTTTTTAGTCATCTGCTCTACTTCTATCCTTCCAACTTACGTCAAGTAAACAAGACAACCAACTCCTTCACCATTTTAAAATTCATTTTCAGGATGTGGGCATCGCTGGCTAGGCCAAAATTTATTGACCATCACTAATTGCTCTTGAGAAGGCGGTGATGAGTTGCCTTCTTGAACCGTCACACTCCCTGAAGTGTAGGTACACCCTCGGTGCTGTTAGGGAGGGAGGGAAGTTCTAGGATTTTGACCCAGCGACAGTGAAGGAATGGTCAATATATTTCCAAATCAGGATGGTGAGTGAACCTCCAAGTGATGTTCCCAGGTTCCTACCGCTCTTGTCCTCGATGGTCGAGATCGTGGATTTGGAAGGTGCTGCTTGTGGAGACTTGGTGAGTTGCTGCAGTGCATCTTGTAGATGGTACCTACGGCTGTCACTGTGTGTCAGTGATGGAGGGAGTGAATGATTTGGTAACGGGTAACAACCAAATGGGCTACTTTATCCTGGACGGTGTCGAGCTTCTTGTTGGAACTGCACCCATCTAGGCAAGTGGGGAGTATTCCATTAAAAAGAACAAAGCCCTCCAAGCCTGTGCCAATCACAATGCCCTAACCAAACTAAAAAAAACCCTTACTCAGTCCATTTCCCTCTATTCTCTCCCTATCCATGCACCCATCCAGATGCCTCTTAAATGTTGCTAATGTTCCTGCTTCCACCACCTCCCCTAGCAGCGCGTTCCAGGCACCCACCCCTCTCTGTGTGAAAAACCTCCCCTGTACATTACCTTAAACTTTCTCCCTCTCACCTTGAACCTGTGCCCCCCCGTGTAATTGACACTTCCACCCTGGGAAAAAGCCTCTGACTATCCACCCTGTCTGTGCCTCTCATCATTTTGTAGACCTCTATCAGGTCTCCCCTCAGCTTCCGTCTTTCCAGTGAAAACAATCCCAGTTAATTCAACCTCACCTCATAGCCAACACCCTTGAGACCAGGCAACATCCTGGTGAACTTCCTTTGCACTCTCTCCAAAGTTTCCATGTCTTTCTGGTGGTGTGGTGACCAGAACTGCACACAATACTCTAAATGTGGCCTAACCAAGGTTTTATATTGCTGCAACATGATTTGCCAACTCTTATACTCAATGCCCCAACCAATGAAGGGAAGTGTGCCATATGCCTTAACCACCTGTGTTGCCACTTTTAGGAAACTGTGGACCTGCACACCCAGATCCCTCTGTATGTTAATGTTCCTAAGGGTTCTGCCACTCCTAACTTGTACTTTACAGATGGTGGACAGGCTCTGGAGGTGAGTTACTCGCTACAGGATTCCTGGCCGCTAACTTTTTAAAAGCCAATGGAAGAGGAGGATTTGATATAGATTCCTGCCGCCTGTAGTACTTGGTATTTAAACCCATCTTGCTGCTTTCTGAACACGACTCCCTGATTTAATTTATCTTCTTGACATAAAGCTTGCTGATGTTGTGCGCTGTGGGGCTTAGCCCTTCACCTTCAGTTGCCAGGAGGTGAAGGAACTGCCTTGTACGTCTGTGTGTTTATCCTGCGTTGGAACTTGATTCCTTTTCTCCAAATATTGAGCTTGGCATCACCCCCCAGTGAAAGCTTCTTGTTACTTTCTTATTCTCCACTGTCAGTACTCCAACTCAAACTAGCCTGTTTAAGCATTTTTCAAAGGACGAGCTGTTTTTGAAGAGATAGTCATTAATGAAACTGTGTCTTCTGACTCTGCCTCCCAGACATTGACTGGAGAAATGGAATAGTTACAGCAAGATGCTATTCAGATTCAAGTGACAGAAGCGGATCTCTGAGTCGGGGAAGTGTTTCAGATCATGGTGCTATTACAGAATGTAGGTGGTAACAATGAAATAGGCTCACATATATAACAATCTATCTAATATTCAATAGACAATAAATACACCCCTGATTAATGTGCCTTTCCTGCTGTTGTAGAGAATAAATCTGACAAATACTTTAATGATCAGTGGAGCTGATTGGAATTGGAAATGACTGAGGAAACACAATCTTACATGTTTGTATCAAAGTTTGTCCAATTATTAGGGAATAGAAAAGCCACACACACAATCACACCGTCCTTCATTCAGATATCGCTTTGCTGATGGATCTTTTTACAAATTCCTTCGCTGGTCAGGCTAACATTTTATTGCCCATCCCTAATTGCCCCTTGAGGAGGTGTTGGGTGTGCCACCTTCTTGAATCCGCTGCAGTCCCTGAAGTGTAGGTTCATCCACAAAGCTGATAGCATTTTGACCCAGTGACAGAGAAGCAACGGTCGATATATTTCCATGTCAGGACAATGTGAGGCTTGAAGGGGAACCTGCATGTGGTGGTGTTCCCATGTGTCTGTGCTGCCCTCGCCCTCCTAGGTGGTGGAGGCTGTGGGTTTGGAAGGACTAAAAGGAGCCTTGATGAGTTGCTGTGCTGCATCTTGTCGATGGTACATAGGGCTGCCACCCAATCTTAGCTCAAACTTCAGTTTGTCAGCCTTGGTGCTCACTCCAAGCGGTGTTCAACATGGAGGAGTGCTGATTTATCAGCTGAGGGGCGGGGGGACAGTATGTGTTAATCAGCAGGAGGTTTCCTTGCCCATGTTTCATGTGATGCAATAAGACCTCACAGGGTCCAGAGTCGATGTTGAAAACTCCCAGGGCAACCTGTCCTGACTGCTTGCTGTAATGTCGCCATCTTGGGGATGATGATGGTGGTGGTGTCTGGGACATTGCCTGTAAGGAACGATTCTGTGACTATCACAACGGGTGGCTGTTGCTTGACTAGTCTGTGAGACAGCTCCCCCAGTATCGTCACAAGAGGAGGACATTGCAGTGTCGGCAGGTAGGGCTGGGCTGGGTTTGCCATTGGTGTTTCTGGACCCAAGGTCAATGCCGCATGGTCCACCTTTTTGAGGTTTGAAGCAACTGAGTGGCTTGTTAGGCTATTTCAGAAGATAGTTTGACACTCAGTCACACTGCTGCGCGTCTGGAATCACTTCTCACCCAGTGAAAGGAGCGGTGCTCCGAAACCTCGTGATTCCAAATAAACCTTTAACCTGCTGTTGTGGGACTTCTTACTGTGCTCGACCCCAATCCAACACGGCATCTCCACCTCACATCGAGGAGAGACCAGGTAAGGATGGCAGATTTCCTTCCCCCAGGGAATACGAGTGAACCGGATAGATTGTTCAACAGTAACAATGGTTTCATGGTCACTATTGTTGAGGCGAGACTTTCAATTTGACGTTTATGAACAGAATTTAAATTCCGCTGCCTGCTGGGAGGGATCTAAAATCCTATCTCCAGACCCTGGCCCTGGGCGTCTGGTTGCTGTGCTGGTGATGGTACTACAAGGAGCCCACCCCCCTTGAGTGTTGTATTTTTATAGCACACATTCTAACATTCTCAGCACATTCTAAAGAAGCTCACAATCACCGATATTCCTTTGGAAAGTATTCACTGTAAATTCAGCAATCAGTTTGAAAAGAGAATTGATCTGAATGGTAGTGAATATGTTGTGGCTGAGCTTGGATGAGGAAGTCGATTTGTTTCCAGTATTGAGAGAATTACCGGCCCCCCCAATAACCCCAAAAAACACTGAACAGCCAAACACCAGTGTGGCACGGTGACACAGTGATTAGCGCTGCTGCCTCACAGCCCCAGGGACCCGGCTGGGATCAAAGTCTGTGTGGAGTCTGCACGTTCTCCCCATGTCTGCGTGGGTTTCCTTCAGGTGCTCCGGTTTCCTCCCACACTCCACAGCTATGCGGGTTAGGTGGATTAGTGCGGTAAATATGTGGGGTTACCTGGTAAGCCTGGGTAAGAATAGGTGCAGGCTTGATTGGCCAAATGGCCTCCTTCTGTACTGTAAAGATTCAATGATTCATTTTTACAATAAAAACAATAACATCTTGGCGCTGGGTGACTCATTTGGTACTGAATCCCCCACACTGACCCTCTGACAGTGCGGCACTCCCTCAGCACTGACCCTCTGACAGTGCGGCACTCCCTCAGCACTGACCCTCTGACAGTGCGGCGCTCCCTCAGCACTGACCCTCTGACAGTGCGGCGCTCCCTCAGCACTGACCCTCTGACAGTGCGGCGCTCCCTCAGCACTGACCCTCTGACAGTGCGGCGCTCCCTCAGCACTGACCCTCTGACAGTGCGGCGCTCCCTCAGCACTGACCCTCTGACAGTGCGGCGCTCCCTCAGCACTGACCCTCTGACAGTGCGGCGCTCCCTCAGCACTGACCCTCTGACAGTGCGGCACTCCCTCAGCACTGACCCTCTGACAGTGCGGCACTCCCTCAGCACTGACCCTCTGACAGTGCGGCACTCCCTCAGTAGGGACTAGTTTGACATTTTTCCCTAAACACCAAGCTCCAGGCCATATTTTGATGGTCTTCCCACAGCACGCGGACTGCAGCGATTCAAGAAGGCAGCTCACCCCCACCTTCACAAGGGGCAACTCAGGACGGGCAATAAATACTGGCCCAGCCAGTGTCCCCTGAATGAATAATAAATTGGATTGTTATCTGAAAAGGAAGAGTGTGTGTGATTACAGGGAAGAGCCCGAGGAGTTTGTTCGTTCGGAGACTGAGGAACAAATCTCCGCCCTGTGCTGTGTAACCGTTCAGCGAGTCCTTTGGGTGATGTTGAGAAGGTGGAATCCTGAGGCATTTGTCTGCAGCGTCTGAGTAATTCATGCAAATTAGATGTCCATCAATCTTCCTTCATCCAACAGGAACTGGTGTGATTCCTTCTCTCTGCCTCACACCTGTCTGCTACCTTCAGGGGTTCTGTGGTTTCAAAACATTCTCTGCATTACAAAGATCCTGATTTTAATTTTGATATTTTCGCCTCTCTAATCAGTGGATCAGCCCACAGAGATCAGGCTGGAGCTCTTTGATGAATTCACATTGATTACAATTTATAATCTACCACATCTAATTAAGCCTTATTGACTTTTCTTCAGACTAGATTCAGTCGCTAACAAAGTTATCAAACTGCAAGTTTAGAACTTTATTTTAATTAACAACCTGAATTTTAACCCTTTGTGATTATGGTCTAACTGTTAGCCTTTTCCCTTTTTGTAGATGTATCCGGGATCTCACCAACTTCCTGCAACCTGACAGGAGTTCGATCTCATCTCAGCAACATTCCCTCAACATAATTTACAAGCTCTCCTGATCCTGACTTTCTCCACTTCTTCCTGAGACATCTCTTTCTGAAGGTGCAGTGATGAGTTACTGACAATCCGCTGTCTTGTTCTGTCACCCAGATTTTACTCTTAATTTTAATAAGTTAGGGGTAAAATGATGATGGAGAAGGAATCAGGGATTCTCTTCACTCTATACAGATTCCAGTCTTAGCGTTTTTCACGTTTTCTTTTATTAGTGTCACAAGTAAAGCTTACGTTAACACTGCAATGAACTAACTGTGAAAATCCCCTAGTCACCACACTCTGGCACCTGTTTGGGTACACTGAGGGAGAATTTAGCACGGCCAATCCACCCTAACCAGCACATCTTTCAGACTGTGGGAGAAAACCCACAAAGACATGGGGAGAACATGCAGACTCCACAAAGACAGTGACCCGAGGCCAGAATCGAACCCGGGTCCCTGGCTCTGTGAGGCAGCAATGCTAACTACTGTGCTACCGTGCCACCGTTGACACGATCAAGAAAGCTGATTGGAACAAGGGAATATCTTCAACAGGGACAGAGAAAGGAAGTGAAAACAGAGAGATATTCCTGATGCTGCGTTACTCCTCTGGGTGACCAGAGTTCCCTGATGCTGCAAAAAGCCTGGGATTGCACTCTGACTGTGGTGACGGTTGTGCCTTAGCTAAATGTGTGCAGACCAAGTGAATTACACTCACAAAAATGGTGATTTTTAATGATAAACAGGGGAGTATTCCAGGCTGTACAATCTACAAATCAAATTTGGCAACCCCCTTGAGCAAGTCCTGAATGATTCATGTCCTCCTCTATAATTCCTGACAGTAACCCTGCCCTTAACTCCTGAGAAACTGGGCCAGGAAACAATAAAAAACCCACCCTTTAAAAATTAGGATGGCAGGAGAAGGAAGAGGGAGGTAGAGAGAAAACAGGGCATTGTGGACCAGTCAGCCTAACTGATTGACCTCCCTGTGGGGCTCATTATATCTGAGTTCCCCCGGTAACAGGCAGTGGCTGCCCAGCTGGTACTCATTACCTGAGCCTTTTGTAAAGCAGGCCCAGGACTGGGCCTGCTGGACGATAGTCCCAGACAGGGACTAGTGTGTGTGTGTACACCATTGTAGTGGTTTTACTTTGCATTCTGTAATAAATGATGTTCTTTTTCAATGGGGCTCCCTGAGTCATTGCAATTTAGTTTCCTGATCTAAATCATTAATACACATTGTGAACAGTTGGTGGGGAAAATTTTAGAATCCATTATCAAAGGTTTTGTAGCAGACCACTTGGAAATTAGTGGCAGGATTGGACAAAGTCAGCGTGGGTTTACAAAAGGGAAATCATGCTTGACAAAATTCTTTGAGTTTGTAATGAATAGCGTTTATGATGGAGAGCCAGAGAATTTGGTTTATTTTAGCTTTCAGAAGATGTTCGACCAAGTCCCACATAAGAGTGTAAACTTAAAATGCCTGGTTCTTGGGGGTAATGCGTTGAGCTGGATAGAAATCTGGTTGGCAGACAAGTAACAAAGAGTCGGAATGGCAGGCAGTGATTAGTGGGGTACCACAGCGATTAGTGCTGGGACCCCAACTGTTCAGGATATATTTTAATGATTTGGATCAGGAAATTAAATTGCAATGATTCAGCTGGTCCCACAGGAAAGGAACATAGTTATTACAGAATGCAATATAAAACCACTACCATGGTGTGGACACACTAGTCCCTGCCTGGGATTAACATCCAGCAGGCCCAGTCCTGGGCCTGCTTAATAAAAGGCTCAGGCAATGATCTCCAGCTGGCCAGGCCACTGCCTGTTACCAAGGGAACTCAGAAATAATAAGCCCCACAGGGAGATCACTCATTGATTCCCCATGGACCTTGTGGGGGCTATCACACAAATGTAATGTCCCCAAATTTGCAGAAATTACAAAGTTGGGTGGGAGGGTGAGCTGTGCCGAAGGTGCAGAGGTTCTTCAGTGTGATGTGGACAGGCTGAGTGTGTGGGCAAACTGAATGGCAGCTGCAGTATAATGTGAGTAAATGTGAGGTCATCCACTTTGGTAGCAATAATAGGGAGACAGATTATTATTTGAATGGCTAGAGAGGGTAATGGGCAATGAGACCTGGGTGTTCTTGTGCACCAGTCACTGAAGGTAAGTATGCAGGTTCAGCAGGCGGTAAAGAAGGTGAATGTCATGGTGAGAGGATTAGAGTACAGGAGCAGGAATGTCTAAACAGGGCCTTAGTGGGGCCACACCTGGAGTATTGTGTGTAGTTTTGGTGTCCTTATCTGAGGAAGGATGCCTTTCTATAGAGGGAGTACAGCGAAGGTTTACCAGGCTGATTCCTGGGATGGCAGGTCCGCTGTATGAGAGAGATTGAGTCAGTTTGTATATTTTCATGAATTTATTGTGGGGGGGGGGGGTAATCTCTTGGAAACTTATAAAATTCTAACAAGACTTGACGGGGTAGATGCAGAAAAGATGCTCTTGATGGTAGGACTGCTCAGAATCAATGGTTACAGTCTAAGGATATGGGCAAACATTTTAGAACTGAGATAAGGGGAATATATTCACCCAGAGAGTAGTGAATCTGTGGAATCCACGACCAATAGTTGAGACCAAAACATTGTATGTTTTTGTAATAACTCCACTGAGGCGAAAGTCCCGTCACCAAGTTACTTTATTTACACCATGTATCTGTACACAGCCAGCTCTCCAGTCGCTCCCTGCTGAATGCAGGCTGAGAGTCTGACACACCTGCTTTAACACAGTAAAAAGTCTGACAACACCAGGTTTTAGTCCAACCTATTTATTTGATAATATTCTCACTAGCTTTTGAGGGGACAGCCTCTTCGTCAGGTGAATGGACTTTTTACTGTGTTTACGCCAGTCCAATGCCGGCATACCCACATCACACCTGCTTTAAACAGGGAGCACAAGGTTCCCTGATTTAAACATCAGTTAGCACTCACCAGATAGTTCAAACCCTAGCAAGCCAATCTCATTAGCCTGGCTAAAGTCATCACAGTTTTCAAGAAGCAGTTAGATGTCGCTCTTGGTTGAAAGGGGATTGTAGGATGTTGGGGGAAAGGAGGGTTCAGGCTATTGAGTTTGATGATTATTCATGATCAGAATGCATAGCGGAGCAGGTCCGAAGGGCCGAATGGCCTACTCAGCTTCTAGTTTCAATGTTTATTAGAGAAAGAGGGGAAGGAGGGGATGGGAATTAACCCCATGTGGAGGGTAGGAGAGAGATTGGATAAGGTAAGGAATGATGGAGCGAAGGGTTTGTGGAGAGAATGGGGATTCTGAAGTGTGTGTGTGTGAGGGATCAGCTGGGCTAAACAGCCCCAAACCCGAGGGAGGATTCCCTCATTTCCCATTGGAAGCCCATCTCAATGTCAGCCTCTGACCCCAGCTTGTCTGCCTTGGGGAGCAGCACCGACCAATTCTGTTGCAGGAACAAGCTGTTGGCGTTAATGTTTAGCTGTCTGGAGCAGAACCATCAACAGAACCAGTAAATCCCTCTGGGCAATGGGGAAGTCCTGAACTCAATCCGGGGAATAGGCTGCACATTGTAGAATCGTTTCAATTTCCAGCTGCTTCTTTGTCTCGCAGTGGCCCAGCGGCTGAATGGAGTGGCCTGTGTAATACTGAGCGACACAGGTCAGGCAGCTCCCAGCTCCTGTCCCCATGCGCAGATAGCAGAAATATGTCTCTCAGGAGCCTGAGCTACAGAGCTGATTGTCAGCTGAGATTTCAATCTCAAAATCCCTCCTGATAGAAACAGAATGGATGTCCGTGTGTCGGGTACAAACAGAATGTACCGTGCTCCTCTCTGTCCAGTCACACAGGAGTGGTGAGCACTGCTACCTCACAGCACCAGGCACCCGGGTTCAATTCCTGCCTTGGATAACTGTGGAGTCTGCGCATTCTTCCCATGTCTATGTGGGTTTTTTCCGGGTGCTCCGGTTTCCTTCCACACTCCAAAGACGTGAAGTTTAGGTGATAAATTGCCTCTTAGTGTCACATGATGTGTAGGTTAGATGGATTGGCCACGGTAAATGTGTGCGGTTACAGGGAGAGGGCATGGGAGAGGCCCGGGTAAGGTACTCTGTCAGAGAGTTAGTGCAGACCTGATGGGCTGAATGGCCAACTTCTGCACTGTAGAGACTCTATGATTCTATGAATTATGGCAAACTGCCTAAGGAACCAATATCTGCAGTCTCATTGAACGTTAATGCTTTCCATAACAGCTCTGTGGGCAGCTAGAAGGCAGGCTCCTGTCGACAGGTTAGGCCCCACAAGTTTGACACAAAATGGCCTCTTAGTTGCCTCACAGAAGTGGGGAAACGTTGTTAATGGCCACCCCTCAGCTGCTTTTCCCACAGAAACAGAAATGGAGAGTGAGCTGTAATGCACTGCGTCTGAAAGGAGATTCAATATTAATTTTCAATGGGAATTAGATCGGTAGTTAGAGAAGGACATTTGCAGGGTCACAGGGAAAGAACAGGGTGAGATCAGATTGATTCACTCTCTCAGAGAGCGCAATCGGCTGCTTCATTCAAGCTTAGGGGAGGCCATGGCCTAGTGGTAATATCACTAGACCATTAATCCAGAAACTCAGTTAATGTTCTGGGGATCCGGGTTCGAATCTCGCCACAGCAGCTGGCGGAATTTGAATTCAATAAAAAATATCTGGAATTAGAATCTACTGACGACCGTGAAACCGTTACCGATTGTTGGAAAAACCCACCTGATTCAGTAATGTCCCTTTAGGGAAGGAAATCTGCCGTCCTTACCCGGTCTGGCCTACATGTGACTCCAGATCCCAGCAATGTTGTTAACTCTCAACTGCCCTCCAAGGGCAATTAGGGATGAGCAATAAATGCTGGCCCAGCCAGCAACACCCATCAATAAGCCCCTAAAATCATAGAATCACACAGAGCAGAAGGAGGCCTTTTGGCCCATCGAGTCTGTACCGATCACAATCCCACCCTATCCCCATAACCCCATGTATTGGCCCTAGCTAGTCCCCCTGACACTAAGGGACAATTTATCATGGCCAATCAACCTAACCTGCACATCTTTATATTGTGGGAGGAAACCGGAGCACCCGGAGGAAACCCATGCAGACGCGGAGAGAATGTGCAAACTCCACACGGACAGTGACCCAAGCCGGGAATCGAACCCAGGTCCCTGGTGCTGTGAGGCAGCAGTGCTAACCCACTGTGCCACCGCGCTGCCCCATGTCCCATGAATAAAAAAAATCTACATGAAAAAGTCAGCCAGAATTCCAGCTGTGAAGTCACTGTCCAGGGAATCTCACTCAGGAGAATGGGATATGGGTGTCTGATGCGGGAGGTTAGGGTCAGAAATGGATGGAAGGTTCAGCCCAGTGTTTACCCGCATCAGAGTGGGGAGAATCACAGAACAAAGCAGAACCCTATAAACCGTACAGAGGCAGTGTGAGTTAACGTCAGTGCAGATAAGGAGGAAGAACTTTCCTGCATTAATGACCTGTCCATCCTAATAAGCAGCAGCAGGGCCATTCCTCATGTCCCACACTCTGGTAGTTTTACGGCTGTGAGTGGGAAGGGTGGGGTTAAAGAGGTCAATCAGTGCTTATCAAACACTTCCCTTCATGTCTCTGTCTGTGTCACTGTGCAGCAGGAAATAAGTCTGAAAGGATCTGCAGCACGAAGAGTCCAGGGGTGTTAATATCGCAGACATCAGACAAAGGATAAAGTAAGAACAAGACGCAGTGTTTCCAGGTTGTGCCTGTGCTCAGACAAGGGCCTGTGAATCAAACACTCAATCAGCTAAAATATCATCAACCCTTTCCTCAGAAATATCGAGACATCCGATGGCCAAGGGCCTTATTTCTATTTGTTCACGGGACGTAGGTGTCACTAGCTAGGCCAGTATATATTACCCATCCCTAATTACCCCTTGGGAAAGTGGTGGTGAGCTGCTTCCCTGAACCCGCTGCAGCCTGTGGTGGGGGGAGCTACATCCACAGCACTGTTCAGGAGGGAGCTCCAGGATTTTTACCCAGCGACAGTGAAGAAATTGCAGATTAATTTCCAAATCAAGCTGCAAGTAACGTGGGGTGTGTTGTGTGTATTGAAAATTGCATTGTGCCTTTTGTCCATTAGTTATTTATTTTTATTAGTGTCACAAGTGGGCTTACATTAACACTGCAATGAAGTTACTGTGAAAATCCCCCAGTCTCCACACTCCACCCCGTGCTCGGGTACATTGAGGGAGATTTTAGCACGGCCAATGCATCCTAACCAGCATGTCTTTCAGACTGTGGGAGGAAACCAGAGCACTTGGAAGAAACCCACGCAGGCATGGGGAGAACATACAAACTCCACACAGACAGTGACCCGAGCGGGAATTGAACCCAGGTCCCTGGAGCTGTGAGGCAGCAATGCTAACCTGTGTCACTGTGCTGGCCTTAGAGCTATCATACACACAGATGCCATCAGGAGGAGTCTGTTGTAATGTCAGCATAACATTACTAGAAGGGAAATAGTGGCCCAGTCATAGTTTTACTTTTGCTTTGAGCAGTGCACAAACACACAGCCCAAGTGCATTCAGGTTTTATACCTATGTATAGCTGTTCTCATGCCTAGTCTTAATAAGTACACCCATAACATATTTACCAAATCCCTTCTGAGCGATTATTGCCTTGTATCGTGTGTAGTAAATAAGCTGAAGGTATTACATCATTATATTAACACAACAGAGCCCAGATGGAAATAAAGAATCTTCAGTGTTTTAACAGCACTGGGCAGTTGTAATTCTGAATGATTCTTATCGAACCCCTTCCTCTTCCTTCCAAAAAATGTCAGAAGAAGAACTTGCAGGTGGTGGTGTTTCTACGCATCTGTTGTCATAGAAATCATAGAAATCTTACAGTGCAGAAGGAGGCCTTTTGGCCCATTGAGTCTGCACTGACCACAATCCCACCCAGGCCCTACTCCCATATCCCTACATATTTACCCGCTAACCTACACATCTCACGACACTAAGGGCAATTTTTAGCATGTCCAATCAGCCTAACCCACACATCTTTGGACTGTGGGAGGAAACCAGAGCACCCGGAGGAAACCCATGCAGACACGAGGAAAATGTGCAAACACAGGCAGTGACTCAAGCCAGGAATCGAACCCGGGTCCCTGGAGCTGTGAAGCAGCAGTGCTAACCATTGTGCTACAGTGCCGCCCCAAGCTATTGGGAGGGGAGAGTGGGAGGGGAAAGGGGGAAGGGACATGCCAACTTGTACATAGAGTATATTCAAAATAATGAGTTTTGGGGCTGGGTAAAAGTGCTGCCAAATATACTGGGTTGACTTATACACCACAATTTATGGTAACAGTGACAGAAACCTGGGGAATGCCTGCTCATCTTGATTCAACACAAAAACATTCTAAATTTATCTTCATTGTTTTTTATCCATTTGTGGGACATGAACGTCGCTGGCTGGTCAGCATTTATTATCCATTCCTCGTTGTCCTTGGAGGGCAGTTGAGGGTCAATCACATTGCTGTGGCCCTGGAGTCACATGTAGACCAGACCAGGGTAAGGATGGCAGATTTCCCTCTCTGAAAGACATTAGTAATTAGTAATCTCTCGAATAGGGAAATGGGATGCTTTCAGCAAAGTTTATTCTAGCCCTTATTTTGCTTTATGAATTTTGCATTATGAAACTATTTTGATGAAATATTAGACAACAATTTCTGGAGTCTCCATGTGCAATTGGACGGATCCTTGGTCGGTTCCCCAGCAGTGAGAGAGAGATGGGAGCTTCTGATGGGTTAAGATAAATTTGCAGAATTCTGGTGGTCCAGAAAGAGCAGGTCACCCACCCCCACCACCCCCACCCCCACTGTCAGCTCCCACAACATCAATATCTTTTTCTGAAGTTTATGTATTATTTTCTCCAGTAGGCTGGCATTAACACTGCAACATTCCGGCACCTGTTTGGGTCAATGCAACTAACCAGCACATCTTTCAAATGTGGGAAGAAAATGGAGCGGAAAGCAAAAACCCATGCAGACATGGGGAGAATGTGCAGGCTCCTCACAGACAGTGACCCAAGCTGGGAATCGAACTCAATCCCTGGCACTGTAAGGCAGTAGTGCTAACCACCGTGCCACCTCACCCTATATATGTCCCCCTGCCCTAAATTCACCCTTGTACCCTCCCTCTTCCCCCTGCACCCTCTCCCCTTTCCCTCTTGATCCCTTCCCCTTCCTTGTCACTGACACATTTCCCCACAACCTCCCACATATCCTGTGCCTAGCCCATACCTTCCACCTCCCCCTGCCCCCGACGCTGCACCCCTTACCCTGGCCCCCTCCCATCCTGCCCCCTTCCACCTTGCCCCTTCCCCCTTCCTCCCCATTCCCCCTGCCCTCACTCCACCCTGCCCTCTCACCCTGCACACCTTCACCCGGCACCCCTCAGTCCCACCCTGCCCCTACACCCCCCCCCCCCCACCCCCACCCTGCCCCTTGGCCCCTCTCCCCACACCCTCCCGTATTTAATTATCAGCAGGTTGGTGAGGGGCTGGTGTGTTCTGCTGTAGTGGAACAGGATTAATCCCACCAACTTCCTTCCCACTGGAGACTGAATAAGACGAATGCAGTCTCAGAATGAATAAATCACAAAGCATACCTCGAAAGGTAGGAATTAAACGATATTTTTAAATAGATTTATTTGAGGTTTGCTGAATGACTGGGTGATGATGGTGCCTTTGTACCCGGATTAGAGATGAAAGATTGAAGATTAACTGAGTTAATGATGGTGTTGAGCAGAATAATAAATTCAGGCTTGCTGGCAAAGTCTCTGAGTGCAGAGGACACGAGAAAGGGAGAAGCTGCTGCAGGAACGGAGAGACCGCGAGGGACGGAGAGACCGCGAGGAACGGAGAGACCGTGAGGGACGGAGAGACCGTGAGGGACGGAGAGACCGCGAGGAACGGAGAGACCGTGAGGAACAGTGACTGTGAGGAACGGAGAGACCGTGAGGGACGGAGAGACGGTGAGGAATGGAGAGATCGCGAGGGACGGAGAGACCGTGAGGGACGGAGAGACCGTGAGGAACGGAGAGACCGTGAGGAACGGAGAGACCGTGAGGAACAGTGACTGTGAGGGACGGAGAGACCGCGAGGGACGGAGAGACCGCGAGGAACGGAGAGACCGCGAGGAACGGAGAGACCGTGAGGAACAGTGACTGTGAGGGACGGAGAGACCGCGAGGAACGGAGAGACCGTGAGGGACGGAGAGACCGTGAGGAACGGAGAGACCGCGAGGAACGGAGAGACCGTGAGGGACGGAGAGACCGTGAGGGACGGAGAGACCGCGAGGAACGGAGAGACCGTGAGGAACAGTGACTGTGAGGAACGGAGAGACCGTGAGGGACGGAGAGACGGTGAGGAATGGAGAGATCGCGAGGGACGGAGAGACCGTGAGGGACGGAGAGACCGTGAGGGACGGAGAGACCGTGAGGGATGGTGACCATGAGGGACGGTGACCGTGAGGGACGGTGACCGTGAGGGACGGAAAGCTCCTTCCAACTCTCCCTTTTCTCAGCCTATTGTGAAAAGTAATCTCCTTTCTCCACAAACTGATTTAATGGAGATTGGGATTAGGGAATATTTCAATTCCTCTGTTCCTGCACTGTGGATTCTGTGGGATAACCTTTCACCCTCAGCTACTCCCAGGATTCACTCAGGGCTCTAAGGACACCTTCACCTTGATGACCCTTCCCCTGTGACCCTTGGCATAGTCATCCCATGTTGCGAATATCCCATGTCCTCTATCTGTTGTCACCGTGCCTCTGAGCTTGACTTGAACTGTGATTCAATGCTTGCCCAGGGAACTGTAAGGATTAGGGTTAGAGTCTGCATTAGGGGTCAGGGGTTAGGGGCTAGCGTCTGGATTTTGAGTCAGGAGTTAGGGGTTAGGAGTTAGGATTTAGGGTTAGGGTCTGAGTTTGAGTTAGGGTTCGGGTTTGGATTAATGCTAGGGTGTGGGTTCGGGTTGGGGTTAAGGTTAGTTTTAGGGTTAAGACCTAGGTTAAGGTTAGGGTTAATGTTAGGGTGTGGGTTAGGGTTAGAGTTTGAGTTAAGGTTAGAGTTAGGGTTTATGTTAGGATTAAGGTTAGAGTCTGGTTTAGGATTAGGGTTTGGTTAAGGTCTGGTTTAGGGTTCTGGTTAGTGTTAGGGGCTTGGGATTAGGGTTGGGGGTTAGGGTTAGGGTTCAGTTTAGAGAGTTAGGGTTAGGGGGTTATCGTTAGGGTCAGGGTTTAGGGTTCAGTTCTGGTTTAGGGTTAGGGTTAGGGTCTCATTTAGGGTTGGGGTTAGGGTCTGAATTAGGGTTAGGGTTAAGGAACACAAAAGGTTAAACCCATGACAGAATTCCTAAAATCAGGTATCAATGCGGAGGCAATCAGTTGCAGACTCACTTTTTCTCAGTGGAGAGACAGACGCTGAGGGTAGACCTGATGGAGGTCTACACCTCCCACAATGCAAAAGACGTGCTGATTAGGGTGGATTGGCCATGCTAAATTCATTGTACCTGAACAGGCACCGGAGTGTGGCAGCTAGGGGATTTTCACAGTAACATCATTACAGTGTTAATGTGAGCCTACTTGTGACCCTAATAAACTTTAACTCACATCCTAAACAACACATATTGGAATTTTTCCCCAGTCTCTGATTCCCATCCAAGTGAATCTTGTTTGTCTCGGCAAAATTGCGCACAATCCTCCAGGTGTGACCTCACCAATGCCCTGTACAGGCGTATCAAGACATCCCTGTTCCTATACTCAAATCCTCTCACTATGAAGACCAACGCACTGTTTCCCTTCTTTCCTGCCCGCTGTACCTACGCGCTTACTTTCAGAGACTGATGCACGAAGACTCCAAGGTCTCGTGTGTTCACCTCTCTCAATTTACAGTAATGGTGACCATGCAATCATTGTGGATTGTCAGAAATATCACTAATACCCTCTGGAGAGGGTGATCTGCCATCCTCACCTGGCCCTGTTTATGTGTGACTCTTGACCTTGTGGTTGACACTGAACAGCCCTCTGGCCGAGTGAGACAGACCGCAGCGGGTCCAGGAAGGCAGCTCACCATCACCTTCTGAAGGGGCAATTAGAGATGGGCAATGGCTGTCGAGTCCAGGCAGTGACACCCGTGAACGAGTGAAAATTACCAGAAGCTAAGTGAATATCAGAGTTATCGGGAATTATTGTAAATGGATGGAGTCTTATTAATTGCTGCAGATAAACTCCTCACTTGAGATTTTGTTCAAAGCCGCACTATTGTTGCAGAATTGGGATTGTAAGCAGTTGCTATCAGTGAGATATCAGTGTGTTTCTGTATTGCCTCAGAAATCACTGGTTAATAGGATATGAAATGAGTGATTGATACAATCTGCCTACATTATGACGCTGTGGGGTTGTGACAGGCATGTTAACATCGAGGACTATCCAATCCTCTGATTCATGGTTTAAATAACCAAACTGTGACTTCAGTGGATCAGAGGGAACTCTCAAACACTCAGTTCAATAGGCAGAGACATGGGACCATGAGAAGGAACGGGTGCAACTCCCTACGCCTGGGGTGAACTCCCTTCCTCTGTAACCATCTTTCTCTCCTGTCATTCCCTTCCTCTGTGTAACCATCCCCCCCCATAACCCCCTCCTCTGTGATCACCCCCTGTCCTGTGACTCCGTCCACCCTTGTCACCCCCTCACATCCCCTGAGACCCTCCCATACCCTGTGACCCCCCCTCCCATCCCCTGTGACCCCCCCTCCCATTCCCTGTGACCCCCCCTCCCATCCCCTGTGACTTCTTCCTTTCCCCTGTGACCCTCCCGTCCCCTGTGACCCCTCCCATTCCCTGTGACCCCCCCCCCCCCCCCCATCCCCTGTGATGAGCTCTCCCTCTGTGACCTCCCCCCTGTGACTAACACTTTTCCCTTTGTGTTGAACATATTTATGTCTGAGAATTGGGGAAATCCGTACAGCAATCAGCAGTGGGCCAGGCTGGACCCCCCTTTCAACCCCCTCACTGTCTTAGCTTTTCTCAGCATTAAATTTAATTTACCATTCACCTGGTTAATTTCACAACGGAACTAAATCCCCCTGCCCCCAGAATCATACAGCAGTCCCACTTTATTAATCCCGTGACAGTGCGGCACTCCCTCAGTACTGACCCGCTGACAGTGCGGCACTCCCTCAGCACTGACCCTCTGACAGTGCGGCGCTCCCTCAGCACTGATCCTCTGACAGTGCGGCGCTCCCTCAGCACTGACCCTCTGACAGTGCGGCACTCCCTCAGCACTGACCCTCTGACAGTGCGGCACTCCCTCAGCACTGACCCTCTGACAGTGCGGCACTCCCTCAGCACTGACCCTCTGACAGTGCGGCACTCCCTCAGCACTGACCCTCTGACAGTGCGGCACTCCCTCAGCACTGACCCTCTGACAGTGCGGCACTCCCTCAGTACTGACCTTCTGGCATTAGCTGAAGTTAAAACTCTCCAGGCTATGATTTCTGAAAAAATTCTGCAGGTTATTACCTGAATGGAAAGCAGATTCCAAATGTGTCCGGCAGAGGGATCTGGGTGTCTTTGTTCATGAATCACAGAAAGTTGGTATGCAGGTGCAGCATGTAATAAAAAAGGCAAATGGAATGTTTCAGTTATTGCAAACGGACTGGAATAAAGAAGTAGAGAAGTGTTGTTGTGATTGTATAGGGTGTTGGTGAGACCACACCTGGAATATTGTGTCCAGTTTTGGTCTCCTTATTTGAGGAAAGATGCAATGGGATTGGAGGCAGTTCGGAGGAGGTTCACCAGATTGATTCCGGGGATGAAAGGGTTGATGTACGAGGAGAGATTAAACAGTTTGGGCTTGTACTCGTTGGAGTTTAGGAGGATGAGAGGGGATCTGATCGAGGGTTATAAAATACTAAAAGGGATTGATAAATTAAATGTAGACCAAATCTTTCCTCTCGTGGGGCAATCTGGAACAAGAGGTCACAGGTATAGACAGAGAGGTGGTAGATTTAAAACTGAGATGGGGAGGAGCTACTTCTCACAGAGGGGGGTGAATTTATGGAACTCGCTGCCCCCAGAGCACGGTGGAGTCTGAATCACTGAAAAGGAGATCGATATATTTCTGATAAAAAAGGGGTAAGGGGATATGGGGAAGAGGTGGGGAGGTGGATTGGAGACCAGGGAGAGACCAGCCATGATCTGATTGAATGTCAGGGCAGGATTGAAGGGCTGAATGGCCTCCTCCTGCTGCTCATTCCTATGGCCAGGATGTGTGGAGGGATGGGATGTGACAGAGGGCTGCCTGCCAGGGAATCATAAGGAGGGGCGGGGGGGAAGTGGACCATGCAAAAGGACGTTGACTCCGCGCAGGATTTTCCAGCCTTGGGATGAGTGTGGTCGGAAAATCCCGCTCGGAGTTTCTTTCAGAATAAAACTCCGTGGATTCTGCTCAGCACCTTCCATTTCCCGTGTTAGTCTCTGGCAACAAGGTAAGGAACCCAATGCTCCATTCAGGGTAAGTTTGTGTGCACTGAGAATTAGTTTGAAACAAACTGGGGTAGCAGGGTGGCACAGTGGTTAGCATTGCTGCTGCACAGTGCCAGGGACCCGGGTTCAATTCCCGGCTTGGGTTTAGTTTGCACATTCTACCCGTGTCTGTATGGGTTTCCTCCCACAGTACGAAAGATGTGCAGGTTAGGTTGATTGGCCATGCTAAATTGACCCTTAGTATCAGGGGATTAGCAGGGTTCCTTTTTGTTCATGGGAATAGAGCCTGGTTGGGAGTGTAGGCAGTACAGACTCGATGGGCCACATTGCCTTCTGCTCTGTAGGGATTTTCTGATTGGATGAAGTCTGGTTTGCTCAGGGATAAATGCAGAGAATTGACCGGAGGCTTTCCACACCGTTAATCCAAGCTGGACATGGGCTGAGATCTGGAAGGTCAGTGCCTGACCTCACATCACAGCAGAGACCAGACATGGAGTCTTCATTCCAGCTCCTCCTCTCTGTGTGATGGTCCAGAACTGCAGATAGCTGTTTGTTCAGAACGATATCACTGACACCCCCTGCAAGGCAGCAAATAAGAAATAACCTTCACAGTGTGAATGGAAATGGTCTCTGACCTCTCTCCCTCAGTCAGCCTCGGAATTCGAGTTTCAATAGTTTAATCCTGAGAGGGAGAGGGATTTGAATAGACTTCAGAATGAATCCTAGCAGAACAGTATCAGTGAAAACATTGGGCAAGAATTGAATACAGCTGGCTTCAGGGTTCAGGAGCGACAATGTGCAATCACACTGCACCCAATCCAGTTTAAATAGGCAGCAAACAAACCTCTGACAGCACCCACCGAGGGAGTGCCGCACTGTCAGTGGGTCAGTGCTGAGGGAGTGCCGCACTGTCAGAGGGTCAGTGCTGAGGGAGTGCCGCACTGTCAGAGGGTCAGTGCTGAGGGAGCGCCGCACTGTCAGAGGGTCAGTGCTGAGGGAGTGCCGCACTGTCAGAGGGTCAGTACTGAGCGAGCACCGCACTGTCAGAGGGTCAGTGCTGAGGGAGTGCCACACTGTCAGAGGGTCAGTGCTGAGGGAGTGCCGCACCGTCAGAGGGTCAGTGCTGAGGGAGTGCCGCACTGTCAGAGGGTCAGTGCTGAGGGAGTGCCGCACTGTCAGAGGGTCAGTGCTGAGGGAGTGCCGCACTGTCAGAGGGTCAGTACTGAGGGAGTGCCGCACTGTCAGAGGGTCAGTGTGGGGGATTCAGTACCAAATGAGTCACCCAGTGCCAAGATGTTATTGTTTTTATTGTAAAAATGATTCATTGAATCTTTACAGTACAGAAGGAGGCCATTTGGCCAATCAAGCCTGCACCTATTCTTACCCAGGCTTACCAGGTAACCCCACATATTTACCGCACTAACCCACCTAACCCGCTTAGCTGTGGAGTGTGGGAGGAAACCGGAGCACCTGAAGGAAACCCACGCAGACATGGGGAGAACGTGCAGACTCCACACAGACTTTGATCCCAGCCGGGTCCCTGGGGCTGTGAGGCAGCAGCGCTAATCACTGTGTCACCGTGCCACCCACCTGAAGGGGGAATATGGGGTTTATTTCCGTCCTCGCTATCCGGGGACAGGCAAGCTGCTTTTCCCCAGAGTCCGGTGGTCCACATTGGTCCCAGTCCCCCTGGGGAGAGGGTGACCCGGCACTCTGAGCCCTCTCTGGGTGTTGGATCCACCATAAACCGGGGACCAGGATAAGGAGCTGCCACCCAGGAGACTGACCCTACCACCAATCGGCACCTCTGGGAGAAGGGAGGAGAAAACTGGAGCAAAACAGCTCAGCGAAGCGGTCGCCGTAGCAACGAGCTGACGACCAACTGCTTCCCCTCTCTATCAGCAGAATTTTTATATCTGATTTTTAAAGCCTGCGGTTAAATCTGTGAGCTGACACGGGAGATAGCGACGTGTATCAGCAGGAAAGGCTCTGGCTGTACAGAGAATGTGAAACAACACTGACATTTACAGCAAGAAGAAGACAAAAGCTTTCTGATCGCGCTGTCGACATTCAATCTCGCAAACTCCCGTTAACCTCTTACTTTGTGTTGTCCAATTTGACTGCGTAAGGAAGGAGGTCACATTTATAGCCTTTTATCACGTCTCCCAGGACCCTCCCTGGGCTGTTCTCCAGTAATTAATGACTTGGAAATGCAGCAAAAAAGTGCTATTGATGCATTTTGTGCTCAGTAGCTGCAGTTAACTTCCAGAACACTGAAAGGCATGGATAGAATGGATGTGGGGAGGATGTTGCCATTAGTGGGAGAGACGAGAATTCAAGGGCACAACCTCAGGCTAAAGGGACGAATCTTTTGAACTGAGATGAGGAGGAGTTTCTTCAGCCAGAGAGTGGTGAATCTGTGGAACTCATTGCCACAGAGGGGTGCGGAGGCCGGGTCATCATTATTTAAGGCAGAGATAGATAGGCTCTTGATTAATAGGGGGAAAAGGTAGGAGAATGGGGTTCAGGGTGGCACGGTGGCACAGTGGTTAGCACGGCTGCCTCACAGTGCCAGGGACCCGGGTTCGGTTCCAGCCTCGTGTGACTGTCTGTGTGTAGTCTGCACATTCTCCCCGTATCTGCGTGGGTTTCCTCCCACAGTCCAAAGATGCGCTGGTTAGGTGGATGGGCCATGGTAAATTGTCCCTTTGTGTCCAAAGATGTGCAGGTTGGGCGGATTGGCCACGCTAAATTGCCCCTGAGCGGCGGGGGACTAGCTGGGGTAAATGTGTAGGGTTATGGGGATAGGGCCTGAGTGGGATGGTGGTTGGTGCAGACTCGATGGGCCGAATGGCTCTCTCCTGCACTGTAGGGATTCTATGATTCTGTGTACACGTAGACTTCCAAAAATCAGATCAATACAATTCTTTATATTTTTAAAGATGATCTTGGGTTCTGTTTTGTGTGATCAATGCTGAACAGTAGATTCCTTCCTCCTTACATTCTGCTGTCAGTGGAATCTCAGCCCCCACCCCCACAGTGCGATCTACTGGCAGTGTCCAAGGGTTTAAAGCAATGCCATTGATGTTCTGAGGTCTTTCCCACCCTAATAGTCACTCTACAGGCCCTGGGGCATCAGGTAAAGTCTACACATCAGTTTTATTAGAAAGTAAAAATTAAGTTGAAACAGCCAGTTAGAAAAACAGACTTCATAACCTTACAATGAAAGAGATCAATAAAACAAGCTCCTCTCTCTGAATAACTTTGATACACTTTCAGCATCATAAACACAGACTTATTCATGAGGTGAATTCTCCCCAAACAACCTTCACATTCTCACTACGGTATCAAAGGAACTGCTGAACTGGCTAAATGCAACGTAATTTATTTCCCTCTCTGAGCATTGAGCTGTCAATCTATCCTTCCTGTCAGATGCCTGCTGCAGATACTGGTTGCTTACGTTTTGATTCTGCGGACAGCGGGGATTTGGGAGGTTGCTTGTGCTAATTGACTGCCACAACAGTGCCTACACTTCAGAGGAACCTCATTGGCTGCAAAGTGCTTTGGGATGCCCTGAGGTCATGGAAAGCGCTGTAGGAAAGCGTGTCTTGTTCTTTCAATTCACAGTCAACAACCGAAATACCCGCCCCGGGAGAGGCTGCTCTCACACTTCGAGTAAACAGGAGCAGAAGGAAATGAGGCAATGACCAATACCTGACCAAAGTCTTGATAAGGCTTTCTAAATTAAATACTTTCGATGTATGGTTAATAAAAAGAAAGACCAAAGAAAATTCCAGCACAGGAACAGGCCCTTCGGCCCTCCAAGCCTGCACCGACCATGCTGCCCGACGGAACTAAAACCCCCTACCCTTCCGGGGACCATATCCCTCTATTCCCATCCTATTCATGGATTTGGCCGGACGCCCCTTAAACATCACTATCGTATCTGCGTAGATACCCACTACCCTCTGTATAAAAAGAAAGGGTAAAGCCCCGGAAGCTAGTGGCGTTTGCTACTGAATAAACCTGTTGGACTTTAACCTGGTGTTGTGAGAGTGCTTACTGTGTTTACTCCAGTCCAACACCGGCATCTCCACATCATGTAAAAAACTTGCCAGAGACATTTCGATTCCTTCTGTAACATATTGCAATGCCTGAACGTTCTGTTGTATATACTCCATGAGGGTGTAAACTATGTTAGCTCAATAATAGCTGCCTACTGTTGAGTATGTTTCATGTATAAGGACAGTTGTCTTCTTCAGTATCTGTTTCTGAGGGGTTTTATTGAATTGATCTTAAGATGTTTGCCGCCAGACACACACAGCCTCGTGGCATAGTCACATAGCTATGGAAAGTCAGGTGTGTCAGACTGGTTACATTTCAGAACTGTTACCATCCAGGTCAGAAACTCCAGGTGTTTTATGAAGTCATTCTAGATCACACATTTTGCATTTTGAATTTTGGCATTAGGTTGAGCGTGAGGTGTTTCACTCCAGTTTGATTCAAATGACCTACTAGGGAGCTTTGGCCAAACAAAGTTTATTTTAAGAATACAATCAACATATAATAATGCAATTAGCAATAACTTTTACCAATTAGAAGCAAGGTAAAAAAAAACAACCATGATATATAAATCATTAATTGATACAGTTCCAACCAAACAAATCTTACAAACACACGCCTTTCCCAGGTTTAGCACACTAAGTAAGATTGCCCGCATGGTGCTGGATTTTCCAGCTCTGCAACACTCGTTGTGAACTAGTCCTTTGGATGGAGAATTGAAACTCTGATTCCCCTGTCCTGGAGATTCCAGCTCACCTCGAGGCAGTGATAAAGTCACTGTTTTCCTCTAGCGAGCAAACCACCAACAGCAAATATTTTCACTCCAGAAAGGGCAAGAAAAGCTGCTTCCCACTAGCCAGCAGAATTTCCAATACCAGGGAGAGACACGGAAAAACTGTTTTTCAGCCTGGAGTCTAACAGCTGCTACCCAGCCAACAACCAAAACTGAAAGTAAAAGAACTCTTGTGAGAGAAAAAATAAACCTATCCCATCTGATCCGTCAATCATTCTCCCCCCCCACCCCCCAACAATTCAAAAGGGTCGTAAAACTCATAAAACTCCAGGACATTGCAGTAGGCCCAGATTAAGAAGCCTACGATATGACTCTAACAAGAATAAAAGCACATTAACTCAGACAGGTCGGTAGCAAACACAAAAGACCCTGTTAAAGGAACTGCAGAGAAACAAGATTAAAATACATTTCTTAAAGGCACCGTAGCATCAGAAAACCCAAACATCCCGCTTCTCATTTCTCACAGAAGATACAAACATGGCATGTGGTAGTCTTATCCAGTGCAAAACACATCTCCAGAGTTGAGGGGGTTGAACTATGAAGAGAGGCTGAATAAACTTGGCTTGTACTCGTTAGAGTTTAGAAGAATGAGGGGAGATCTCATTGAGACGTATAAGATGATGAATGGGATGGATAAGATAGAGGTGGAGAGGCTCTTCCCGCTCAGAAAGGACAGTAGGACTAGAGGGCACAGCCTCAAGATAAAGGGGGGCGGTTTAGAACGGAGTTGAGGAGGAACTTCTTCACTCAAAGGGTGGTGAATCTCTGGAATTCTCTGCCCGTTGAAGTGGTGGAGACTGCCTCGCTAAATGTATTTAAGACACGGGTTGATAGGTTTTTGATAGGCAAGGGGATTAAGGGTTATGGGGAGAGGGCGGGAAAGTGGAACTGATCCACGACAGATCAGCCATGATCTTATTGAATGGCGGGGCAGGCTCAAGGGGCTAGATGGCCTACTCCTGCTCCTATTTCTTATGTTCTTATGTTCTTACATACTACCCTATAGGCCTTCATTCAAATATTACAAAGATTCTTCTTTTAATTGAGCAGGTCAGAGATTTATTGCCTTTTCCTCATCTCCTGAATTTGCATCTCAGGCAAGGCACTGGTCCCACAGGCTCAGTACACCCCATAAACACAGTGGCTACAAGAGCAGGTCAGAGGCTAGTAATCCTGCGGTAAGTAGCCCAACTCCTGACTCCCCAAAACCTGTCCACCATCTACAAGGCACAAGTCAGGAGTGTGATGGAATACTCCCCACTTGCCTGGATGGGGGCAGCTCCAATAACACTCAAGAAGCTCAACACCATCCAGGACAAAGCAGCCCCACCTGATTGGCATCCCATCTACAAATATCCCCTCCCTCCAACACTGACCCTCAGTAGCAGCCGTGTGTACCGTCTACAAGATGCATTGCAACAATTCACCAAAGATCCTTAGACAGCACCTTCCAAACCCACCACCACTTCCATCAGAAGGACAAGGGCAGCAGATACATGGGAACACCACCCCCTGCAAGTTCCCCTCCAAACCAATCACCATCCTGACTTGGGGATATATCGGCCGTTCCTTCACAGTCGCTGGGTCAAAATCCTGGAATTCCCTCCCTAACGGCATTGTGGGTCAACCCACAGCACGCGGACTGCAGTGATTCAAGAAGGCAGCTCACCCCCACCTTCTCAAGGGGCAACTAGGGATGGGCAATAAACACTGACCCAGCAGCGACACCCATTGCCCACAAATGAAGTTTTAAATATCACTTCCTTCTGAACGGCAATTAGGATGGGCAATAAATGCTGGCCTGATCGTCAAAGACCACATCCCCTGAAAGAATAAAATAAAAGCTCTTTTGAACACCTCGCCCATTGCGAGGCTTCAGAAGCTATTGAAACTCTGTGTTGTTGGGATGTGACTGGCATCCTGGTGGATATCCTATCAGTAATTTAGTAATAGTTGCTGTATTGATAGTTTATTAATAGTGGTTGTAATTTTTTTTGCAATAGAAATGAATGCTATAACAAAATGATAGGAATACTAGCAGGAGTGAGTGTTGCTATATTAATAATTACAGTAATAATTAAGAGTAATAGTTAAAACAGCAGCAGGGAATGGTGATATTGTGGAGCTGAAATTGTCCCAGCAGATTTTGAATTTAAATAATGGGATGGAGTTTGTTTCTTTTTGTTTTGATGGAAGTTGAATATTAAAAGATTCCCCAGTGAGATGATAACAATCAGAGGATGTAATATCTACCCTCACACAGGGAGATGTTCACAAAGTTGGACATTATTAAGACCCCCCTCTCTCACTCTCTGTCTCATTTGCAGACAGTGTAAGTTGCTGCTGTTTAAATGTTGACCCTGACACTAAAACTTGCCCTTAAACCCCCTTCATCTCATTGCTGACAGGTGCGGCAGCGTCAATCAACTATCATCTAATGAGCAGGAATAGACAATAGCATTATTCTTCTCGAAAAGCTGTCAATCTGAGAGTGTTTGATTCTCTGGTACAATGTCCTAGTTATGGAGGAGTTCAGTAATGGTGCACAGAGCTTTATGAATTTGCATTGTGAGGTTTGGAATATGAAATGAACATTTCATTCCCAGAATTTTACTGATTAGAATTTAACCCCTTGTAAACACACAGCTGGATGACTAGCCAGTGAGGAAAGGAAGTGCTTTTTAACTGAGATGTTATTGGTTAATGCCTGTGCTGTATCATGGTT
The DNA here is from genome assembly GCF_965287045.1 of Carcharhinus amblyrhynchos. NCBI lineage: Eukaryota > Metazoa > Chordata > Chondrichthyes > Carcharhiniformes > Carcharhinidae > Carcharhinus > Carcharhinus amblyrhynchos. The sequence goes on from NW_027649778.1 coordinate 631,593, forward strand.
TGGAAACCTTGGGAGAAGATTGAGGAACTGAATGGATCTCGTGAATTTGGGCTTCAGGCTTGGATTTTCAAAGCGTCTAAAGTTGCAAAGTTAATGTATTAGTGTCACAAGTAAGATGTACATTAACACTGCAATGAAGTTACTGTGAAATTCCCCTAGACGCCACATTCACCTGTTCGCGTCAATGCACCCTAACCAGCACGTCTTTCAGACTGTGGGAGGAAACTGGAGCACCCGGAGGAAACCCACACAGACACGGGGAGAACGTGCAAACTCCACACAGACAGTGACCTGAGCCAAGAATCGAACCCAGGTCCCTGGCGCTGTGAGGCAGCAGTGCCAACCACTGTGCCACCGCACTGTCCCTGTCTAGTTTGTAGGATCGAGGGCAATAAGTGTAATAGAAATGATCAGGTGGTGTGCTGGAACGCATTGGTCCCTGGCTGGTTTGTGTCCTCAGAGGTTGGGTCAGGAAAGGATGTGGATGAATAATTGAGGAAGTACAGTTGGAGATTTGTTTAATTTAACATGGCAGCGAGAAACGTTAAAAACACATTCCTCATGGGACAGAATGGGCTAAAAAGGAGCGAGGGCACACTGGGTGTCAAGGACCATGAGACGATATGGAGCCATGTGACCCACTTCAGCCCAATCATCCCCAGTGAGAAGGATCCAGGGTTTTCTCTGTGGAATGAAGGGATCTTTCTGAGTTTTAGGGTGGCACGGTGGTTAGCACTGCTGCCTCACAGTGCCAGGGATCCAGGTTCAATTCTCCCCGTGTCTGCGTGGGTTTCCTCTGGGTGCCCAGGTTTTCTCACACAGTCCAAAGATATGTGGGTTAGGTGGATTGACTGTGCTAAACTGACTCTTAGAGCTGGGGGATTAGCAGGGTAAACGTGGGGTTACGGGAAGGGGGCCTGGGTGGGATGTGTCAGTACAGGTTCAATAGGCCAAATGGTCTCCTTCTATACTGCAGAGGTTCTGTTCTGTTCTCTGAATTCTTACGAATATTCTCCCGTAATGTGAGAAATAGAGCAAAATTTTACCAACAAGTGTCGGTGTTGGTTCCAGTGTGAAAATTAACATGTTCCCCCGATGACGCCAGTGTATTTTTGGTCTGAACCTTGTGCCTGATTGGTGATTATTTTTATGGCTCTGAGTTTCACACCGTTCCTGTCTCTGGTTCCCTCCGATTTGCCCGTTGTGTAACAACTCAATTGCTGCAACCACTGGGGAGATCCAATAACCAGCTCCCCACACAGCGACTGCGGGGGACGGCAGCCAGGAAGGCAGCAGCGTGCGGTACAGAGGGAGCCCCCACCACGGACTGGAGCAGAGGTGGGACGCACTCTACCCTCCCCCCCCCCGCTCCTCCAGGAGCCGGCCTTCCAGCAGGTTCTTATTCCTGTACTCTGTCTCATCATTATTTGAGATCTGACCCATTATGGTTCTGTCATCAGCAAAGTTCAGGATCCAGTTGCAGAGAGAGGAGCCGAGGCCCAGGCGGCGGAGTTTGGAGATGAGTTTTGTGGGAATAATGGTGTTGAAGGCTGAGCTGTAGTCAATAAATAGGAGTCTTATAGAGGTGTCCTTGTTATCTGGGTGTTCCAGGGTTGAGTGCAGGGCCAGGGAGATGGTGTCTGCTGTGGACATGTTGCAGTGATGGGCAAACTGTACTGGATCCAGGTAGTCCGGGAGGCTGGAAGTGATTCGTGCCATGACTAATCTTTCGAAGCTCTTCATAATGATGGATATCAGAGCCACCAGCCGATAGTCATTAAGGCACGCTTAAAGGCTGCCTGGTTTTTCTTAGATACCGGGACGATGGCCACCTTCTTGAAGCAGGTAGGGACCTCAGGTTGTTGTAAAGAGAGGTTGAAGGTATCTGTGAATACCCCCGCCAGCTGACCCATGCAGGATCTGACTGCATGTCCGGGTACCCAATCCGGGCCAGTCACTTCCTGTGCGTTGATCTTCGAGAAAGTTGCTCTGACTTCGGCAATGGTGACCCCCAGATACAGGTTCATCCAGGGCTTCCAGGGTGGAGGGTAAGCTCTCATTGACCTCACGGACTCCATGGCAGGGGGTGTCCACACCATAATGCAGGGCTTTAACAGTATGATGCAGGCACTGGCGGGAATCCGTGAGTTTCGGTGCCAAAGCACCGCGGGGCTTCTGAATCTCACTCCATCCCCACCTCCCCCTCTCCAAGGAGAAGCACAGGGACCACCAGAAACACAAAGGGAAGAGGATGGACAGGAGTACAGTCCGGGGACCTCTAGCCAGGGGGCCCTGGGCTTCTCCAGGTCAGCTGATACCCCCCCACCCACCCACTCCACAGGGCTCACCCACCAAGGTAATCTCAGGCTAAAGGGCGTGGAAGTCAGCAGGACATTTCAACTTCAGCTGTGGATCCTGGAGATACGGCTAGATGGAGTGCGAGGGTCAGGATGATTAAGAAACATCATCTATGGCACAGTAACACAGTGGGTTAGCACTGCTGCTTCACAGCTCCAGGGACCTGGGTTTGATTCCTAGCTTGGGTCACTGTCTATGTGGAGTTTGCACATTCTCCCCGTGTCTGCGTGGGTTTCCTCCGGGTGCTCCGGTTTCCTCCCACAGTCCAAAGATGTGCAGGTTAGGTTGATTGGCCATGCTAAAATTGCCCCTTAGTGTCTGAGATTTGTAGATTAGCGGGATTAACAGGTAAATGTGTAGGGATATGGGGGTAGGGCCTGGGTGGGATTGTGGTCGGTGCAGACTCGATAGGCTGAATGGCCTCTTTCTGTACTGTAGGATTTCTATGATTTCTATGATTGATACTTTGTGGGCAGGGGTGAATGTAGACACCAGTGTAGATAGGCCACCATTTTGTTCTGAATGTCAATAAATGTCACTTTGTTCACCCCCAGAACTCCCACCCTGTCTGTTTGTGTCACTGAGCTTGGGGAACCACGATGTTCAGTCAGTGCCTCCTCCCTGAGGGGTGTGGAGTGCAGTGTGAGGTCTGTCCCAGCCTCTGGCCAGTCCCCAGGAAAGGATCCCTGAGCTGTGATAGGAAAGGATCCCAGGGAGGAGACAGGCGGGGAGCGGCCTGTGTACCAGCTTTCACAACCCTTTTAGCACAAGGGGTGCCCCGACATGAAGGGAAGGTTAGGCCTGCAAGTGACCCCCTCCCAACCGTTCTCACTGAAATAGTGATTCTGGGACACCCCTCCCCCCCCACCGGCCCAAGTTGAACTTGTCCGTGTCCCCGAATCCCCTTCGATGCCCCCTGAACAGCGAACACCCCAGAAGATGCCAGAGCGCTCACCCTGAGAAGCTCCCTCGGAGATGAAAGTTCCCGGTTCACACCTACACAGTGTTACAGTAAATGGGGTGACATCACACCAATACCTGCTGAGTATCCGGTGGGGGGGGGAGATCCCGGATAGAGTGCTCACTAATAACACGCCAAAGTATTACACTGACCTTCCTGCGGTCCCGGGCCATGTTTCCCACCACTCCGCAAGCATGGGGTCTGGGAAGATCAGAACCCGGAAACTGGCCAGTGCGAATCGCACTCTCCGGATTTTGAGCGCGTGCTGTCAATCCCACAGACAGAGCCAGCTCAATATCGCCCCCATTGATTAAAACTGCTTAGCTCTGTGGGCAGCACAGTAGCACAGTGGTTAGCACTGCTGCCTCACAGCACCAGGTTCAATTCCCGGTTTGGGTCTCTGTCTGTGTGGAGTTTGCACATTCTCCCCATGTCTGCATGAGTTTCCTCCGGGTGCTCCGGTTTCCTCCCACAGCCCAAAGATGTGTGGGTTAGGTTGATTGGTCATGCTAAATTGAACCTCGTGTCAGGGGGTTGGCAGGGTAAATGTGTGGGATTATGGGAATAATGCCTGGGTGGAATTGTGGGCAGGACACATTTGATGGGCCGAATGGCTTCCTTCTATACTGTAGGGATTTTATGATTCTGACCATTGTTGACTCAGAGTAGAACAATATCTTCTTTGGCCTGAGATCTCCTCGTTATTTATACATTTAAAAAAAATTTAAGAGAATGTTTATGAATACAATAAAACTTATAAAATTACACAGACCTTTGATATTAATTTTAAAATGCACTTGGTGATTTCCATTTCCATCATACTAATTGTTATTACATTGTCTTCCTTTGAATCATTAAATATCGATTGCTTTTGATTAGACCAGACTATGAGTTTAAATAATTATTTTTACATGTCTGGGCTCTGAGTACAAACTGTGCCTAGACTTGGAGGTGAGAAACTTTGCTGAGTGGGTGGCCCCAAGTAGATTTAATTCCACAGCACAAAGATCACTGACAAATCAGCTCTGAGATACAGGGGCAATCGATCATCCTCAGAACAATACCCAAGTCATTAGCAGAAAAAAGTATAAGGTGACCTTGTAAGTAGAAGTATAGGGGCGGCACGGTGGCACAGTGGTTAGCACTGTTGCCTCACAGTGTCAGGGACCCGGATTTGATTCCCGGCCTCGGGTCACTGTCTGTGTGGAATCTGCACGCTCTCCCTGTGTCTGCTTGGGTTTCCTCCGGGTGCTCCGGTTTCCTCCCACAGTCTGAAAGATGTGCAGCTGGATTGGCCATGCTAAATTATCCCTCAATGTCCCAAGCTGTATAAATTAGGGGGATCAGCAGGGTAAAGGTGTGAGGGTTATAGGAATAGGACCAGGGTGGGATGCACTTTCGGAAAGTCAGTGCAGACTTGATGGGCCAAATGGTCTCCTTCTGCACTGTAAGGATTCTGTGACCTGAGGACAAAGCAATACATTTGCAGGGACTCCTGTTCCTACAGCTTCTACTAAAATCCCACAAACTGGGGACTTGATAAAGTCTCAGTTAGATTCCTCCAGCTCCGACAGTATAAGGAGCTCCACTCCATGGTGTGGGGAATCTCATGGTTTTGTCCACACTTTGGGAGTTACCACCCTACCCTCTAGTCTGAAGTTGTTTTGTGCTGTAACTTGCTGGGAGTGTGAGTGATATCCATTTAGCAATTGGATATCTGGGAGCTCAGTCAACACCAGACTAACAATCTTTCTCCTTCACCAATCTGATTTAAGCTTCAAGAAAACATCGGCGTGGTGGAAATCAGGTGAATTAGACACAAATTCTTGCTCCCATGTTGGGTGCACAGAGTGGGAAAATTTTCCAATTGTGCTGGGCTCCCTAATATTCCTCATTCATATAAATCTCCACTCATTAATGAGATAGCACCAAGTTTTTAGTTTCTAGCTGACAGTAGATATGGGGGGTAGGATTAAGAAGGTTGTGGATGACACAAGGATTGGCCGGGTAGTTAACAGCGAGGTTGAGTATCTTGGGCTAGAGGAAGATATAGATGGAATGGTCAAATGGGCAGATAAGTGACAGATGGAATTTAACCCTGAAGAGTGTGAGGTGATCTCTTTAGAAGGAGTAATTTGACAAGTACTCAATGAAAGATAGGACACTAGGAGGTTCTGAGGAACAAAGAGACCCTAGTGTGTTTGTTCACAAATCTCTGGAGGCGGAAGGGCATGTGAGCAGGGTGGTGAGAAAGGCATAGGGGACACTTGCCTTCTATCCATTGACTCTGAGTACAATTCTCATTGGCCCAGGAAATGCAGCCAGCATAATTAAGGACCCCATGTACCCCGACATTCTCTCTTCCACCTTCTTCCGTTGGGAAAAAGATAGAAAAGTTTGAGGCCACGTACCAACTAACTCAAGAACAGCTTCTTCCCTGCTGCTGTCAGACTTTTGAATGGACTTCCTCGCAGTAAGTTGATCTTTCTCTACACCCTAGCTATGACTGTAACACTACATTCTGTACCCTCTCCTTTCCTTCTCTCGATGCACTCTATGAACAGTATGCGTTGTCTATTAGTGCACAAGAAACAATGCTTTTCATTGGATCCCAAGACATGCGACAACAACAAATCGGATCAAATTAAAGCGAGGGAGTAGGAATGTAAGATCATTGCAGGAAGAATTGAAAGAGGAATCAGGAACAAGTTGTTTCTGTAAATGATGGTTGGAATGTGAGAAATTCTGAGTGACAAATGTGTTCCCAGGATTTTCCAAAGGATTTCACCGGATGTGGAAGTTGGAAAACTGAAAGGTTCCAGATGCTGAGACCATGGAGCTGTTTAAGGTGGAGCAGTGTGGAATTTTTGTAAAGATATCAGGAGATGGGAAGCAAAGGTGAACAAACGGATTTGAGGTATACATCAACCATGTGTGACAAGATAGGATTAAGGGACTGAATGGCCTCTTCTTTCTCTCAAAGTTCCCATTGACAGGCACATCGATCGAAAAAAAATCACAGAGCAGCAAGGTGAAAGTTAGCTGGAGGGACAGTGAGAGAGTGAGAGAGAGAGAGAGACTGAGAGAGAGAGAGAGACAGCGAGAGAGAGAGAGAGAGATAGTGAAAGCGAGAGAGAGAGAGAGAGAGACTGAGAGAGAGAGAGAGACAGTGAGAGAGAGAGAGAGAGATAGTGAAAGCGAGAGAGAGAGAGAGAGACTGAGAGAGAGAGAGACAGCGAGAGAGAGAGAGAGAGAGCAAGAGAGAGACAGCGAGAGAGGGAGAGAGAGATAGTGAGAGCGAGAGAGAGAGAATGAGAGAGAGAGCGAGAGAGCAAGAGAGAGAGAGAGAGACAGCGAGAGAAAGAGAGAGAGCAAGAGAGAGACAGCGAGAAAGGGAGAGAGAGATAGTGAGAGCGAGAGAGAGAGAGAGAGAGAGCAAGAGAGAGAGAGACAGAGAGAGAGAGAGAGACAGTGAGAGAAAGACAGTGCGAGAGACAGAAAGAGAGAGACCAAGAGAGAGAAAGAAACAGAGAGAAAGGGAGAGAGACAGTGAGAGAGAGACAGTGAGAGGGAAACAGCGAGAGAGAGAGAAGAGAGCAAGAGAGAGAGAAGAGAGCAAGAGACAGAGAAACAGAGAGAGAGAGACAGAGAGAGGGAGAGAGACAGAGATAGAGAGACAGTGAGAGACAGAGAGAGAGAGAAACAGGGAGAGATCAAAGAGAGAACAAGGGACAGTGAGAGAGAGCAAGAGAGAGAGAAGAGAGAGCGAGAGACAGAAACATAGAGAGAGAGAGAGATACAGAAAGACAGAGGGAGGGAGAGAGACAGAGAGAGAGAGCGAGAGAGAGACAGCGCGAGAGGCAGAGAGAGAGACTGAAAGAGAGAGAGACAGAGACAGAGAGAGAGAGAAACAGGGAGAGAGCGAAGAGAGAATGAGAGACAGTGAGAGAGGGGGAAGAGAGAGAGAGAACAAAGGAAGGAATACTCAGCTGCCCCTCATTCAACACCCAATTGGAAAAAATACCAGGAATTTTAATTATGTAAATGACTAATGCTGTCAATATTCCTGACATCACAGCTTTTATAACTTTCTCTTCCTTTGTTCAGCTTTCAAGCAATTGACTGAATATATTTGAATTAATTTGAGATTTTTTGCAAAAGACAATGATCGACTATTTAAAAAATCCTCAGCAGAAAGAGGCTTTGTTGAAGAAGTTTAAAGTAATTACAGCATTACAGCGGTAAGTGCACTTCACTAACTCCTTCACTGGCTGGAAATTGTTTTGGGAGTCTTGGTCACCGTGTAAAATGTGACACAGGCGCAAACCTGTCTTTGTTTCTTTCATTTACCAGATCAGCAATTCCCCCAAAAACATCCGCAGTGAATGTGGTGGGATCGGGGTTTAGGGGCAGGGTTCCACTGGAGACTGGCTTGGGGCTGTGGTGTGGGAAACTACTGCAAGCCTGGGATGCTGCAGTTTATTGGAACCCTCTTCATGCATCACCCCTGTACTCTCTGGCTGACATTGATTCCCAGTCTAACATCACCTCTCAAAATTAATATCCTCACTCTTGTTTTCAAATCCCTCCGTGTCCTCATTCCACAGATCATAGGAAATAGGAACAGGAATAGGCCATTCGGCCCCTCGAGCCTGCTCCCCCATTCAATAGGATCATAGCTGACCCAACTCTCCTCACATCCTTCCTGCCCTTTCCCCATAATCCTTGATTCCCTTACTGATCAAAAATCCATCTCAAACTTAAATATACACAAGGTCTCCACCGCCACAGCTCCCTGTGGCAGTGGAGTTCCAAAGACTCACAACGCTCTGAGAGACGTTCCTCCCCATCTCAGTCTCAAATTGGCATCCCTTTATTCTGAGACTCTGCCCTCTGATCCCAGACTCTCCCGTGGCGGGGAACATCCTCTCAGTATTTACCCTGTCAACCCATAGAGTCATCGAGGTTTACAGCATGGAAACAGGCCCTTCGGCCCAATTTGTCCATAACGCCCTTTTTTTAACCACTAAGCTAATCCCAATTGTCTGCATTTGTCCCATATCCCTCTATACCCATCTTATCAATGTAACTGTCTAAATGCTTTTTAAAAGATAAAATTGTACCCGCCTCTACTACTACCTCTGGCAGCTTGTTCCAGACACTCACCACCCTCTGCGTGAAACAATTGCCCCTCTGAACACTTTTGTATCTCTCCCCTCTCACCTTAAACCTATGCCCTCTAGTTTTAGACTCCCCTACCTTTGGGAAAAGATATTGTCTATCTCACTGATCTGTGCCCTTCATTACGCACTTGGTCATCATAACAAGGATGTCTGAATTTTCAGGCTGAAGTTGGAGATTTTGTTTTCATTTCCTCCCCCAGATGGTACGGTACAGTGGCACAGTGGTTAGCACTGTTCCCTCACAGCGCCAGGGACCTGGGTTCAATTCCCAGCTTGGGTCACCGTCTCTGGAGTCTGCATGTTCTCCTTGTCTCTGTGTGAGTTTCCTCCGGGTGCTCCGGTTTCCTCTCACAGTTCAAAGGTGTGCAGGTTAGGTTAACTGGGCCTAGTGTCAGGGGATTAGCAGGATGAACATGTGGGGTGACAGGAATTGGGGCTGGTTGGGATTGTGGTCGGTGCAATGGGCTGAATGGCCCCTTTCTGCACTGTGGGGATTCTATGACCTAGTCCATGATCTCCTATTCTTTAGGAAAAGATCCATGAGTTTCAGATCCTCCAATATCCCAATGTTCGCTGCTGAATTACTGCTTATCTCAGTTTCTCTGATGAGTTAAACACAGCTGGCCTTGAAGAGTTAAAGAAACTGAATTCCAGTTTGTTCACTGGACGGGAACACTGCATTTCTCCAGGGAGAAACCTGGGAGACTCTGGAGAGAACTCACCGGGAAAGAATTGAACACATTGAGAGATTTCACTGGGAAGGAGCACGGCTGAAGTCGAGGTGTAGGAAGGAGTGAGTAAAACTCCAGACAACGCATCAACCCAGCCCTGCGAGAGGAACCTGCCCCCAGGTGGCCGTACCTGCAGGTTACACATTGGATTTAACAGCCGTCTCAGACCCCACTGAACCGGGAAGGAAGCAAATTACCCTCAATCCTCTGAAAGGAAGACTCCCTGTGAACAACTGCAACTTAAAATGGCCAGAGAAAGCAGCAAACACTTGGAGACCCACAGCAACCATAGAAGAATTTAATCAGTACATGCATGAACATTCAGTGAGGAGGGAGGGACATGTTACTGAGAAGCCCTTGAATTATTTAAGTGGATTAAAGTTTATTGAAATGAGGTTCTCTTATAAGCCATTGGTGTTTAAATCTCATTGCAAAAACACAACATGGTGGCAGCAATTGTTCCTTCAAAATGACACGGTGTTCAGCCTGATAGCGAGACTCAGTACAGGTAGATCAAGCTGCATGACATGTGAGAACTCCTGATATTTTGGTTAGACTGCAATAGGGAAGCAGCACCATAAGACCATAAGACATAGAAGCAGAATGAGGCCACTCAGCCCATCGAGTCTGCTCTGCCATTCAATCATGGCTGATATTTTTCTCATCCCCATTCTCCTGCCTTTTCCCCATAACCCCTGATCCCCTTATTAATCAGGAACCTATCTATCTCTGTCTTAAAGACACTCAATGACCCGGCCTCCACAGCCTTCTGTGGCAAAGAGTTCCACAGATTCCCCACTCTCTGGCTGAAGAAATTCCTCCTCATCTCTGTTTTAAAGGATCGTCCCTTTAGCCTGAGGTTGTGCCCTCTGGTTCTAGTTTTTCCTACTAGTGGAAACACCACTCTATCCAGGGCCTCGCAGTATCCTGGAAGTTTCAATAAGACCCCCCCCTCATCCTTCTAAACTCCAATGAATACAGACCCAACAGAGAGAGAGATGAGATCCTAGCCTGATAAAGCTTGATAAAAGCTTGAAAGACACCGTTCCGGGATGGGACCAGGGAAAACCCTACAATGGAGAAGAAGGCCATTCAGCCCATTGAGTCTGCACCAACTCTCTGAAACAGCATCTTACCCAGACCCACCCCACACCCTCCCAACCCCAACCTAATCTGCACATCTTTGAACACTAAAGGGCAATTTAGCATGGCCAGTGCACCCTAACCGCACATCTTTGGACTGTAGGAGGAAACCAGAGCACCTGGAGGAAACCCACGCAGACACAGGGAGAATGTGCAAACTCCACAGACAGTGACCCGAGCTGGGAATAGAACCCAAGTCCCTGGCGCTGTGAGGCAGTGGTGCTAACCACTGTGCCACCGTGCTGCCCATAGTGTCTGATGTACATTTTTACAGCATAAAACATAACTATAATCATAATTTACAGCTGAAAGTTAATCAGTGACATTGTCCTTGCAGGTTCTCAGTGCATGTCGCAATGGGAAAGTTTAAAGTTTTTTTGTTTATTTATCAGTGTCACAAGTAGGTTTACATTAACACTGCAATGAAGTCCTGCTGAAGTCACAGATTTCACTCGTGTGTGTCTTCACCCAGACTTGCTGACTGTCCCAGGCTGTATGTTCTTACAGATGGGCAGGATGGGGGTAGGGTGCAGAGCAGGCGGAGGGGTTGAGGGTGGGATAGACGCCATTGAGTTGCAAAGCACCCTGTCCCGGGTGGGTCAGACCTGGTGGACTAACCCTGGATCTCGCCTGCCTGCTACAGTGAAGTGTGTAAAACTGAGAGATGCAGAGAGCTGGCAGCATCTATACTGGAGATTAAAGAAGATCTAACACGGGGAAGCTTTGCTGAGGCTGTGACACGTTCAGTAATGATGGATTGTGAGATGCAGGAGAGGGAAGTCGATCTGTCTGTACAATTTCCAGAGTATTACCTGGGAAGGTTTGATGTTGACAGCAGGAGTAAGAAGCATTAAGATTTTCCATTCATTTCACATGAACAACCATAGAAAAGGATTCATTCAATTCATAAAAACCCTGTAATTTTAATTTAATGTGTAATTTCCTTGTCAGAAAATACAGGCGCTCCAACTGAATGCTGTAAAGTATAAAAGCAAATTACTGCAGCTGCTGGAATCCAAAACCGAAAGAGAAAATGCTGGAAAATCTCAGCGGGTCTGGCAGCATCTGGAAGGAGAGAAAAGAGCTGATGTTTCGGGTCCAGACGACCCTTTGTCAGAGCTCAGACCTGCTGTAAAGTATCTCATTGGGTCTCTGGAATTTCAGTTTATTCTGCTACTCACACAACTCACCAACCCTCTTAAAGATTTCAGAGATACTCCTTACTTGAGGAGAAGTCCATTCACTATCCTGAGTCTGGAAATGTTTCTCTAACTCCCTCCTCTCAAACTCCTCTATCTAATGAGACCATTACCCCCACCACCCCCCACCCCCCCAGCCCCCCCAATGCTGCATCGAGGGAGGTCCCTCAAATGCCCCACCCGCACATTGCTAAATCTGGGAATGTCCCTCCAACCCTCTCCCACACAGACCTGTAACTGGGGAGCTCACACTAACCCCTCTCTCCTATATCTCTGTCTTTGGAGGTCTCTCTAACCCCCATGGCACACTCCTGCATCCAGGGAGGTCTCTCTAACCCCTCTCTCCTGAAAATCAAAGGACTTTACCATCTTTCATTCCTGCTTTGTTGAGTGAATAATATTTGCTGCATTTCTGACTCTATGGCCTCCATCTCGCTGCTTCTTCCGTCTTCCCAGCCCTCACTTCTCTCAGGAACAGGAACTGTTTCCCCAGTGTTTTGCCAGTGTCCTGGTCTCCCCCAGAATATCCTGTGGGCCATGTGACTTCCTCCTTCGTTCTTGCTACTGACTGTTTTAGAATTGGGAAGGCTTGAGAAATGTCTGCCCTCTGTAGTCCTGGTTTTAAGTGTTGCTGGTGGAACAGTAAATGCTCTGCGTGTTTTATCCAGAAAATAACATGCCGTTTAAGAATGAGTAATTTGCAAATCTAAGTTATAACTCACCCAGCTGCTGATACAGACTGATGGAAAAGGGTCTGGAATTGTTATTGGGCGATAATACCATGTCAGAGACAAGCAGGATTGGAAAGAGAGAGAAATAGGAGATAAATCAACAATAAGAAATGATTCAACGACACTGAGTCACAGGTTTACAAACCTATGGCATTGGGAGGAGAGTGTACACTTCCAGATTCCCAGGCAGATTTAAAGAGTTTCAGCAGGAAGAGTGTAATGACATTAACCTCACAGTGAGGACAGCAGGGGGAGGGATAGAGTACGTGGTGACAGCAGGAATTTAGGAAATGGTGTTAAAGGCTGAGCTGTGGTCAATCAATCGTGTCGGAATTCACCCAAATAAGTCCAAGTGCCGAAACCTGGAGTAAATCACGCTGGCTTTTCCGATGGGATTTTCGAAATGAATCTCCCACACTCTGTGCACTGCGGAGGGTACGAGTGTAATTCACTCCATAAATCAGAGAGTGGGGTCTATTCTCACCCTTGGGTGGCAGCACCTCGCTGAGTGGGCCATTGCGCGTGTGCAGACCTGTCAGACGGACGCGTGCGCAGTGGCCCCGCACTGCCAGCCTCTCTGGCAGCGGGTGGGGGTAGGGGAGATGTGAGCGGGGCCGGGGGCTCCAGTCCCGGACCCACTAATCGTATCTAATATATGTTTCAATCCACATTTCCATCATTTTAACGCATCCCCGCAGATTTCTGGCGTGGATGTGATGGTGCCGGAAGCGGGCTGGGATACCCAGTGTAGATCCCACCCATCGGGCATGGCTGGAATCTTCCAGCACACTGCACCAATATCTCAGCACAGTGAGATGGGAGAGTCACTCACCAAGTGTCTGACATAAGAGAAAACGCTGGAAAATCTCAGCAGGTCTGGCAGCATCTGTAAGGAGAGACAAGAGCTGATGTTTTGAGTCTAGATGACCTTTTGTTAAAGCTGGCATAAAGAGTCTGTTGCTGTTATGGGCCTCATATCTCCATAGTGTTCTGTCACCTCACCACCGTGCGTGCCCCTTCTGCACGTCATTCTCTACCTCTGTAAGGTCTCGACCTCAATGTTTAATGCGCCTGTGGAATGAACCTTGTTCACCGGCTCTGTAAGGCTGTGTTATTGTTATTCTTGGCTGTGTGAGATTGAGGTTATCTCCAGTCGCTGCTGTGTTCTGGAATGGGGAAGGAGTAGGTTATGAGGGGAGATGTGTTCACACACAGGGAAGGGTCAGGGATGATGCAAGTCCATGCGCTGTCCGACTCTCAGTGAGGTTTTCACGTTACATCCTCAAACTCAGAGTTCATGCGCGTTTCTCTCAGCCAGTCCCGTTTTTGACTGGCAGAGGGTTCTGCTGGGAGCACCTTGCCTCCTCGAGGTAATGGAGCTCGGCCCCTCTGAGCCTCATATCCTCATGTTCAAACCTCCAGCCTCAAGTGTCTCTCACCCTGTAGCTGTGTGTCTATTGTGGGGACAAGGTCTCTCTTGGCACCTCCTTATCTGAGCACCCACCCAGGTCACTAATGGCAATTCCAGATGCTGGTTCCTGGTGGTTTTGGGAGTGTACAGGGGGCTGGATTCTCCGGCCTCCTGCACCTGAAGACCAGGAATTCCCATCCCGAGTTCAATGGATCTTGGAATGATCCATGAATTTTTGCCTCATCCGTTTTGATTCCCATGGTGAGCGAGATGGGAGATTTCCAGCCATGGTGGCTTTAGACAATGTGTAGGAGAGCGATGGGATAGGAGCGAGGATGTACTGAAACTGGTATGTGATTTTTATTACCACTGACGGGTTCTCTTGAGGGATCTATGGTGTGTGAGCATCATGGACTGGGCTTGGGCTGGGTCTGGCCATGAGGGCCCAATGTCTGTGTTACTGGAGGAACAGTTAAATATCTGGCAGGCAAGTGTTTGACATTGTCATACTGAGCTGGTCCACAGCCCTGTTAAACTGCGGATAAACGCAGGAGTCCTAACTGAGAGTGCCGAATGTGATTTGGAGGAATGTACCAGACAATTGAGTCAACTCCAAATGGACTCACAGCAGCGAGATGCCATCGACTGCCCTGATCCTGCTGTGACTTACCCGATCCACCATCAATTTTACACTGAATGTGTTTCCCTGCTACTTGAGATGGATCTCCTTGCAGTGGCTGGACTGGTAACCCAGAGACCCAGGCTAATGCTCTGAGATCTGGGCTCAAATCTGACCCCAGCAGATGGGGGAATTTCAATTCAAAAGTAAATATCTGGAATTAAGAATCTACTGATGACCATGAAACCATTGTCAATTATCGGAAAAACCCATCTGGTTCACTAATGTCCTTTAGGGAAGGAAATCTGCCGTCCTTACCTGGTCTGGCCTACATGTGACTCCAGAGCCACAGCAATGTGGTTGGTAAGGTGTATGAATGCACTGCTTTCAGCCCAGCTGCTGGGATCCCTGCACTCCAACATTACACTCTTTGGGATAAGTATGAGGGTAAATGTTCATCTAACAAAAGAGATTATTTGAGGGGGGATGTGTTGCTCAGGAATCTCTTTTGTGAATTGTCCACACAGTCTCACATTGTGGTAGGGCATTGGAGAGAGAACAAAGAGATCTAGGGGTACAGGTTCATAGCTCCTTGAAAGTGGAGTCACAGGTGGACAGAGTGGTGAAGAAGGCATTCAGCATGCTTGGTTTCATCGGTCAGAACATTGAATACAGGAGTTGGAACGTCTTGTTGAAGTTGTACAAGACATTGGTAAGGTCACACTTGGAATACTGTGTACAGTTCTGGTCACCCTATTATAGAAAGGATATTATTAAACAAGAAAGAGTGCAGAAAAGATTTACTAGGATGCTACCGGGACTTGATGGATTGAGTTATAAGTAGAGGCTGGATAGACTGGGATCTTTTTCTCTGGAGTGTAGAGGCTGAAAGGTGACCTTATAGAGGTCCATAAAATAATGAGGGGCACAGATCAGCTAGATAGCCAATATCTTTTCCCAAAGGTAGGGGAGTCTAAAACTAGAGGGCATAGGTTTAAGGTGAGAGAGGAGAGATACAAAAGGGTCCAGAGGGGCATTTGTTTCAGAGGGTGGTGAGTGTCTGGAACAAGCTGCCAGAGGTAGTAGTAGAGGCGGGTACAATTTTGTCTTTCAAGAAGCATTTAGACAGTTACATGGGTAAAATAGGATATGGGACAAATGTGGGCAATTGAGACTAGCTTAGGGTTAAAAAACGGGGCGGAATGGACAAGTTGGGCCGAAGGGCCTGTTTCCATGCTGTAAACCTCTATGACTCTATGACATCTGTAGCTAGTCCAGTTGTCCAATTGCTCTGGAGTTTGCTGTCACCCTGGGGAATTCCGATGCTGTGAACTAAGGATTAAAATAAGGAGATTGGTTTGTGGAATTAGCCTTTCTTGAATGGGTATCATTGTTTAACTTTCCTGATTCCCGGCACTGTTATTGAAAGGTTCCGAAATCGGCCGTGCTCCTCTCCCCACTTGTGAGTTCACAGTTCAGCTGGGTGAATCACCCCACAACCCCCGTCCCCAGTGTGTCCTTCAGTCCCCCACAGCTCCCTCGTTGCCCTCACTCTGATTTTGGTTCTGCACCATGGTGACAGTTGGAGATGGTGCTGCAGGATTCTCACAGCCAGAGCAGCCTGAACCCTCCCTGAGTCAGTGTGAAAACCTATCCCTCTGTGCTCAGCTTCCCCTCCCTCACTGACCTCTCGATTCTCACCCTGAATTCCCCTCTGGGCTGACACAGTGACACAGTGGTTAGAACGGCTGCCTCACAGGGACAGAGGTTCGATTCCCTGCTTGGGGGGGGGTCACTGTCTGTGTGGAGTCTGCACGTTCTCCCCATGTCTGCGTGGGTTTCCTCCAGGTGCTTCAATTTCCTCCCACAGTCCGTAGACGTGCATTGGCCGTGCTAAATCCTCCCTCAGTGTACAGGTGCCAGAGTGTGGCAAGTAGGGAAATTTCACAGTAACTTCATTGCAGTGTCAATGTAAGCCTACTTATGACATTGATAAATAAACTTTTAAAATAATGCAGACCCCCCCCACCCCCACCCCCCAGCACCACCACCCCCTCCCCCCTCCCCCACCCTTGGCGCGTGAAGCTGATGGTCGGAAACGGGCATTGCAACAAGATAAAACTAACTTGTGGTCTTCTGGCAATATTCCCCACTCCCGCCTGCCATGGAATTTGAGATGAAAGGTGATAGAAAAATCCGGAATATGATTTTGGATAATGCCGGAATGTTGTTCTGCTCTTGTGGTGTAGATTCTCTGTAACCAATGAAACTTTAACATCATGTTAATATCAGAACCTCCCAAGACCAGCACCTCCCTACAGCACTGGGACAGGAACCGCAGTCAAAACAGGACAAACCACTAACCAATCACCTGTCCCTTCAACTCAACAGTTCCTCGGTGAAGAATTCTCTCTTAGCTGACCAATTAAAACTTTCCTCATGATTCAAAGGGAAGGTTTAATTTGCCCCAGGAAGACATCAGTATTCTGTGTGTGAGCTGCTGCATAATTTATAACCCTAGACCCGCTCACAAGGCTGAGAAAATGGAAAGTATTTCATACTTACTCTGAGCTCTCATCTGGGTTTACCCGAGTCAGGCTCCAGCTGCGTTACTGCGATTCACTCAGATCATTCCTCCCGTCAGAGCTCTCAATCCTGACATTCATCTCGTTAAATGGAACTGATTGGTGGCAGGCTGTTTAACCACAGAGACCATCACAGCCAAGTACGGTTTTATTCGTGCCTCAGGCCTACATGTGGGGGAGGCAGTGCAGCAGGAAATGGCTCCCCCCCAACCCCCCCACCCCCCCACCACACACCCCCATCCCCAACACCACCCCCATCCGCACCTCTTCGAAACCACTTCACAATTTTAATGCTGTACCTGTCCTGGGAGTGTTTGATGTGGACAGTGTAAAGGGAGCTTTACTCTGTATCTGACCCCGTGCTGTACCTGTCCTGGGAGTGTTTGATGTGGACAGTGTAGAGGGAGCTTTACTCTGTATCTGACCCCGTGCTGTACCTGTCCTGGGAGTGTTCGATGTGGACAGTGTAAAGGGAGCTTTACTCTGTATCTAACCCCGTGCTGTACCTGTCCTGGGAGTGTTTGATGGGGGGACAGTGTAGAGGGATCTTTACTCTGTATCTAACCCCGTGCTGTACCTGTCCTGGGAGTGTTTGATGGGGGGACAGTGTAGAGGGATCTTTACTCTGTATCTAACCCCGTGCTGTACCTGTCCTGGGAGTGTTTGATGGGGGACAGTGTAGAGGGATCTTTACTCTGTATCTAACCCCGTGCTGTACCTGTCCTGGGAGTGTTTGATGGGGACAGTGTAGAGGGAGCTTTACTCTGTATCTAACCCCCATGCTGTACCTGAGTGCTATTTTACTGGGTGGGATATTAAGGGATGTGGGGAGTGAGCAGAAGAGTGGGAATAGCTAGAACATGTGGACAGAACCAATGCAGACTTTATGGGTTGTTTCTGAGATTTCATAATCTTGATTTAGAATGTTGCCTCGAGACAGAATTTATCTCCACACGATATTACTGGATATTCCAATTTGTTCTAACTGAGATTAATTGTTTATTAAAGTTTAAGCGAAAAACATTTCTACCGTACAAATTCTGCTAGAACAATACACTTGGGTGAACCTTCTTGAGATGAATCACTGTTTACTCTGTTCAGTCTGTCCCTTTGTAATGTGTGAGATCAGGATAGTTACATCTGTCTGTTAGAAAAATCTTTCCTCAAAACAATATCATCAAACCATCCGTCTGTTCAAAGCAGGAAAATGGAATCTTATTTTAAAGCCTGTTCTCAGGGTGTAGCTGTCACGGATCAGGCCAGGACCCCCCATCCCTGATTGCCCCTCGAGAAGGTGCTGGTCAGCTGCCTTCTCGAATCCCCTGCAGGCCATCTGCTGTAGGTACATCCACAGTGCTGTTAGAATCATTCCCACTTTGTGAATCTCAGTGGCCGTGTAGATACTTTATTAATTGTACATATGTGCACAAAAACACACAAATAAACGTCTTTAGACACACATTTACAGACACACCCCAACATTTATACTTCATAACCTTGCTAACTTTATTGAAATTATTCATGTTTTGACAATCCATTTATAGTTTGTGTGCAGGACCTGAACTGGGAGAGTGTGTGAATGTACTTAAATGGCTTAATCTTTCTGCACACATAGAGACACACCCAACCCTTGTCAAATCACGGAGTGGACTGGTCTTTCCTACCTGGACAATACTGTAGCTGTGGTCAGGGTTAAATTCTATCGCCTTATCTGCCCAGTTGACCATTAACCCAGACACTCCGCCTCACTGTTAACCACGAGTGAGGCTGGAACTTCCTGCCCCGGCTCATTTCCATTGTCCACCCCTCGCCCGCTCCGATTCCGTGGCAGGCGAGGCGGGAGAATTCCGGCAATGGTTTCCAAAGGGAGGGAACATGCCTTCCTCAAATTCAGTGATGCCTCTCTTGAGAGCCCATTGGGCACAGTGGAAGCAGCTGCAAAGTTCTCCAACCTGTCCTGGGCCACAAGCGAGAAGTCCAGCCTGAGAGGTGGTGCTGAGGACTAACACCCGATTAAAGAGAGCAGCTGCATTGTGTAGGAACAGAGTGACTGACCTCCATCCTGTAGGCCACCATTCTCGTCAATCTCAACTCACACACTCACAAACCCATCTCACATCCACTGGAATCTCACTCGCTGCCAGCCTGAGAGATACCAGCACACACTCTCCCACACTCATCGCCACCTCCTCTGTGGATTGTGACCACATCCCATCTGTAGCACTATTAATAAGAACATAAGAACTAGGAGCAGGAGTCGGCCATCTGGCCCCTCGAGCCTGCTCCGCCATTCAATAAGATCATGGCTGATCTTTTCATGGACTCAGCTCCACTCACCCGCCCGCTCACCATAACCCTTAATTCCTTTACTGTTCAAAAATTTACCTATCCTTGCCTTAAAAACATTCAATGAGGGAGCCTCAACTGGGCAGGGAATTCCACAGATTCACAACCATAAGATATCGGAGCAGAATGAGGCCACTCGGCCCATTGAGTCTGCTCCACCATTCAATCATGGCTGATATTTTTCTCATCCCCATTCTCCTGCCTTTTCCCCATAACCCCTGATCCCCTTATTAATCAAGAACCTATCTATCTCTGTCTTAAAGACACTCAATGACCCGGCCTCCACAGTCTTCTGCGGCAAAACGTTCCACACATTCCCCACTCTCTGGCTGAAGAAATCCCTCCTCATCTCTGTTTTAAAGGATCGTCCCTTTAGCCTGAGGCTGTGCCCTTTGTGTAAAGAAGTTCCTCCTCAACTCAGTCCTACATCTGCTCCCCCTTATTTTGAGACCATGCTCCCTAGCTTTAGATTGACTATTCCTCACCCACATGTTCCAAGCGTCCTTCTCACCTGGCCTGGCCTTTGCTGACACTGTCTCCAACTGTCTTCATGCAGCACAAGGTTATAACAAGAGGGAGGAGTCCCAGGTCAGTGGTGGAAGGCCGGAGCTCAGGGTCCTGACTGACTTTGAGAACCGAGCGATCCAGCCAGGATTGGGACCGTTCCGGAGCTGATGGCGCAGTCGGTGATGTTCAATCTGGATGGCACGGGACAGCACGCTGGGAGTCACATCTCCTGTTCTGCATTCCCTGCCATCCACTAATAATCGCTCCTTTCTATCGCTGACACATCTGGGAATCCGGGTGTATCCGCGAGCCAGGGCTTCATCACAAACCCTGAGAACTCCTGAGAAGGGGAATCTGATGACTCACCAATCGATGACCCACCAGCCCCACCCTGAGGCATTGCGGAGACCCCTGGTGTGTGTGTCTCTGGGTCACAATAGCCTCAGGGTCACAATCTGGTAAGGACAGCACACTGTCTGATCCAGAGTGGGGAGAAGCACGGGCATTCAAGCGGGTTGGTTGCCACAGGACAGCTGAAGACCAGGAATGTGCTGAGTCCAAGTCAAAGATGGAGAATCCGGGGCAGGAATTTGGAACATAGAAAAACTACAGCACAAACAGGCCTTTAGGCCCACAACATATCCCTACCCACTAGGCTTACATATAACTCTCTATCTTGCTAAGTCCCATGTACTCATCCAGAAGTCTCTTAAAAGACCCTATCGAATCTGCCTCCACCACCACCGCTGGCAACCGATTCCACTCACTCACCACCCTCTGAGTGAAAAACTTACCCCTGACATCTCCTCTGTACCTGCTCCCCAGCACCTTAAACCTGTGTCCTCTCGTAGCAGCCATTTCAGCCCTAGGAAATAGCCTCTGAGAATCTACCCGATCAATACCTCTCAACATCTTATACACCTCTATCAGGTCACCCCTCATCCTTCGTCTCTCCAGGGAGAAGAGACCAACGTCCCTCAACCTATCTTCATAAGGCATGCCACCCAATCCAGGCAACATCTTGTAAATCTCCTCTGCACCCTCTCAATGGCTTCCACATCCTTCCTGTAGTAAGGCGACCAGAACTGTGCACAGTACTCCAAGTGGGGTCTGACCAGGGGCTTATAAAGTTGCAGCATTACCTCCCGACTCCTAAACTCAATCCCTCGATTAATGAAGGCCAGTACACCGTACACCTTCTTAACCACATCCTCCACCTGCTAGGCCGATTTGTGCGTCAATTTTCCAGGCATGCTCGCCCTGAAACTGGAAAATCCCGCCCCACGGTTAAGGGACCTTTCCATGGTCCGCCCCTTGCCCGTTTCGGAATGTGAAAATTCACCCCTGGACTCAGTCATGCCTCTGTTGTTGGAGATGCAGGAACAAGCTCAGGAATATTGGGAAGGGGTGCCTGCTTCAGGGTGCAGGTACGATGGAGGTGAGTCTCCGCCGTCAGTCCAATGGGACAGCACCAACATCCCAAAACACTGAGTTCAAAACTGATAGGTGACTGTTGTCATGGAGACCTTGATCCAGTTCCTGGGTCCTGTCCTGCAGCATCGCTGAGGCAATTGCTGTCAAATCGAGTTGGAGTGGGACCTCTTGCTCTGACTTCCAGCTGCCCCGTCCCCCCACGGAATAAACCAGGGGTCCTCAGGCTCTCACAGGGAGGTGAACCAGCATCTCGACACCCTGGGGCCACCCACTTAGGACACTCCAGGAATGTCCGTCAAATCCAAATCCCCTCTTCATGGGAATTCAGAATGTCCGCTACGACTCTCACCAACTTTTACAGATGCCCCATAGAAAGCATTCTTTCTGGTTGTATCACAGCTTGGTCTGGGCTCCTGCTCTGCCCAAGACCACAAGGAACTACCAACCTCCCATCCATTGACTCTGCCTACACTTCCCGCTGCCTCAGCAAAGCAGCCGGCATAATTAACCTCTCTCATAAAAGCAAATTACTGCGGTTGCTGGACAAAGGGTCATCTGCACTCGAAACACCAGCTCTTATCTCCCCTTACGGATGCTGCCAGATCTGCTGAAATTTTCCAGCATTTTCCCTTTTGGTTCTGGACAGACTCTCTTCCATCGGGAAAAGATACAAAAGTCTGAGGTCACGTACCAACCGACTCAAGAACAGCTTCTTCCCTGCTGCTGTCAGACTTTTGAATGGACCTACCTCGCATTAAGTTGATCTTTCTCTACACCCTAGCTATGACTGTAACACTACATTCTGCACCCTCTCCTATCTCTACACCCTACACTCTACACTCCTTTCTCTACACCTTTCTCTACACCCTAGCTATGACTGTAACACTACATTCTGCACCCTCTCCTTTCCTTCTCTATGAATGGTATGCTTTGTCTGTATAGCGCACAGGAAACAATACTTTTCACTGTATGTTATTACATGTGACAATAATAAATCAAATCAAATTAAAATTGCTATGAAGAACTGGAAGAAGCAGAAAAGATTCAAGGTTAATGCTGTTTGCTGGCTTCCATGATGTGGAGATGCCGGCATTGGACTGGGGTAAACACAATAAGAAGCCTGACAGTAAGAAGTTAAACCTGGTGTTATCAGACTTCTTACTGTGCTAGCTTCCCCCAGTGATCAGCCCAGATTAGCCAGTGCCTGACTCTGAGTGAGATCAGACACTGTGTAAAGCTCCTACACATGTGTGTGTCTGTTACTGCACACGAATGTCCCTCAGACCCGTGATTTGGTGGATTGGAGAGAAGTAGATCAATGCATGATCCCAGCGTGGGGAAGATTATCTAAGTCCCTCGCTTGTTAGACTGAATCTCGTTGACTTTGGGAGAACTCCTCACTGTACCAATTACAATTCGCCCTCTCTGTGTGTTGTTCTGTTTATCTCCCAGTGAATACTAAACAAGATTAGTAACGCAATCAGAGTCTCCCAACACTCACCCAGAGAAAAACAAACAGAATGAGTTCTTTCCAATAGCCTATTACTGTGTTAAACAGGTGTAAAAAATGAACTGAATCTGAGATCTTTATTAAACCGCCCACATCATTTTAAATCGTGCCTTATTCACTCGTAATGATTTTCTGACTTTAGTATTGAATGCTGACAGAACTGTGTGCGGGAGTCAAAACATTAAATATTAGAAGCAATTTACTCAGGAAGCTGTAGGTGCATCTGCAGAAAGAGACACACAGATAAATCCCTGTGTATCTGTGAGTTGTAGAAAATGTGTGAGTGTGTGTATGTGTGAGTGTGTGTGAGTGAGTGTGTGTGTGTGAGTGTGTGAGTGTGAGTGTGTGTGAGTGAGTGTGTGCGTGTGAGTGTGTGTATCAGTGTGTGAGTGGATCAGATTTTTATAATAAACTCTGGTACATTCACCACCTCCAAGGATAAACATTTTGAATTAAAAAGAAATGAAAGTTTGGGATCAAATATTTGGTGTGACTGTTCCTCAAATCAGCAATGTCTGGATGTGTGTCTGGATTCAGAGTGAAGCGAACCCAGAGTGGATTTGGAGTAGAATCATAAATCCCTATGGTGCAGAAGGAGGCCATTCAACCCATCGAGTCTACACTGACCACAATCCCACCCAGGCCCTATCCACATAACCCCACGTATTTACCCCAGTAATCCCCCTGTCACAAAGGTGCAATTTAGCACGGCCAATTACCCTAACCAGCACGTCTTTCAGACTGTGGGAGGAAACTGGAGCACCCGGAGGAAACCCACGCAGACACGGGGAGAAGGTGCAGACCCTGCATAGACAGTGACCCAAGGCTGGGATTGAACCCGGGTCCCTGGCGCTGTGAGATAGCAGCGCTGACCCACTGTGTTACTGTGCCTAGGAACATACATGGAAACTAGAAGCAGGAGGAGGCCATTCGGCCCATCCAGCCTGCACTGCTTTTCATTCTGATCGTGGCTGATTATCAAATTCAATATCCTGATCCCCCCCCACTTCCCCCCCCAATATCCCTCGATCCCTTTCACCCTAAGAGCGATATCTAATTTCTTCTTGAAATCTCGAGTGTTGTGGAATGGGTCCAGTGTGGCCCTGGAGTGGGTTTGGAGTTGGGTTCAGGGCTGGATTTCCCTGTGGCCCTGGAGTGGGTTTGGAGTTGGGTTCAGGGCTGGATTTCCCTGTGGCCCTGGAGTGGGTTTGGAGTTGGGTTCAGGGCTGGATTTCCCTGTGGCCCTGGAGTGGGTTTGGGGTTGGGTTCAGGGCTGGATTTCCCTGTTTTGGGAGTTTGGGGTATTTCCTGGCTGTGTGGCAGCAGGAACTGGTTTGTGAGTTGCTCTTTCTGCAATCAGATCAGGTGAACCACCTGGGATCAAGTGTGACTGATGTTTGTTCTTTCCAGCGGACTGGCCTCTCCACCCTGGTCAGTTCCTTTACCCCCTCCCCTCAACCCCCCAGCCCTGCTCACACCATTCCTGGTTCCCAGGCACATGGGTCAGCAATAAGGATGCCACCCCCACACACCCCAACCCACCGCATGTATCAACTCTGCTTCCAGTCAACCTGTATCAGAGAGGCTGGATGGACAGGAATGTTTTTCTCTGGAGTGTTGGAGATTTGGGGGGTGATCTTATAGAGGTCTATAAAATAATGAGGGACATAGATCAGCTAGATAGTTAATATCTTTTCCCCAAAGGTAGGGGAGTCCAAAACTAGAGGTCATAGGTTTAAGGTGAGAGGGGAGAGATACAGAAGGGTCCAGAGGGACAATTTTTTCACACAGAGAGTGGTGAGTGTCTGGAACAAGCTGCCAGAGGTAGTAGTAGAGGCGGGTACAATTTTGTCTTTTAGAAAGTGTTTAGACAGTTACATGGGTAAGATGGGTATAGAGGGATATGGGCCAAATGTGGGCAATTGGGACTAACTTAGCGGTTTAAAAAAAAGGGCAGCATGGATAAGTTGGGCCAAAGGGCCTGATTCCATGCTGTACCTCGATGGCTCTATGATGTGGATGACCTACTGGCCGCAAACTCAGCACAGAGCACTCACTCAGACAGTGGAGCTGCTGTTAACTCCAGGAGACAAACACAACGGGGAGCCCTGAAGCTCTTCCATATTCACCACTCTGACCTGTCCCTGTGTCCACCCGAGGCAGCGGAGACGGAAACTGTTCAGCTGCCTTTCTTGGCTGGGATAAGTGGTCCATGCCATGTTATTTTGGGAAGCTACAGAGAACGCGAGCCTGGTACACACGGAGCTGTGTAGAATATCTGACCTCCAGTAAATAGCAGCCTGCCTTCTGCAGCAAACCGAATCTATTTTGCTGAAAGTGAACCTGAGAGCCCCAGTAAAATTTCTAAAGTAATTGTGCAGCAGCCAGGATAATAGCTCGCCCCTGGGCTGTCAAACCAGATGTGCATCAATTAAGTAACCTAGTTCTTGACAGTTGATGGATAATTGCTGAATGCCTTGGCAGCTTGTTCCGTTAACAGCACCGAGAATCACTCAGGATCAAAATAGTGATAATAAAAAAATGCCGGAAACATTCGGTCAGCGATGAAGAGGAAAACCGAATTCCCATTTCCAACCTGAGACCTTTCCTCAGAACTGGGAAAGGTTAGACATTGAGTCACAGAGGGTAGGGAAGAGGAGGGAGCGGGGTGAAGGACAAGAGGAAACAGTCTGTCTCGGCTGTGATCAGATGGAACATCTGAGAGATTACACAAAGGGATAGGGTGGCATGGTGGTTAGCACTGCTTACTCTCAGTGCCAGGGGCCCGGGTTCGATTCCTGGCTTGGATCACTGTCTGTGTGCAGTTTGCACATTCTCCCCGTGTCTGCGTGGGTTTCCTCCGGGTGCTCTGATTTACTCCCACAGTCCTGAAAGGTGTACTGGTTAAGTACATTGACCCAAACAGGTGCTGGCCTGTGGCAACTAGGGGAATTTCACAATAACTTCATTGCAATGTTAATGTAAGCCTTAACAGTAACTAATAAATAAATCTTTTACTTTAATGGTGAAACACAAAAAAAAACTCTGTTTCCAATTTCTCCTTGTTTGCTGCTTTGACATGGTCCATTCCTGACTCTCCCCATTCCTTAACTCCTTATAGATTTATAGTCATTCAGTGCAGAAAAGACCCTTCAGCCCATCGAGTCTGAAGCCACAATATCTACCACTAAAGGTGCATTAATCCCATTTTCCCGCACTTGTCCCATATCCTTGAATGTTAGGATATTTCAAGTGCTCATCTTAATATTTTTTGAAGGTTGTAATGTTCCCGGCCTCCACTCCCTCCCCAGGCAGCACATTCCAGACTCCCACCACCCTCTGAGCGAAAATTCCCAAATCCCCCCGAATCTCCTGACCCTCACCCTAAAACTCTGCCCCTTGTGATTGACCCTTTGACCCAGGGGAACAGCTGCTCCCTACTCACCCTTTCCCTACCCCTCATAATCTTACACTCCTCAATCATGTCCCCCCCTCAGCCTTCTCTGCTCCAGGGAAATCAATCCAAGCTTATCCAATCTCTCCTTATAGCTCAAACACTCCATCCCAGGCAGCATCCTGGTGAACCTCCTCTGTACCCCCTCCTCTGACTCCATGTCTCAGCCTAGGCAACCAACAGATCTGCTTCCTAAGCCTGTTGAAGGTGCCTCGAGGTAGATCCTGAGGAGGATTTGCGAGATGGTGAAAGGGAGACAGAAGGATGGAATTATCAGTAAACAACTTCCCCGGGAGAATAAAAGCAAATTACTGCGGATGCTGGAATGTGAAACCGAAAGGGAAAATGCTGGAAAATCTCAGCACCTCTGGCAGCACCTGTCAGGAGAGAAAAGAGCTGATGTTTCGAATCCAGGCGGCTCTTTGTGGAAGCCGGGAGGAGATGGGGCAGCGCAAACTCTCACATCCATCAATTCACTTCAATAATCAGAAAAACAAAGAACGCAGACGTCTCTGAGTTACAACAACTGAAAGAGTCTGAGAAATAGCCCGGAAAACAGACACAGATACAGGTGCCTTCATGAGTTAGTCTTGTTACGAGTGTTGAGAGGTTTTGTTCTGCTGGGTCACGGATGTGTTAACACACTAACCAGTGAGAAAACAGGGCTGGATGCAATCATTATGGAAAAGAACTGACATCTCATTCCCTTAGTCCGAACGTTAAGTCGTTTGAAAGTCAATAGTGATTCTCAGATCTGGAGCATCTGTGGAGAGAAAAATTGAGTTAACGTTTCAACTCAATGATCTTTCATTAGAATCAGGAAACGTTAAAGATCTGGGAGTTATGAAGCAAGTATAGAGGGAGGAGCTGTGGGTGGGGGGTGGGTGGTTGTGAGGGTGGGGGGAATGGGGGTGGGTGGGTTGTGGAGGTAAGGGCTTTGGGGTGTAGTGAATGGGTTGAGGGGGTGGGGGATTGGGGGATGGATGGGTTGTGGGGGGTCATGGATTTGTGGGGGGTGGTGGATGGGTTATGGGGGTGGGTGGTTGTGGGGGTGGGGGGCTTGCGGGGGTGGTGAATGGGTTGAGGGGATGGGGGATTGGCGGGATGGGTGTGGTGGGTTGTGGGGATGGGGGTCGGGGATTTGCGGGGGGTGGTTGATGAGTTGTGGGGGTGGGAGTAGGTGTGTTGTGGGTGTGGGAGTGGGTGGGTTTTGGGGGTGGAAGGTTTGTGGGGGTTGGTGAGTGAGTTGTGGGGGTGGGTTGTGGGTGTGGGAGGTTTGTGGGGGGAATGGTGGGTGGGTTGTGGGGGTGGGAGTGGGTGGGTTTTGGGGGTGGGAGTGGGTGGGTTGTGGGGGTGGGAGTGGGTGGGTTGTGGGGGTGGGAGGTTTGTGGGGGGGTGGTGGTTCTGGTGGTGGTGGTGGAGGGGGGGTTCTGGGTGTGGGAGTGGGTGGGTTGTGGGGGTGGGAGTGGGTGGGTTGTGGGGGTGGGAGTGGGTGGGTTTTGGGGGTGGGAGTGGGTGGGTTGTGGGGGTGGGAGTGGGTGGGTTGTGGGGGTGGGAGGTTTGTGGGGGGGATGGTGGGTGGGTTCTGGGTGTGGGAGTGGGTGGGTTGTGGGGGTGGGAGGTTTGTGGGGGGGATGGTGGGTGGGTTCTGGGTGTGGGAGTGGGTGGGTTGTGGGGGTGGGAGGTTTGTGGGGGGGTGGTGGTTCTGGTGGTGGTGGTGGGGGGGGGGTTCTGGGTGTGGGAGTGGGTGGGTTTTGGGTGTGGGAGTGGGTGGGTTGTGGGGGTGGGAGTGGGTGGGTCGTGGGGGTGGTGGGTGGGGCTGAAGAAAGGGGAAGGTCTATAATCAGGTGGAGAACAGAAGAGGTGAAATGATAAAATGGATAAAGACACAAAACGAAAGGGTAAATGGGTCTAACCGAGGTGTAAATGAAAAACAGGCTGAGAAATTGCTAACAGCCGCTGTCCAAATACAAAAAGGAATAAAAATGAAGCCAGAGATTAAAAACTGGTTAAGCCAGACACCGGAATTCTCCCGCATCGCCCGTCATGGAATCGGAGCGGGCGGGGGGCGGGTAACAGAGATAGACACTGACCTCGGTGGGGATTTCCGATCTCACTCGAACGACGCCCAATAAATCTGCAAGACTGAAAATGGCCTGAATGAGGCGCTAAACCTCATGTTTACATTGTTCGGGTGCAGGAAGCTGAGGTTCGGGAGGTTAGAGTAGATCGGAGTTATACCCCATGGAGGGGAAGCGATGGTGGCGTCTCCCACCACCTCCAGAGGGTGTCACAGGAAAAGTCTCGGGAGGGAATATTATTTAAATTTAAAGAGGAGGGTGCATTTGAGAAAGGAGAGCAGTTCTCTTTTGACTGTTAATGGATCTCAGGCTGGAAATTTGCTAAACAAATCGAACATTGGTGTGAATTAAACAATCAAAACGGCACCACCCAGCTTCCCATTCCCGACCCCCTCTTCCTCCCGTTCTGACATGGTGAAGGGCACCGTCACACATGTAAACACCAGCTACACGGTACATACTCTTGTGACTTGACCAATGTTGTCTATCTGATATGCTACAGGAAAGGATGTCCCGAGGCATGGAACATTGCTGAAACCATACAGGCCCTATGACAATGAATGAATGGACACTGCTGGACCATCACCAGGCAGGAGTGTTCTCTTCCTGTTGGGGAAATCTCCAGCAGTCACGGGCATTCAATCTCTGATCTTCAGGTAAATGTTCTCCAAGGCGGCCTTCACAACACACAACAGCGCAGAGTCGCTGAGCAGAGACTGATGGCCAAGTTCCGCACACATGAGGACAGCCTCAACCGGGATCTTGGGTTCATGTCACACTATCTGTAACCCCCACCATTTGGCTTGGCCTTGCAAAATCTCAATAACTTGTCCTGGCTTGAGACAATTCACATCTCTTTAACCTGTGTTTAACCCCCCTCTCCATTCACATTGTCTGTACCTGTAGAGACTTGATTACCTGTAAAATTCAGATCCCAACCGTTATCTCGCAATTATGTCTCTGTCCATATTTGCCCTCTTTGTGAACCCACCTCTGCACTCACCTGATGAAGGAGGAACACTCTGAAAGTTTGTGATTCCAAATAAACCTGTTGGATTTTAACCTGGTGTTGTGAGATTTCTAACTCAATTCTTTTAGGCTGAGAGTTTATAAATAATCACAGTTCATCAACAAAATAAAAGGTGATAGAAAAGTTTGGGAAGTTAGAACACTGAGAGTCTACAAAGGGATATAGATAGTCTAAGTGAGTGGGCGAGGGTCTGGCAGATGGAGCACAATGTTGGTGAATGTGAGGTAATCTATTTTGGTCAGAGTAACGGCAAAATGGACTATTATTTAAATGGTAAAAAATTGCAGCATGCTGCTGTGCAGAGGGACCTGGGTGTCCTTGTGTAGGAATCTCAAGGAGTTGGTTTGCAGGTGCAGCAGGTAATTAAGAAGCAAATGGAATTTTGTCCTTCATTGCTAGAGGGATGGAGTTTAAAAACAGTGAGGTTATATTACAGCTGTATAAGGTGCTGGTGAGGCCACACCTGGAGTACTGTGTACAGTTTTGGTCTCCTTACTTGAGAAAGGATATACTGGCACTGGGGGGAGTGCAGAGGAGATTCACTAGGTTAATTCCGGAGTTGAGAGGGTTGGCTTGTGAGGAGAGACTGAGTAGACTGGGGCTATACTCACTGGAATTCAGAAGAATGAGGGGAGATCTTATAGAAACATATAAGATTATGAAGGGAATGGATAAGATAGAAGCAGGGAAGTTGTTTCCACTGGCGGGTGAAACTAGAACTAGGGGGCGTAGCCTCAAAATAAGGGGGAGCAGATTTAGGACTGAGTTGAGGAGGAACTTCTTCACACAAAGGGTTGTGAATCTGTGGAATTCCCTGCCCAGTTGAGGCTCCCTCACTGAATGTTTTTAAGGCAAGGATAGATAGATTTTTGAACGGTAAAGGAATTAAGGGTTATGGTGAGCGGGCGGGTAAGTGGAGCTGAGTCCATGAAAAGATCAGCCACGATCTTATTGAATGGCGGAGCAGGCTCGAGGGGCCAGATGGCCGACTCCTGCTCCTAGTTCATATGTCCTGATGAAAGAAAGGTTTGTGAAGAAGTGTTGCTGGGTTCCCCTCCCCACCCCCCCAGTCCCTCTGCACTGCAGCTTCCTGGGCCATTGACAGTGAATCATTCTCCAGAGGCTCTCCTCTGGGTTTATTTTCTGTTTTAAATTTTAATAAAAACTTGTGATGGATCGACGGGGGACATTTCTCTCCCAATAAAGTTTGCAGCCCAGAAGAAAGGACTCACGATTGAGGTAAAGTCAGGTTATTATTATTTACAATCAGACTGTGAAACTTCTTTACAAGTTTTATCAAATTGCTGCAGGCAGCTGTAAGCAGATGCAGCCACCAAACAAGTCAAATCAGAGGGAATATTACTACCCTGGTGAAATCAACGTTTAATAAGTATCAGGTCAACTGAACACTTTCTCCATAATACAGAGCTCAGAAACAGAGGATTCTTTGGGGATGGAATAAGATGACCTGTTCACATCACATTCATGTCATTGATAAATTACCAGAGTTGTTATATTTCCATTTATTTTACTGGCCCATAACTCAGATTGGAAAAATTCTCCAAATCGAACTCCAGTATCACTGAAATATCAATGTTAAAGATCAGCTAGTCAGTCCTGTCACTGGTTTCATTAGTCCCAGACTCGGATATCTAGAATCATAGAATCCCTACAGTACAGAAGGAGGCCATTCGGCCCATCGAGC
Source organism: Carcharhinus amblyrhynchos (assembly GCF_965287045.1). Lineage (NCBI taxonomy): Eukaryota > Metazoa > Chordata > Chondrichthyes > Carcharhiniformes > Carcharhinidae > Carcharhinus > Carcharhinus amblyrhynchos. The sequence goes on from NW_027649778.1 coordinate 662,581, forward strand.
CTGCACCGACCACAATCCCCGTAACCCCAAATATTTATCCTGCTAATCCTCCTGAAGCTAGTGGCAATTTAACATGGCCAATCCACCTAACCCACGCATCTTTGAGCGTGGGAGAAAACTGGAGCATGCAATGAAAACCCATGCAGACATGAGGAGAATGTGCAAACCCCACACAGACAGTGACCCGAGCCGGGAATTGGACCAGGGCCCCTGACACTGTGAGGCAGCAGCGCTAACCACTGTGCCACCGTGTAACCCAGATAAACTTTACTTGGGGTGGCACAGTAGCACAGTGGTTAGCACCGCTGCCTCACAGTGTCAGGGACCCTGGTTCGATTCCCAGCTTGGTTCACTGTCTGTGTGGAGTTTGCACGTTCTCCCCGTGTCTGCATGGGTTTCCTCCGGGTGCTCCGGTTTCCTCCCACAGTTTGAAGATGTGCAGGTTAGGTGGATTGGCTGTGCTAAATTGCCTTTTCGTGGGACGGGGACTAACTAGGGTAAAAACGGGGGATTACATGGAAAGGACTTGGGTAGGATTGCGGTTGGTGCAGACTCAGCGGGCCGAATGGCCTCCTTCTGCACTATAGGATGCTATGAATCTATGACTTGCCTTTAGGCATTACATTATCGTGTCAGATAACTTGACCAAGTGTTAATTAAGCTTGAAGTGATCACCATCACCAGTCCCTCCAACTGAGGGTGCCGGGTTTTGTGATTAGTGTATCCTCAAGTGACTATATTGGCCAATCCTGGAGCCTTTGAGAGACAAGGAGTGTCCCTGAGGAAGTGGGGGGGACAATCTGGAGTCAGGGTCCCGCTCTCCATCCTGCCGTTTTCCGCGCTTCGCAGTGGAGTTTACGCGGCTGGTTTCTGGCAGTTTCCTGATTGGAGGATTGCCTCTTGGTTCCTCCCAGGCACCAACTTGTTCCACTTTCAATGAGATTGTCAGAGTATCTTTAAAACAACCTCCCTGCCCTTGAGATGGAGTGCCTTTTTCAAGTTGTTTTGGTGGTTGATTTATTACAAGGTCCAGTCAATGGAACTGATTTTCAATCAGTATGGATATGATGCTGGGAGTTTAAAGTACCTTGTTATGGAACTGTCGATATTGATCATTTTAATCCAATGGTCCCTGTAAATAGTTTCTATCTACCCTATCAAAGAGCAAGAACAAGGAACAAAGAAAATTCCAGCACAGGAACAGGCCCTTCGGCCCCTCCAAACCTGCACCGACCATGCTGCCCCGACTGAACTAAAACCCCCTACCCTTCCGGGGACCATATCCCTCTATTCCCATCCTATTCATGTATTTATCAAAGTGTTCCTTAAAACTCACTACCGTATCCGCTTCCACTACCTCTCCCAGCAATGAGTTCCAGGCACCCACCACCCTCTGTGTAAAAAATCTGCCTCGTACCTATCCTTTAAACCTTGCCCCCTCGTAGCTTAAACCTGTGCCCCCCCCCAGTAACTGAGTCTTCCACCCTGGGAAAAAAGCTTCTGACCATCCACGCTGTCCATGCCTCTCATAAAACTACTTTATTCATATTCAACATCTCAATCAGAACATTCCTTAATTATCTAAACTCAAAGGGAGCCTAGTTTTGTGTGAGGCGTTTGTGTAAATTAATCCTTTCAGTCCTGGTACCATTCTCTTGAGACTCTGCTCCCCAACACCGCCCCCCCCCCTCCACCCCCCTGCCCCGACTCTCTCTGCCTCCCCTCCCCTTCAAGGCCACTCTCTCCTTCCTGAGATACTGTGCCCAGAACTGAACTACTCCAGAATAAGAAGAGAGGATGCCGGTGAAACCCAGCTGGGTTGCCGATATCTACGAGGAGAGCAACAGAGTTAGCGTTCTAAGTCCTTTGATTCTTTGTCAGAACTGGAGAGAGCGGGAATGTAGGAAATGCAACAACAAATAGCAACCTTAAGATAAAAAAAGAATAGGTGACCTGGCATCTGAGGGTGAGGGGGAGAGTGGGGAGTACTTTGCATTGAGACAATACGGGTACAGGGTATGGGACACGGAACAACACAGGGGAGTTTGGCAACTTCAGATTTTGATCTTTCTGCTCCATCTTAAACCTCTCTTTTTAGATATTCCTTACGTGTATCGATGCAAACCCCTTCACCCACCCCCCCCCACCCGCTCTCCCGCCCCCCCCGCCCCCCCCGCCCCCCACACCCCCCCACCCACTCCCCCACAGCACCCCCCCCACCCCCCCCCCCCCCCACTCCCCCACACCAGGAAACCTGTTGTTTGTTTTTAAAGACTAGTTGTTGGAGTTTCTACATTCTCCCTCCCTTCAATCCATTCGCTCTCTTTCTCTCCTCACACACGCTGCCCGACCTGCTAAGTTTTTCTGGCACCTTCTGTTCTTGTTTCAGATTCCAGCATCTGCAGTATTCCTGCTTATTGTTCACCTCCTCTGGAACTGAAAAGGGTGCAGGGGTGGGGTGGGGGGGCTCTGGCTGGTTCTGTCTCAGCCTCTTGTCTCAGCTGAGCTGTGGGGAGAATTATACAATGTGTAAAAACAAAACTAGAATCATTTAACCATCTGAATAAAAAATAGTCAGTCTGGAATGGCAATGTTTCTCTGGGAAAGAACATTCCAATGCTTTATGATGGCAGTGGGATCACTCTGTGCACTCTCTTAATTTTCAATCAATAAAAACTCCCAATCTCAGTGCAAATGACAAAGATCATTCAACTGGAGCCCTTCCTACAACTTACCAGGATAGAACCGTGCACACACTCTCACACTCACACACACACTCTCACACTCACACACACACTCACACACACACTCTCACACTCACACACACACTCACACACACTCTCACACTCACACACACACTCACACACACTCTCACACTCACACACACACTCTCACACTCACACACACACTCACACACACTCTCACACACACTCTCACACTCACACACACACTCTCACACTCACACACACTCACACACACACACACACTCACACACACTCACACACACACACACACACACTCTCACACTCACACACACACTCTCACACTCACACACACTCACACACACACACACACTCACACATACACTCACACACACTCTCACACTCACACACACACTCACACACACACTCTCACACTCACACTCACACACACACTCACACACACACTCTCACACTCACACACACACTCTCACATACACTCACACACACTCTCACATACACTCACACACACTCTCACATGCACATACTCTAACACGTACAGGAATGCAGACATATAGAGACACATGTATCATAGAATCACAGAACCCCTACAGCACAGAAGGAGGCCATTTGGCCCATCAGGTCTGTACTGACCACAATCCCACCCAGGCCCTAGCCCTGTAACCCCACATATTCACCTTGCTAATCCTCTAATGCTAGGGTCAACTTATCATGGCCAATCAACCTATCTGCACATCTTTGGACTGTGGGAAGAAACCAGAGCACCCGGAGGAAACCCACGCAGACACGGGGAGAACCTGCAGACTCCACACAGACAGTGACCCAAGGCCAGAATCGAACCCAGGTCCCTGGCGCTGGAGGCAGCCGTGCTAACCACTGTGCCACTCTTGGCAGCCTGACAAGGAAAGGAACCAAGAGGGCCAAAATCCTTTGTTGTGCGCTAAGAACCATTGTCTACACTGCAGGCGGGGGCCTTAGGAGCAGAGATATGAGATTGGTGAGAAGTTTGGGGTACCCACCTCCCCATACCTGCTGTTTGGTAATTCATTCTGAGATGTGTCTTTATCAGAGGTCTCCAGATGTGCCAAGATGATTGGTGGTAAGATGCTGCTTGAACTGTGACACTTGATATTCTTTCACCATAGATTTATCTCATGATTAATTGTGAACTGGTTGCGTTTTTATTGCGAATCTGACAGTTTCGTGGCCAGTTTTTAAGAATTCCAATTCTCAAACTGTAAGAATTCTCACAAACAGCAGGTTAAAATCCAGCAGTTTATTTCGAATCCTGAGCTTTTGGAGTAGTGCTCTAACCTGGTGTTGTGAGATTTCTGCCTGTGCCCACTCCAGTCCAACACCGGCATCAATTCCTAAATTGCCACGTCCTACTTACATATGTCAAGGACAGTGGGATATCACTGTCCAGGAGACAGTTGGAGAACTCCCCATGTTCTCCTCATGTCTGCTCGAGTTTCCTCCGGTTGCTCTGGATTCCTTCCAGATTCCAAAGATACGTAGGTTAGATGGTTTGGCCATACTAAATGTGTGGGGTCACAGGGATAGGGGAGGGGAGGGGACCTGGGTGGGATGCTCTGTTACAGCATCGGTGCAGACTTGATGGACCACCAACAGGGACCCTCCCCAACAGCAGGGACCCTCCCCACCAACAGGGACCCTCCCCAACAACATAGACCCTCCCCTCCAGCAGGGGCCTTTCCCAACAACAGGAACCTTAAGAACCAGCAGAGGTTCTCCAGTAACAACGCACCAACAGGAACTTCATAAATGCAGACACCCCCCCACCCCCCGCCCCGTACCAGCAGATACCCTCACCACCAGCACAGACCCTCCCAGGCTTGCAGGGACACTCATCACCAACAAGAACACTCAGACCCAACGGGGTCCCTCTATACCAAGAAGACCCTCTGCAAGACCCTCCCTGTAGCTGCAGAGACCCTCACTACCAACAGAGACCCTCTCTGAACCTGCAGAGAACCTCCCTGTACCTGTAGGCGCCCTCACCACCAGCAGAAACCCTCACTGCGCCAGCAGAGACCCTTATTGTTCCAGCAGAGACTCTCACTCCGAACAAGGAACCGTCAGAGCTTCACTCAAACCTGGGCCAATGCTATTTGCCTGTGGCAGCTGTGGAAGGAGCTGCCAATCAGCAACCAGCCTCTGCTGGCTCAGTCCGCCTCATTAACTGTCTCCGCAAAACATTCCGCCAGGATCCTGCCACACACACTTCCATTCCTAACTCGGAATTCTGCCGAGAATTGGGATTGGGACCTAACCCACTCAGCACACCCAATCGAAACACTCCAATTGTTATTATTTCCTCCTCATTATTCCCCAGGACGTCACATTATCCGTGACTGAAATACTGTCAACTTTAAAATCAGCTTTTAACAGAAAACAGTCTAATTTACATTTCCAATTTGCTTTAAGGTTGATGTTGTTTGTTTGTGAAGCCTGCTTAATTGGCTGTTCCCTGTTTTGTGTGTCTGTATTCCGATATAAGGCGAAGGAGAGATTTATTCGAGAGATTTACAAAGAGCAAAGAAAGCACCGGAACAGGCCATTTGGCCCTTCAAGGCCGTGTTGATCATACTCCAACTAAACTAAAAAATCCTTCTGCCCTTACTCGATCCGTATCCCTCTATCCCCTCCCTATCCATGTCCCCATCCAGATGCCTCTTAAATGTTGCTAATGCTCCTGTTTCCACCACCTCCTCTGGCAGCGTGTTCCAGCACCCACCACTCTCTGTGTGAAAAACCTCCCCTGTACATCTCCCTTAAACTCTCCCCCTCTCACCTTGGACCTGTGCCCCCCCGTGTAATTGACACTTCCACCCTGGGAAAAAGCCTCTGACTATCCACCCTGTCTGTGCCTCTCATCATTCTGTAGACCCTCTATCAGGTCTCCCCTCAGCCTCTGTCTTTCCAGTGAAAACAATCCCAGTTTATTCAACCTCTCCTCATAACCAACACCCTTACAATCACAAAGATCTTGTCAATGGGGTGAAGCTATTCGCAGTGTCAGGAGGGTTGGTAACTAGGAGGGACACATGGTGTGGAGATGCCGGTGTTGGACTGGGGTAAACACAGTAAGAAGTCTCACGACACCAGGGTATTTGGTAGAATGAGTTTTCAGAGCGTTGCTCCTTCATCAGGTAAATGCAGGATTTGTTTTACAAACAAGGCTTATACAGACACAAACTCAATTACAAGATAATGGTTGGAATGCAAGTGTTAACAGATAATCAAGCCTTTACAGATGCAGACACAGGGACACAGCATCATTGACAATGAAGCGAGAGGGTGAGACGAGGGGACATTTTGCAGCCAGTTGTTGTGATCCTGACTGTGTTGCCTGAAAGGGCGCTGGAAGCAGATCCAAGAATAACTTTCACAAGCTGGGGAATTAGATAAACACTTGAATTGGAGAAATTTGCGGAGCTTCAGGGCAAGTGTGGAGCTGCGATTGGAGGGGGGGCGGGGGGTGGTGGATTCTGACTAATTGGATAGCTGTTTGAAAGTGTTGCTGTGGGCATGATGATGATGGGCAGAAGGGCCACCTCCTGTGCTGAGAATCATTCTATGATTCTGTGAATCAGGAAGCAGCTTGTTCTGTTAGGTAACGTGAGTCAGTGAGGCGAGAGGGTGAGTACTGGTCAAACACGGGCAGCTTACTCACACTGAAGGTCATTTCCAAAGCGGTCAAATATCCCCCAGGAAATGTGAACCAACTGGGAGGAGGCACATAGTAAAGGGGGGGTTCCCATTAGTGCATCACGTCTCCTGACAACCCCGAGGCACCTTTCCCAAATGTCAGCAAAAGCAATGATGTGACGCTTTCCAAAAGAAAGGAGGACTAATACCGGGTAGGGAATTAATCATTAGACACAGGAGCACAGAGTGACAGATTATCCCATTTACAATGGCACCAACTGAAGATGTATAATCTTTCGATTTATCCCAGCCTCTCCCCTCCGAAAGCGCTTTGAAAATCTTTGCACAGAGATTCTGTAACTTAATAACTGGAAATAATCAAAGAGATCAAATTTATTCCTCATGATTGTAGGATCACCAGAACTCTGAAGGAGATATAATATCACTTGTGCTTATTGAAATATCAAGCTAGGGTTACGGACAGGTTCAGTGCGGTCTCACATTCCCAGTTCATTTATTTTTTACATTCACTGACTGATGTGGGCAGAATAAATTAAAAACACAATTTTCCAAAATTGAAACCAGAAAAATCACCAAATCCCTGCAGTGCAGAAGGAGGCCATTTGGCCCATCGAGTCTGCACCGTACCCCCAGGTATTTACCCTGCTAATCCTCCTGACACCAAGGGGCAATTTTGCATGACCAACCAACCTAACTTGCACATCTTTGCAGTGTGGGTGGAAACTGAAGCACCTGGAGGAAACCCACACAGACATGGGGAGAATGTGCAGGCTCCAAACAGACAGTGACCCGAGGCTGGGTCAAAAAGATCAAAGCCCTGTCACTGAATAGCCCAGAAATTTATTCCCACTCTCTCCTAACGTATCCCAAATCCCTTCCTGTTCATTCCCTCTGGACTGATTCGTAATGGGCTCAATGCCATCCACACTGTAGTGAGAATTGAGGTGGTTACACAGAGATGCAATTGAATCGAAACATTTGAAATGATAAAATAGTCTCGAAGTTATCTAAGCTGCTGACCTGTCCCACTCGTTCCTGAAGGTGGGTATTCACCCTGGGTTACATTGCAACACATTCCATAAATCATTCACTCCCTCTGCTCAGGGAAAGCAGCCATTGAGTGTTGATGAATAAATTCACTGTGGGAGGGACTGTCACTGATCCCAACCTCACCCTCACCTGTCATCAACATCTCTCCACATTCTCCCAATCGTGATTCAGCCCTCATGGGGACAGGGGACTTGGTTTCAGCCGGTTTCCTCCCAGCTCACTGGGGTGTTGTAGCATCAGCATCGCGTTCCAACCCTGACTGAACCACAGACTGTCTCAGTTTCACTTCACAGCTCGTTCCCAGATTAATCCGTCAACAGAACTTGCATCGTCAGCTCAAATTTGTCAAATCAGAGGCTTAAAAGCGAAAGGAGATCTTGGCAGCCGTTCAGACCTGTTAATGAGCTAAAGGCAACTGAATCAAAGTATAGGCATCAGGTGTGGGTGGCGTTTGGACATGGGACAGCAGGAGTGTGGGAGAATGGGCAGAGGAAATGTTGGCGGAATGGAGTTATTTCGTTGATGTAAAGTAACTCTCCCTTTCCAAAACTGAGTGAACATTCACCATGCTATTCCCTGTAATCAGACCTGGTCTTGGCTCGAACTCCTGCAGCCAATTAGGCAGTGATTTCAGTCTTGTATCATAATTAAGTGTGATTTTAGTGCTTGGTTAGTGAGATTCACAGAATGTGAATCCTGGAGTAATGCGTGCTGACAATGATAGAGAGAAGCTTTCCTTTGCTCCCTATTTCAGCAGCAGACAAGTTCCGAGAATCCTAAGACTGAGAGACTAATCAATAGCAGAGACTTTCACCAAGGAGTAGGCTGTATAACAGGACTGAAGGTTTAAGCAGACACAGAGTCAGACAGGTTTACAGCATGGAAACAGGCCCTTCGGCCCAATTTGTCTATGCTGCCCTTTTTTTAAAATCCCTAAACTTAGGGTGCTGGGGAGTAGGTACAGAGGAGATGTCAGGGGTAAGTTTTTCACTCAGAGGGCAGTGGGTGCATGGATTTGGCTGCCGGTGGTGGTGGTGGCAGATTCGATAGGATCTTTTAAGAGACTTCTGGATGAGTACATGGGACTTAGTAAGATAAAGGGTTATAGGTAAGCCTGGTAGGTAGGGATATGTTCGACGCAACTTGTGGGCTGAAGGGCCTGTTTGTGCTGTAGTTTTTCTATGTCCTATGTTCTATGTTCTAATCCCAATTGTTCGCATTTGGCCCATATCCCTCTATACCCATCGTACCCATGTAACTGTCTAAATGCTTTTTAAAAGACAAAATTGTACCCGCCTCTACTACTGCCTCTGTTCCAGACACTCACCACCCTGTGTGTGAAAAAATTGTGCCTCTGGACACTTTTGTATCTCTCCTCTCTCACCTTAAACCTATGCCCTCTAGTTTTAGACTCCCCTACCTTTGGGAAAAGATATTGACTATCTAGCTGACCTGTGCCCCTCATTATTTTATAGACCTCTATAAGATCACCCCTCAGCCTCCTACGCTCCAGAGAAAAAGTCCCAGTTTATCCAGCCTCTCCTTATAACTCAAACCATCAAGTCCCGGTAGCATCTTAGTAAATCTTTTCTGCACTCTTTCTAGTTTAATAATATCCTTTCTATAATAGGGTGACCAGAACTGTACACACTATTCCAAGTGTGGCCTTACTAATGCCTTGTACAACTTCAACAAGACGTCCCAACTCCTGTATCCAATGTTCTGACCGATGAAACCAAGCATGCTGAATGCCTTCTTCACCACTCTGTCCACCTGTGACTCCACTTTAAGAAGCTATGAACCTGTACCCCTAGATCTCTTTGTTCTGTAACTCTCCCCAATATCCTACCATTAACTGAGTGAGTCTCAGCCTGGTTCAATCTACCAAAATGTATCACCTCACCATGGGTGGGATTCTCCAGCTGTTCACACCAATGGGATTCTCCAGTCCTGTTGCAGTGAGCAGAGATTTGGCTGAGTGTCGAATTCTCAGTTCTCACTGGCAGCGGTGCTGGGGGAAGTCCCCCTCATAATTTGAGCTTATTTATTAGTGCAGGACTGAGTGGGGGCTGCATTGTCTGAGGCGCAGTTTCTCAGATGCAAAGTTAAATGCAGACCCTTGTTCTGGCAGCACAGGTGGATGGAGTAAATCCCATGTCTTCATTGCACAGGGAAGAAGCATCTTCTTATTGTCTTATAATACAAAGAAACAAAGAGAACAAAGAAAATTCCAGCACAGGAACAGGCCCTTCAGCCCCTCCAAGCCTACACCAACCATGCTGCCCGATTGAACTAAAACCCCCTACCCTTAAAGTACAAAGAAAATGTGTGTACTCAATCTCAAACCACATCTGGGATCTTGCTGTGTCAAAATTGATTGCTTCATTGACTTACAGAACAATGTGACTGATCAACCCTACAGCGTTGTAAGACTGTCATTGAGCTACAGTTTAAAAAGGTGGGTAACTGGGGAATGGACAAAACACACGTGGATTTGTCAGGATGAGTGAAACTGAGTGTATGTCCTTTCTTAAGATTCACAGACCTCCTCAACAGCACGGGATAGCAATCAGCTATCGGAGGAAGTTCCTGTGTGAACAAAGAACAAAGAACAGTACAGCACAGGAACAGGCCCTTCAAGCCCGTGCCAATCACGATGCCGTAACTAAACTAAAAACAAACCCTTCTGCCCTTACACGATCCGTTTCCCTCTATTCCCTCCCTATTCATGTACCCATCCAGATGTCTCTTAAATGTTGCTGATGTGCCTGCTTCCACCACCTCCTCTGGCAGCGCGTTCCAGGCACCCACCGCTCTCTGTGTGAAAAACTACCCCCGCACATCTCCCTTAAACTCTCCCCCTCTCACCTTGAACCTGTGCCCCCCCCCCCCCCGTGTAATTGACATTCCCACCCTGGGGAAAAGCCTCTGACTATCCACCCTGTCTGTGCCTCTCATCATTCTGTAGACCCTCTATCAGGTCTCCCCTCAGTCTCTGTCTTTCCAGTGAAAACAATCCCAGTTTATTCAACCTCTCCTCACAGCCAACCCCCTCGAGACCAGGCAACATCCAGGTGAACCTTCTTTCCACTCTCTCCAAAGCTTCCACGTCCTTCTGGTAGTGTGGTGACCAGAGCTGCACATAGTGCTCCAACCTATCTCCTGTGAACTTGCATAGGAGCCAGGATGGTGGTACAGTGGTTAGCGCTGCGGCCTCACAGCACCAGAGACCTGGGTCCGAGTCATTGTGTGGATTTTGCATATTCTTCCCGTGTCTGTGTGGGTTTCCTCCCAGAGTCCAAAGAGGTGTGGGTTAGGTGGATCGGCCATGGTAAATTGCCCCTTAGTTTCAGGGGTAGAAGGGTAAATACTTTGGGTTTTGGGGATAGGAACCTAGTGGGATTGTTGTTGGCACAGGTTTGATGGGCCGAATACACCAGGGAGTCAATGAAATGGCAGCCCTGAACCTGCAGCTAGACAGTGTGATTTTAGATTGGTTGGTTGAGGAGTTGGGGTTAGGGTTAGGGTATCTCAGCCTCACGTGGTGATCTAGAACCCCCGCTCTGCGCTGAGCTGAACTTTCTGGCCTGTCACGTAAGGCGGGTCTGGAAAATGTGGTGTGCTGTTCAAAAATCCTTTGGCGGGAGCGGAAAATCCGCCTGGTTAAAAATTCCAGCCACTTTCTTTAGCTGAGGGAGAGATGACCGGAGTTGGGGAAAAGCACTCTCCGTTAGGAGAAAACAGGACAATATCTAACCGGCTGCTCGGTCACTGTGAAAGCTGCATTTCAATATCAGAATCTCTGGAAGGATTTGCTGCTAAACTGATTTATTGAACAAAAGTGAACACTTTAACACAATGAGATGTACAAGCTTTGCAAATGTTCATTTCTCTGAATGTGGCTCTGGCTTACCCCCAGTGACAATGGGATTTAGTGGAGTTTATTGAATTTCTTGATGATTAATAGAGAGGTTATGTGAACAATATTGTGAGCGATCGGGAGATTATTCTAATCTTCCTAACATGATCCTGTCTGCTTTCACAGTCACTGAATTCTCAAGGTCATGTGGTGAGTTCTTTCTAATCTCTGTCTCTTCAAAAACTTGCCAGTCTTTTTCACATGTATCTGCTCTCTTCTCTCCTTCTCACTCACTCACTCACTCACTCGTTCGCTCACTCACTCACTCACTCGCTCACTCATTCGCTTACTCACTCACTCACTCGCTCATTCACTCACTCACTCACCCACTCACTCTCACTCAGTCGCTCACTCACTCACTCACTCACTCACACTTGCTCGCTTGCTCGGTCGCTCACTCACTCACTCGCTCGGTCACTCACTCGCTCACTCAGTCACACACTCACCCACTCACTCGCTCACTCACTCTCTCACTCACTCACTCACACACTTACTCACTCGGTCACTCACTCACTCATTCACTCACACACTCACTCACTCACTCACTCGCTCACACCAGTATATATTCACACACTACACTCACTGCCCTTGTATGAAACTGAATTATAAGGTGTTTTTTGTTGAAAAAAAAGACTTCTTTTGTCAAAGTTTTTCATTTTGTACTCATCAGGGCAATTCTCAACAATATCAAATGTAAAGGCAACAACAGTCACTATTATATGAGAAGACAGTGCTGATTGGTTGGCAAATAGAGGTGTTGTCATGGAGAATGAACCGGTTGATGATAACTGACAGTTAATTGCTAAACATTGTTGAAATTCAAACCAGGTAGCTTGACTCTGATTGGCCAATACATTGCTCTGAGGAATGAACCTGTGATTGGTAGTCACCTTGTTTTGTTCAACTGAAACAGGCGCAATGTGTGTACCAGTTCTTTCTGTCTGCAAAGAGCAAAGCCCTGTGTATTAAAGTAGGTAACCTCCAGTGTATGTGCACATGTGCCTCATTGCCAGCCTGACTGACAGACTTCAATCAGTTGTCAGCCTAATTATTAGCACTCTGAGGATGATTTAAACAATGTTATCTAATTACAGGATCACATTGAACATTGGACATTATCCTGGAGAAGGAGTGCTGCACTGTCAGAGGTGTCAACTTTCAGTCTGCAAGTTAAACCAAAGGCCTGTCCGCTGTGTCAGGTGGGTACATAAGATCCCGTGGGAGTATTTGGAAGAGGGGCAGGGAAGTTATAGCTGATATCCTAGTCAATGTTTAACAATTACTAAAAATAGATTATCTGGTTATGATCTCATTGCTATTTATGGGAGCTTTCTGTGCACAAATTGGCGTTGTGTTTACTTCATTGTAACGGTGATTACATATCTAAAGTACTTCATTGGCTGTAAAGTGCACCAGAGCATCCTGAGGTTGTGAAAGGCGCTATAGCAATGCCAGACACTCTTTCTTCTTTTGTGCAGGAAAAGCAATACTAGTCAGTGGGGGAAAGGGGAACACGGAGATATTAGATGAATATCGACCAGTGAGGTTAACCTGGGGTGGAACAGATTAGAGGATACCTCGGGTGAGAATGGGCAGTGCCCAGGGAAACAGAGATCTGAACTTTTTCAGTGATCTGGAAGAGGTAGCAGACTCGCCTCAGTGGCCTCCTTGCTCAAAGGCCGATTGACCATCGTAAAAACCCATCTGGTTCACTAATGCCCCTTTAGGGAAGGAAATCTGCCATCCTTACCCGGTCTGGCCTACATGTGACTCCAGAGTCACAGCATGTGGTTAACCCTCAACTGCCCTCTGAAATGTCCCAGTGCAACACTCAGTTACATCAAACCTCAATTGGAAGGTCAGTAAGGAATGAAACTGGAAGGTCCACCTCATACCAACTTAGGGACAGGAAACAGGACTGGAATATTCAACTCTGTTGGCTCTGTAAAGTCCTCCTTACTAATAGCTGAGACTTGTGTCAAAACCAGGACAGCCTCCTGACATTGTCATACTCACAGAATCATACCTTACAGATAATGTCCCAAACACCACTGTTACTGCCCCTGTTCCAGGACAGGGCAGAGGTGGTGGCACAGTGGGATACAGTCGGGAGGGGTTGCCCTGGGAGTCCTTAACATTGACTCCAGAGCCCATACATCTCAAGGCAATGGGTCAAAGATGGACAAGGAAACATCAGTTGGTAGAAACACTAAGGGTGGCAAGGGCACAGACTTTGTCTGGGTGGAGACACCTCAATCTCCATCACCAAGAATGCCTAGGTAGCACAGGTACTAGGGTGGCATGGTGGCACACTGCTGTCTCAAAGCTCCAGGGACAGGGGTTCAGTTCTGACCTCGAGTCACTGTCCGTGTGCAGTTCTCCCTGTGTCTGCATGGGTTTCCTCCGGGTGCTCCAGTTTCCTCCCACAGTCCAAAGGTGTGCAGGTTTGGTTAATTGGCCATGCTAAATAACACCTAGTGTCAGAGGGGTTAACAGGGTAAATGTATGGGGTTATGGGGATAGGGCCTGGGTGGGATTGTGGTGGGTACAGACTCGATGGGTTGAATGACCTCCTTCTGCACTGTAGGGATTCTATGCGCACTGACCAAGCTGTCTGAGTGCTGAGTGATATATCTCCCAGACGGACGGTGAGACAACCAACAAGGAAGACAACATACGCCATCCTGTCCTCGATCTGTTGTCGATGAAACTCTCCATGGTGGAATAGCTGGGGGTGGCCAAACAAGGGGCAGATTCGGAACCTGATGAATTTGAGAGACATCTTCCAAAGGCTTCGAGATCTGATTCCCTACAGTCACGCTCCACTTCACATCAACATTCTGGGAATGTCGATGTCCACACCGAATTGAATTCCAATGGCTGGCGATATTGCTGACAGTGTGTATATCCGAACATTATAAATATATTATAAATTCATAAATAATGCGGGATATTGATTGAAGCTTCAAGCCTCATTTCTGCTGAAGGTTGGTTTATGAGCAGGGAACCTGAGAACAACCATATCACATTCCTCTGAATACATCGGAGGAAGCGATAGGCACAGCTGTGAAAATCAGGTATATTTCTTGACTATATCCTGTGATTTGAGGTTTTTTTACCGCAGGATGTGTGAATAGTTTTAGTGACACGGAAGGGCCCTCTGACTCATCCTGTCTGTCCTCCAGACCAACATTCACTAAAATAGAAGCAAAACACTGCAGATGCTGGAACCTGAAACGAAAACAGGGAATGCTGGAAAATCTCGGCAGGTCATAAGAACATAAGAAATAGGAGCAGGAGTAGGCCATCTAGCCCTTCGAGCCTGCCCCACCATTCAATAAGATCATGGCTGACCTGAAGTGGATCAGTTCCACTTTCCCGCTTTCTCCCCATAACCCTTAATTCCCCTATCTATCAAAAACCTATCTATCCGTGACTTAAATATATTCAGCGAGGCAGCCTCCACCACTTCAACGGGCAGAGAATTCCAGAGATTCACCACCCTTTGAGTGAAGAAGTTCCTCCTCAACCCCGTACTAAACTGCACCCCCCCCCACTTTTATCTTAAGGCCGTGCCCTCTAGTCCTATTGTCCTTTCTAAGCGGGAAGAATCTCTCTACCTCTACCCTATCCATCCCCTTCATTATCTTATACGTCTCTATAAGATCCCCCCTCATCCTTCTAAACTCCAATGGGTACAGACGAGGTCTGACAGCCTCTGGAGAGAGAATAGAGCCAATGTTTCGAGTCTGGATGAGCCTTTGTCAGAGCTGCCAATTGCTTCCCCCAATGTATTTGGAGAAATGTGATGCGATGGTGGTCAGTTTACCATCTCTAACTGACGCTGGTTCAATACCAACCTTCTCTATTTGTCGCAATCCCTTCCGAAATGACCTAGAGTTGTCCTTTAATCATTGACTGTGTCCATGTCAGTGTCCCCCCTCGGCAGGATGCTGCTCGTATCTTGGTCACTCATTTCCAGCTCTGCCACATTGTGGGTCAGCCTTTACCAACAGGTCCACCCAGGTTAACACAGTTCCCCAAAGACTAGTGTCTGGATGTCAGACACTCTGTCCAGTTTGTTACCCAGGTGCTCTTACTCATGAGACAAGGAGTCGCCTTGCAATTATATTTAAAAAATATTTGAACTTTATTTCAATACTCATGGTACCAAACTTCACCCAACATTCTTAACACAAATAACCCACTCTCTCTTATCCACGTCCTAGATACGCTTATCCAGCAGGGATACCGAAGAACATTGTGGGAGGGGTGGTCACAGTCACCCTGACTGTGTAGTGGGCAGAGGAAGAACTGGTGTCAAGAGTCAAAGTACAACAGAGGAGGAATTTCGGGAGTGCGTACGGGATGATTTTCTGCAGCAATACATTGAGGAACCAACAAGGGAGCAGGCCATCTCAAACAGTGAGAAAGGATTAGTTGTCAATCTAGTTGTGAGAGGTGGATTGGCCACGCTAAATTGCCCCTTAGTATCAGGGGGGTTGGCTAGGGTAAAAACATGAGGTTATGGGATGAGGGCCTGGGTGGGTTTGTGGTCAGTGCAGACTCGATGGGCCAAATGGCCTCCTTCTGCACTGTAAGATTCTATGATACTAACCTGTGGGGCAGTGTGACGATAATAAGGTAGAATTCTTTGTCAAGATGGATGGTGATGTAGCTGATTCTGAGACCAGGGTCCTGAATCTCAGGAACGGGAACTATGATGGTGTGAGGCAGGAACTGGCCATGATGGACTGGGAAACATCTGGGAAAGGAAGGACAGCGGACAGCGAATGGGGGACATTTAAAGAGTGAATAAGTGAACTCCAGAAGTCCCTTATTCCTGTTTGGCATAAGAGTTGATAGAAAATTGTGGCCAAACCCTGACTTAAAAGGGAAATTAGAGACAGGGCGTGATCTTACCATCAGGTTGTGCCTGTTTTGGGGAAGGAAAACTGGGTAAAGTTGGGTGTGAGGCGAGTCACATGATCCGCATCCACCTCCGCTCCTGTTACCCCTTTAACAAGGGCTGAAAATGGCCACCTTCGGGACCTCACCTGAAATGGACACCTTGGTAATTTAAATACATTTGCATACATTTAAATTAACGTAATAGGCTGCATGCCCAAACTTACCCACAATTCCCCCTTTATCACCACGTTTGCCCGTCTAGATTCAGCGCAGAACAAATGTTCTCAGCAAAGGTCCAATTCGGCAGCTCCAGCTTCTGAGGAGGTGAGTTCAGAGCCCCCAGCGGCTCTCTGACTCAGATCGGTGGTGGTGGGGGGGAGGGAGGCGGGTCAGATGGCTCTCTGATGGAGGGGGTGGCCTCAGCAGGAGGGGGGGGGTAGCGCTGCCACTCTGTGTACGATCGGTGAAGCGGTGGGGGGGAAGGGGGCCAGGGAACCATGATCGGTCTGGATAAAGGGGAGATGGGACGATTGGGGGGGGGTCAGCAATGTCTATGGGGGCCAGTGGGAGGTATTATCCAGCCTGGGAGCAATGTGGCAGCTGAATGTTTTCCTGTGTTATTTTCTCTGCGCATGCGCAGTTGGAGGCTCCGATCGGAGCTGCGGGATTTCGGGCACAGTAAGCCCCGCCCACAGGTTTCTGCAGCACGATTCGGAATCACTGATATTTTTTCAGGCAGAGTGCGTATGGGGGCGCCTGAGAACAGGTCTAAATGTTGAACCTGAAACACTCCTAGTTTCAAGTCCACCCAGCACTTGGAATCAAAATGGTAACATAGGGCCCAAAGTATCAGATTCAAGGATGAAGGATACAAATTGGAAGAGAAAACAATCGGCCTGAGGATTGGGAACAGATTAAAATTCAGCAAAGGAGGACCCAGGGATTGGTTCAGATGGGAAAAATAGCGTATGAAAGTAAGCTAGCGGGGACGTAAAAACCGACTGCAAATGTTTCTATAGGTATGTAAAGAGAAAAAAAATGTAGGCCCCTTACAGTCAGAAACAGGAGAATTCATAACGGGGAATAAGGAAATGGCCGAGAGATTAAATCTGTATTTTGTTTCAGTCTTCACAAAGGAAGACATGAATAATAGAACAGAAGTGCTGAGAGAAACAAGTTTCAGTGAGGAGCTGAAGGAAATCAGCATTGGTAGGGAAATGGTTTTGGGGAAATTGATGGGATTGAAGGTGGATAAATCCCCAGGTCCTGATAATCTTCATCCCAGAGTACTGAAGGAAGTGGCCCTGGAAATAATAGATCCATTGGTGGTTATTTTCCAAAATTCCTTAGACTCTGGACTGGTTCCTACAGATTGGAGGGTAGCAAACGTAAGCTCAATATTCAAAAAGAGAGGCAGAGGGAAAACAGGGAACGATAGAGCAGCGAGTCTAACATCGATACTGGGAAAGTTGCTGGAGTCCATTATCAAGGATTTCATAACTCAGCATTTAGAAGGCAGTGGGATAATCAGACACAGTCAGCATGGATTTACAAAAGGAAAATGTTTGATGAATCTATTGGGATTATTTTGAGGATGTAATTAGTAGAGTTGATCGAGGAGAACCAGTGGATGCGGTTTATTTAGACTTTCAGAAGGCTTTTGACAAAATCTCACATAACAAAAAAGTGAAAGCACATGGGATTGTGAGTAATATCCTGAGATGTATAGAAAGCTGGTTAGCAGATAGGAAGCAAAGAGTTGGCATAAATGGGTCTATTTCTGATTAGCAGGCAGTGACTAACGGGGTTAGAACACAGAACAAAGAACAGTACAGCACAGGAACAGGCCATTCAGCCCTCCAAGCCTGCACCAATCACATTGCCCGATCTAGACCAACCGCTTCTACCCCTGTATCCCCCATTTGTTCATATCTCTATCAAGATAAGTGACTAATGTAACTGCCTCAAGCACCTCACTTGGCAGTGCACTCCAGGCCCCCATCACCCACTGTGTAAAAACCTTCCCTCACATATCTCCCCACATCCCTCCCCCCTTATCTTGAACTTGTACCTCCTTGAAATTGTCTTTTCTGCCCTGGGATAAAGCTTCCAACCGTTCACCCTATCCATACCCTTCATAATTTTATAAACTTCTACCAGGTCGCCCCTCAGCCTCCGTCTTTCCAGGGAGAACAATCCCAGTTTATTCAATCTCTCCTCATAGCCAATACCCTCCATACCAGGCAACATCCTTCCCTGTACTCCCTCTAAAGCCTCCACGTCCTTCTGGTAGTGTGGTGACCAGAATTGGACACAGTATTCCAAATGTGGCCTAACCAACTCACTGTGACTGTAATATAATTTGCCAACTTTTATACTCGATGCCCCGATGAAGGCGAGCATGCCGTATACTTTCTTCATCACCTCTTCTACCTGTGCTGCCACTTTTCAGGTTCCGCAGGGATCTGTGCTCGGATCCCAACTATTCACATTGTATATTAATGATTTGGAAGAGGGAACTGGCGGCACAGGCTTGTTGGGCCGAAGGGCCTGTTTCCCGTGCTGTGTTGTTCTTTGTTCTTTGTGTTAGCTCCAGATTTACAGATGATACAAAGTTGGGTGGGAGGGTGAGCTGTGAGGAGGATACAGAGATACTTCAGTGTGATTTGGACAGGTTGAGTGTGTGGGTATCTGCATGGCAGATACAGTAAAATGTGGATAAATGTGAGGTTATCCACTTTGGGACCAATAATAGGAAGCCAGATTATTATTTGAATGGGTGTAAATTGAGAGAGGCGGATACTCAGTGTGAGCTTGGAGTCCTCATGCATCAGTCACTGAAAGTAAGCGTGCAGGTACAGCAGGCAGTAAAGAAGGCAAATGGTATGTTGGCCTTCATAGTGAGAGGATTTGAGTACAGGGATAAGGATGTTTTGCTGTAATTATACAGGGTGTTGGTGAGGCCACACTTGGAATATTGTGGGCAGTTTTGGTCTCCTTATCTGAGGAAGGATGTCCTTGCTATAGAGGGAGCGCAGCGAGGGTTTACCAGGCTGATTCCTGGGATGGCAGGTCTGTCATATGAGGAGAGACTGAGTCAGTTAGGATTATATTCACTGGAGTTTAGAAGAGTGAGAGGGGATCTGATAGAAACTTATAAAATTCTAACAGGGTTAGACAGGGTCGATTCAGAAAGAATGTTCCTGATGGTGGGGGAGTCCAGAACTAGGGGTCAGAGTTTGAGGATAAGGGGGAAACCTTTTAGAACTGAGGTGAGGAGAAATGTCTTCACCCAGAGGGTGGGGAATGTGTGGAATTCACTCCCACTGAATATGGATGAGGCCCAAAAGTTGAGATTTCAAGAAGAAATTAGATATCGCTCTTGGGGCTAAAGAGATCAAGGAATATTGGGAGGGGGGGAAGGGGGGAATCAAGATATTGAATTTGATGATCAGCCATGATTGTATTGAATGGTGGAACAGGCTGGAAGGGCTGAATGGCCTCCTCCTGCTCCTAGTTTCTCTGGTTCTATGTACCCATGAGATTGAACTGGCCAGGTTCAAGTGGGGGAGGGGCCTCCAGGTGTCTCTTCTTATCCCCCTCTTCACGTCCTTCTGGAAGATTCTGCAACTTCCAGCCAATGAGTTCACTGGGTGGGGTTCACAGCACCCAATGGGATTACTGATCCCACGTATGGAAGATGCCAGGGCACCTCAGGTCCATTGGCTGCAGGTAGACCCTTTCCGTACAATGTAACGGCAGGAATCTGAGGTCCCAGACAGTCAGGCTGAAACTGGGGAATATACAAATCATGTCCTAATTCATCCGGGCTGTGCAGCTCCGGTTCCAGATCCAGGACCAGTCCAGAATCATCCTTGCTCACCTCTGACCTGTCTATGTGTGTGCTTATTAAACTTGGCTTGTCCGAATTCCCATCAGACCTGGCTACTGTTTAATTTAGATTGTCCAGTTCTGTATCTGGCCTGGCTGTCCAGACTGTGGGCCACTTGGTCTCACCAGCGACTGACCCCAATACTGAGAATCTGGAAGGCACCAGGCAACCTGTTCGATTCCCAGCTCTGAGTAAGATCATCAGTGTCAATCCATTCACCAGGACAGTGAAATCCAGCCAGATACTGGATGTTGGGGTGGCACGGTGACACACTGGTTAGCACTGCTGCCTCACAGCACCAGGGAACTGAGTTCAATTCCAGCTTCGGGTCACTGTCTGGGTGGAGTCTGCAGGTTCTCCTTGTGTCTGCGTGGGATTCCTGCGGGTGCTCCAATTTCCTCCCACAGTCGAAAGATGTGCAAGTCAAATGATTTTAAACTTTGTTTATTTATTTATTAGTCACAAGTAGGCTTACATTAACACTGCAATGAAGTGAATGTGAAAATCCCCTAGTCGCCACACTCCGGTGCCTGTTTGGGTACCCTGAGGGAGAATTTAGCATGGCCAATACACCCTAACCAGGAGGAAACCAGAGTACCCAGAGGAAACCCATGCAGACACAGGGAGAATGTGCAAACTCCACACAGACAGTGACCTAAGCCGGGAATCGAACCTGGGTCCCTGGCGCTGTGAGGCTAACCACTGTGCCACCATGTCACCCCATTGACCACTGGTGTCAGGGAGACTGAGGGATTATGAGGATTGGGTGGGACTGTTGCCTGTGCAGGCTTGATGGGCTGAATGGCCTTCTTCTGCTCTGTACAGATTCTAGGATTCTTACAACAAGATTAGACAGACTGGCTACGCTCTGTGTTGGTCAATCACTCATGGATCTTGCGCAGGAATGGAAGGCTGTCTTTACTTGTGGAACAAGACCATAGTAGGAATGAGCAATCATAGCAGGGAGGTAATGGCCTAGTGGTATTGTCGCTGGACTATTAATCCAGAAACTTAGCTAATGTTCTGGGGACCCGGGTTCAAATCTTGCCATGGCAGATGGTGGAATTTGAATTCAATAAAAAGTATTGGAATTAAGAATCTACTGATGACCGTGATGGTCAGGAAAAACCTCTCTGGGTCACTAATGTCCTTTAGGGAAGGAAATCTGCTGTCCTTACCCAGTCTGGCCTACCTGTGACTCCAGAGCCACAGCAATGTGGTTGACCCTCAACTGCCCTCTGAACAAGGGCAACTAGGGATGGGTAATAAATGCTGGCCCAGCCAGCAACGCCCAAGTCCTATGAATGAATGAAAGAGCTACTGCACGGGATAGGAAGAGAAACAAATAAACCACAGAATTGGTTTCATCTTTTACTCTTAGTTAATTGGACAGTGTGACATGATGTATTAAACTAGAGTGACTGCCCTTCCTGATAGTCAGTCAATAGAAACACTTGCAAAGAAGGGTTACACACGGTATATTGGCTCCTTATTACTTCTCTTGTCAGTCAATAGTTGTTAGAAATTCCCCCGTGAAATTATTCTATCTTTATGCGAGTTTGAACTGTGAGAGTTTCTCCATTTTAAATGAATGTGATTTAGTTCAGGCCTGCGGTTTGGCAGATTCCCCCCCCTGGCAGCGCTCATGGTAATTGGACGGGCTGTCACTGCTTTAAAACAATTCTATATCTTCATAAAACACAGTCATTCTAATGTGAGGAAAGGGCAGGCGGACAGTAATGAAAGGAGGGGGTGTCTGGAGACAGAGAGGAGACCGGAGTGAATGCAAGTTAAAGAATTTACCTGGAGAAGATGGAAAAGTAGATTGAGACTGAAAACTAGACAGGCTGGCAATCGTGAAAATCAGATTCACCAAAAATGAAAGAGTGCGGAATGGAATATCAACGGGAAAGTAAGAAATCTCACAACACCAGGTTTATTTGGAATCACGAGCTTTCGGAGTGTGACTCACCTGATGAAGGAGCAGTGCTCCGAAAGTTCGTGTTACCAAATAAACCTGTTGGACTCTAATCTGGTGTTGTGAGGCTACTTACTGTGCCCACCCCGTCCAACACCGGCATCTCCATGTCAACAGGAAAGTGGAAGAGGGAAGAGTTATTTGTTGTTTCTCTTCCTGCATTTGTGGTGCACAAGGTGGAAAATGGTGGCCTGGTGGTATTATTACTGGTCTAGTTATCTAGAGAGCCAGGGTTTTGTTCTAGGGACCAGGGTTTGAATCCCATCATGGCAGGAGGTGACATTTGAATTCAATAAAAGTCTGGAATTACAATTCTAAGAATCATAGAAGCTCTCCAGTGCAGATGGAGGCCATTCAGCCCATCAGATCTGCACTGACTCCCCAAAAGATCATTCCACACAGGCCCTCCCCTCTATCCTATCCCTGTAACCCCATGCATTTAGCGTGGACAATCCACACCATCCAAACATCTTTGGACACCAAGTGAGATTTTAGCATGGCCAATACACCTAGCATCTTTGGACCGCGGGTGGAAACCGGAGCATCTGGAGAAAACCCACGCAGATACGGGGAGAACATGCAAACTTCACACAGACACCCAAGCCGGGAATCGAACTGGGCCCCTGGCGCTGTGCTGTGAGGCAGCAGTGCTAACCACCGTGCCACGGTTTTGTTTTAGTCGTTTGTGAAACATGGACATCACTGGCTGGCCAGCAGATAGTGCCCTTGGAGTTGAGAGTCAGCCCATTGCTGTGGCTCTGGACTCACATGTAGGCCAGACCGGGTAAGGACGGCAGGATTTCCATCCCTAAAAATCATCAGTAGATTCTTAATTCCAGGCACTTTTTATTGAAATCAAATTCCACCACCAGCAGGATTCGAACCCGGGTCCCCAGAACATGAGCTGAGTTTCTGGATTAATAGTCTAGTGATAATACCACTAGGCCTTCGCCTCCCCACTCAGGCACCTTTCGGATGACTATGAAACAATTGTCAATTGTTGTAAAAATCCATTTAGGGAAGGGAATCTGTGTCCTTACCTGGTCCGGCCTACAGCAAAGTAATCGACACTTATAACCCCGCTCAGTAAGTGGGCAATGTGGGATGGGTAAATGCTGGCCTGGACAACGATGCCCACATTCCATAAAAGAGCAAAGAAAGAACAGACTGTCAGCTTTCCCATGGTGAGATTTTTCCTGGAACAAATCACTATTCTGTCGCCAGAGACCTATAGCTTGAGGGACACTACTTAACATCCAATATGGCTAACAAGAAGTCTCACCCACTTGGTATTTAGAAAGATTTGCAGGTTGATATTCGAGCTGTTTGATCGTGTTATGAATGCACTTGTTATTTTCTAAAATTCTTTGGTTTCTGGAATGTTTTGTACAGATTGGAGGGCAGCTAATGGAAACTGCTACTCATAAAGGGAGGTAGAGAGAAAACAGGGAACGATAGAGCAGTGAGTCTAACGTCAGCACCGGGGAAGTTGCTGGAGTCCATTATCAAGGATTTCATAACTCAGCATTTGGAAGGCAGTGGGACAATCAGACACAGTCAGCACGGATTTACAAAAGGGAAATCATACTTGATGAATCTATTGGAAATTTTTGAGGATGTAATTAGTAGACTTGACTAAAAGAACCAGTGGATGTGGTTTATTCAGACTTTCAGAAGGCTTTCAACAAGATCTCACAGACTACTATGTAAAGTTTAGCACATGGGATTTCAGGTAATGTGTTGAGATGGATAGAAAGCTTTTGTGATTGGCAGTCAGTGACTAGTGGGGTTCCGCAGGGATCTGTGCTGGGACCCCAACTGTTCACATTATATATTAATGATTTGGAAAAGGGAACTGAATATATTATCTCCAAATTTGCAGATGATATAAAGTTGGGTGGGAGGGTGAGCTGTGAGGAGGATACAGAGATGCTTCAGTGTGATTTGGACAGGCTGAGTGTGTGGGTATCTGCATGGCAGATGCAGCAAAATGTGGATAAATGTGAGGTTATCCACTTGGGTAGCAATAATAGGAAGACAGATTATTACCTGAATGGGTGTAAGTTGAGAAAGGCGGATACTCAATGACACCTTGGAGTCCTCGTGCATCAGTTGCTGAAAGTAAGCGTGCAGGTACAGCAGGCAGGATTTGAGTAAAGGGAAAGGGATGTTTTGCTGTAATAGTACAGGGCATTGACGAGGCCACACCTGGAGTATTGTGGGCAGTTTTGGTCTCCTTATCTGAGGAAGGATGTCCTTGCTATAGAGGGAGCACAGTGAAGGTTTACCAGGCTGATTCCTGGGATGGCAGGTCTGTCATATGAGGAGAGACTGAGTCAGTTAGGATTATATTCACTGGAGTTTAGAAGAGTGAGAGGGGATCTGATAGAAACTTATAAAATTCTAACAGGGTTACACAAGAACATAAGAAATAGGAGCAGGAGTAGGCCATCTAGCCCCTCGAGCCTGCCCCGCCATTCAATAAGATCATGGCTGATCTGTTGTGGATCAGTTCCACTTTCCCGCTTTCTCCCCATAACCCTTAATCCCCTTGTCTATCAGAAACCTATCTACCCGTGACTTAAATATATTTAGCAAGGTAGCCTCCACCACTTCAACGGGCGGAGAATTCCAGAGATTCACCACCCTTTGAGTGAAGAAGTTCCTCCTCAACTCCGATCTAAACCGCCCCCCCCTTATCTTGAGGCTGTGCCCCCTAGTCCTACTGTCCTTTCTAAGCGGGAAGAATCTCTCTACCTCTACGATATCCATCCCCTTCATTATCTTATACGTCTCTATAAGATCCCCCCTTAGACAGGGTGGATTCAGAAAGAATGTTCCCGATGGTGGGGGGGTCCAGAACCAGGGGGTCAGAGTTTGAGGATAAGGGATAAACCTTTTAGAACTGAGGGGAGGAGAAATTTCTTCACCCAGAGGGTGGGGAATGTGTGGAATTCACTCCCACAGAAAGTAGTTGAGGCCAAAACGTTGTGTGATTTCAAGAAGAAATTAGATATCACTCTTGGGGCTAAAGGGATCGAGGGATATGGGGGGGAAAGGCGGGGGGATCAGGATATTGAATTTGATGATCAGCCATGATCAAAATGAATGGGGGAGCAGGCTGGAAGGGCCAAATGGCCTCCTCCTGCTTCTAGTTTCTATATATGCTGATTGGTGGAAACTGAATTAGCAGCAGGTGTGAAAGAAACACAGAATCTGCCTGACAGTCAGCATCAGAACAGCGACAAGCGGAATCTGTCTGACAGTCAGCATTGGAACAGTGACAATCAGAATCTGTCTGACAGTCAGCATCAGAACAGTGACAAGCGGAATGTGCCTGACAGTCAGCATCGGAACAGTGACAATCAGAATCTGTCTGACAGTCAGCATCAGAACAGTGACAAGCGGAATGTGCCTGACAGTCAGCATCGGAACAGTGACAATCAGAATCTGTCTGACAGTCAGCGGTGGAACAGTGACAAGCGGAATGTGCCTGACAGTCAGCATTGGAACAGCAACAAGCAGAATGTGTCTGATGGTCAGCATTGGAACAGCAACAAGCGGAATCTGTCTGACAGTCAGTCTTGGAACAGCAGCAAGCGGAATCTGTCTGACACTCAGCATCGGAATAGCGACAAACAGAATGTGTCTGACAGTCAGCATCGGAACAGTGACAAGCGGAATCTGCCTGACAGTCAGCGTTGGAACAGCGACAAGCGGAATCTGCCTGACAGTCAGCGTTGGAACAGCGACAAGCGGAATCTGTCTGACAGTCAGTATTGGAACAGCGACAAGCGGAATCTGCCTGACAGTCAGCGTTGGAACAGCGACAAGCGGGTCAGATAAATTTCTAGGTCAGAGTTGCAGTTTGAGAGATAAAGAGCTGAAAAAAGAGCAGGAGTGAGGAGAGATCTGATCAGCGTTCATCTCTATTTCTCTTTACAGATACTGCCTGACCTTCTGCCAATTCCCAGCATTTGTTATTTTCATTGTGTTTTCCTGTGTTCTTGCAGGATTTAATCTGTGTCTGCAACACATTCTGACATTGACTAAACCAAAATCCAGTTATAAATTCCAGCTACTCTCTGACTCAGTTTGCAATCTCACTGGGACTGGTTTTGCAGCAGTTTAAAGCAGTGTTTAATCTCCACAATCGCCCCATTCCAACCTGTGAATTACAGCATTCCTGTCTCTAACCCACAGCGAGCAATACATGTTCTTAATCTCAATCCAGGTAATGCTGGAATTCTCTCCGGACTGAACACATTGGAATCAGAGCTCAGCAGGAGAAGCAGCTGCTGAACTATAGGTTACACTGAAAGCAGTGCTGACTTGGATATAACCAAGGTACGTTCCCTCTAAGAGGGGAAGTTCGGGCAAACTCATCCAGAACCCCGTGGATGAAAAAAAAAGATAGAAATTAAGATAAAGAATCACAGAATCTGAGGCTATTTGGCCCATTGAGCCAACAACCCCACCCTATCCCTGTAACCCCACATATTTACCCAGCTACTCCCCCCCAAAACTAGGGTCAATTTAGCACAGTCAATCAACCCAACCTTCACATCTTTGGAATGTGAGAGGAAACCAGAGCACCTGGAGGAAACCCACGCAGACACGGGGAGAAGGTGCAAACTCCACCCAAGCTGGGAAACAAACCCAAGTCCCTGGCGCTGTGAGGCAGCAGTGCCAACCACTGTGCCACTGTGTCACCCCAATGAGGGGATTAACGCATGGAGGTTAGCTGAGAGCACAGCTGAGGTATTAAATTAATACATCATAGCAGTCTCTTTGTGCCGTACAACTTGGTCAATCACTTCTTTTATGAATGAAGGTGATGGTGTTACGACACATTGGTTAACCCCCCCAGTACCTCACCCTGTAATCTGCTACAATTATTTGGGAAGGTGTTAACTGTTCTCAATTAACATTAATACAAAGACCTGACACTTAATTTAAGTGAATAATTAACAAGGTATTTCATTCAAATAACCAGGAACTTTAACTAAACAAGTGACACATTAACTAAGTTACGGTTCGACTGAAATGCTGTTTGAATAATACAAGGAACATTCATTACCAAAATAGTAATAACAGAATGTTAGTCAGTCTCAAAAGAAGTATAACCAGGTCTGAAAGCTTTTGGAAGAATTGATGTTCTTTGCTAGTTGTCTGCTGTCTGTGAGGTCTTTCTGACTCGGTTTCCTTCTGTTAGATAGCTGGATAATTCTCTTCAGAGATATTTAAGCTGACAGGGGTGCAGAGTTGTTCTAGAGATGAATTTCTGGCTGCCCTGGTCCCTGCAGACATTCTCCCGGGGTGTTCCCCTCGGAAAGGCCGTTGCTTTGCCCTTTATATCCGTGATGGCCTCACAATTTTCTTACATCATGATTGGTTTGATGCTGTCAAAGTGATCAAATTCAAATCTGATAGGCTCTTCCTGGTTGAGTATTTTCTTTAAACTCATAGGCTAACAAAAATGCAAAAACCTGCAGAGCCGGTTACCAAGGCAACCCTGAGGCTTGGTCCTTTTGAAACAGATGTTGTAACCTGGAGTCTGCGTGCAGTCTGCGTTTTAGCACAGAACTCCAAAACAGCTTTTAGATTTAACAGAGAATCTCTACAGTGCAGAAGGAGGCCATTCAGCCCATCAAGCCTGCACCACAATCCCATCCAAGCCCTATAACACTATATTTACATATTTACCCTGCTAATCCCCCTCATCTATGCATCCCGGGACACTAAGGGGCAATTCAGCATGGCTAATGCATGTAACCCTCACATCTTTGGACCATGGGAGGAAACCAGAGCACCCGGAGGAAACCCAAAGAGACCACACACCAGGTTTCTTTCCCTGTAACATTTTTAAAATAATTCTTGATATCTTTACAAACTCAACATCACAACAATGAAAAGGTTTGAATTCTAAAGGACAGGTCGAGGCCATTCAGCCCCACGTTCCTGTTCTGCCAGTCAGTCAGATCCAAGTCGATCTGTATTCGAACTACTCCAACTTAGTCCCATAGCCCTCAATTACCCTTACACATAGGAATATAGATACGTAGAGGATAGGAGCAGGAGGAGGCCATTCGACCCTTCGAGCCTGCTCCACCATTCATTGCCATCATGTCTGATCATCCAACTCAATAGCCCAATCCTGCTTTCTCCCCATAACCTTTGATCCCATTTGCCCCAAGTGCTATATCCAGCTGTCTCTTGAATACATTCAATGTTTTGGCATCAACTACTTCCTGTGGGAATGAATTCCACAGGCTCACTGGGTGAAGAAATGTCTCCTCATCTCCGTCCTAATGGTCTACCTTGAATCCTCAGACTGTGACCCCTGGTTCTGGACTCCCCCACCATCGGGAACATCCTCCCTGCATCTACCCTGTCCAGTCCTGTTAGAATTTTATAAATCTCTACGAGATCCCCCCTCATTCCTCTGAACTCCAGTGAAAACAATCCTAACCCAGTCAATCTCTCCTCGTACATCAGTCCCACCATCCCCGGAATCAGCCTGGTAAACCTAAACCTGAGATTTGGAGTTAGTTTGGAAATACTGATCTGTACTCAGTGTTTCTCCAATTCCCATAGTCTGATGGAGAATTCAGAGACTGCTTCCCCAGGGAGTTTAGTTTCCTCTAGCATTATAATGTAACAGATAGTTCAATGTTCCCATCGCCCAATGGACTTTCAAAGATTTGACTCTGGGTTGCCGGGTAGGTTTTATAATGCTGGAAGTCAGGGCTCCGTGAGCGTTCAGGGGGATGACTTTTTTGCCGATTGTTCCCTTCTATCCCGTTTTCCTGGAAAAAAATACCTCATTCTTTTTGTGCACTGGGACCAATCCTCCACACCCACATCATCAGGTTCCAGCTTCCAGAGCAGTCACATTACCAACGTCTCCCCATCGCTGTCATAATAACCAAACTATCTTCGTTTTGAAGGTTTTAACCGACCTCCCGCCCAGGCTGAGCAACCTTCTGGAGACGAGAATCGCAGATTTCTGTGGACAGAAACACAAACTGGAATTTTAAGCTTGTGGGCGGCATGCTGGCACAGTGGTTAGCATTGATGTTTCACAGCTCCAGGGACCTGGGGGTTCAATTCTGGCCTCGGGTCACTGTCTGCACACTCTCCCCGTGTCTGCGTGGGTCTCCTCCCGGTGCTCCAGTTTCCTCCCACAGTCCAAAGATGTGCCGATTAGGTACACTGGCCATGCTAAATTGCCCCTTAGTGTCCTGGGATGTGTAGGTTAGAGGGATTAGCAGGGTAAATAGGTGGGGTTACGGGGTAAGGCCTAAGTGGGATTGTTGTTGGTGCAGGTTTGATGGGCTGAATGGCCTCTTCCTGCACTGTAGGGGTCCTATGCACCGGAGATTCTGTTCTATGCACCCCTGCCCCCTTGTTCCGGACTCTCCCGCTAAGGGGATTTGTATCTCTGTGGATTGTTAGAGGAGCAGTGAGCTGGCTGGGAGTCCAGACACTGAGTGTTTCGGGTAATAAGAATAATTGTTCGTTTGGAGAATTTGGCCAGAAAGCAGCCAGTTTACCAACACTTATCCAGTACACTCTGCCGTTAACCCTTTCAATCCCTCATGGCAGCAGCTGAGTGAGATCAGAGGCCTGTCACTCACTCTGCTCTGGAAGTTGTCTCAAACGTGAAGCTGTGGATTCTTGTTGTGTCAGTGAACCCAGCGGTATAGACTGAACGTATCATAGAATCCCTACAGTACAGAATGGCCCACTGTGTCTGTGCCTAGAAGGATGTGGAGGCTTTGGAGAGGTTACAGAAAAGATTTACCAGGATGTTGCCCTGGTATGGAGGGCATTAGCTATGTGGAGAGGTTGGAAAAACTTGGTTTATTCTCACTGGAGCGATGGAGGTTGAGGGACAACCTGTTAGAAGTCTACAAGATTATGAGTGGCATGGACAGAGTGGATAGTCAGAGGCTTTTTCTCAGGCTGGAAGAGTCAATGACTAGGGGGGCACAGGTTTAAGATGCGAGGGGTAAGGTTTAAAGGAGATGTACGAGGCAGATCATTTTACACAGAGGGTGGTGGGTGCCTGGAACTCGTTGCTGGGGGAGGTAGTGGAAGCAGATACGATAGTGAGTTTTAAGGGGCATCTTGACAAACCCATGAATAGGATGGGAATAGAGGGATATGTTCCCCGGAAGGGTAGGGGGTTTTAGTTCAGTTGGGCAGCATTGTCGATGCAGGCTTGGAGGGCCGAATGGCCTGTTCCTGTGCTGTAATTTTCATTATTCTATGTTCTACCAACAACAATCCCACCCAGGCCCTATCCCCATAACTCCACACATTTACTCTAAAAATCCCCTGACACTAGGGTCAATTTAGCACGGCCAATCCACCTAACCTGCACATCTTTGGAGTGTGGGAGGAAGCTGGAGCACTCGGAGGAAACGCATGCAGACACAGGGAGAACGTGCAGACTCCACACAGACAGTGACCCGAGCCGGGAATCGAACCGGGGTCCCTGACACTGTGAGGCAGCAGTGCTAACCACTGTGCCAATGTGCCATCTGTAAACGGAAATAGTTCTCTGATCTCGGAATACAGGAGAAGTTCAAGGGGCCGAATGGCCTCTTCCTGCTCCTATACTCCTTGCTGCCTGGTATTTTCGCCAATAACATTTCATTGAGATTTAACGTTTCTCTCAACGAAAGATGTATTGATGGAAGGATCCTCTGTGTGAAGCCTGTTGAGATGGTAATCTCTCTGCTTGCTGCACCAACAACAGCTTCCTGAATTAGATAAGAAAAAATTAGCTTCCTCATTTTCCCACACGCAAATCTAAAGCTGATTTTTTCCTTATCTCCTCTGGAAAGCTGATAGTTACAAACAAAGAAAACTCAATCAAGCTCAAAAGCGGTCAACTGGCATCGTGTTCCTGAGATGTGAGATCTGATCACTCGCTGAATCCTGAGGCATTGCTGCTCTCACTCTGCCCAATAAAACGTTTCACTAGAAACACACCCATAAAGTGTTGAGATTTCCAGCCTGTCTGACGCTGTTCAGGTTAAACAAAATGTAACTGAAACCCCAGTCATCGATGAATAAACACAGCCCCTTTGCTAATCCACAGTTGCAGTGGTTACGGGAGTGACAGATTAGTTCCTCTTTCAGCGAGTTAATCAGAGCACCCTGACTCTGTGACAGAACATCCTGACTTGCTCTGGGCTGAACTCACTGTTTGTTTCAGTGGTCAGCGATGTGCTTTTAGCATTGCTGCTCTCTGGGACACATCCCTGACATTAAGGGTTGGGTAAGATACTTTCCTTTGGAGATGGGCAGAATGGCCTCCTTCTGCATTAGATATAGACATAGAATTCTACAGTGCAGAAGGAGGCCATTCAGCCCATTGAGTCTGCACCAATCACAATCCCACCCAGGCCCTATCCCCATAACCCCATACATTTACCCTAGCTAGTCCCCCTGACACTAAGGGGCAATTTAGCCTGGCCAATCCACCTGACCTGCACATCTTTGGAATGTGGGAGGAAACCGGAGCACCCGGAGCAGACATGAGGAAAATGTGCAAACTCCACACAGACAGTGACCCGAGCCAGGAATCGAACCCAGGATCCTGGAGCTGTGAAGCAGCCGTGCTAACCACTGTGCTACCATCTCATAAAACCAGATTATTTGGTAGCACGGGCTTTCAGAGCGCTGCTCCTTCATCAGGTGAGTGACCCGGTGTTGTGAGACTTCTCTCTCTCACAGCAGCTCTGACAAAGGGTCACCCAGACTCAAAACATTGGGCAGGGTTTTCCCGCCTCGCTTTGGGAGAGATGTGATAATCCCACCCCAATCCGATGGGGAATTCCGTTCCGGGAACTTCTCCCACCCCGATTCCGGTGGTTGGGTTCCATTCTCTCACAGGCTGTCAGACCCGCTGAGATTTTCCAGCATTTCCTGTTTTGGTTTCAGATTCCAGCAGCCGCTTGTAACAGAATCCGTGTCAACGTTCCAGTCCAAGGACAGTCATGTCAGAGTTTAGTACCGTACCCCCGTTCCCTCCCCCACCCCCACTCCCCCTCCCCCACTCCCTCCCCCACCCCCTCCCGCACAGAATTACCACAGTGGGATATCTGACCAAAATCCCGGGGTGGAAACGGATCGTTTCCAGGGAGCGGGAACCAAGAGGGCAAGGAAAAACAGATCAAAGATACAAACTCTCTCTGTGAAGAACATCGTTCCCCCCCTCTCCGCCCCCCCACCCGTTGTCATTTTGATTTCAGGTTCTGAACTGTTTGAAACGGGTTTATTGATACAGACACAGATTTCTTTGCTGATTCTCGCACATCTAATCCCGACAGTAAACATAGAGACTGAGCAGATCGGAGAGAGCAATCTCACTGTTCTGCTTTGATTTCTGTTTTGTTCTTTAAGTAAGAGTTATGCTGACATTTGAATGATACGAAATGTCAGGATATCTTATGAGTTGAATATGACCTTACAATTTTACAAAAGCATTGTAGAGTCTCAGGGCAGCTGAAGTCCAACAGCGAGAATTCTTTATGAAGGAATATCTCAAATTCACAGTCAGACGTTATTCACAGAGGAACCTCAGCTGGGAGATTGGAGGTTTATCAGATTAGAACAGACTTTCTGAACACATCACTTCCCAGTGGAAGTGTTAGATTTACCCTCGTTCAACGACCTCACTGATTTGATTTGATTTATTATCGTCACATGTATTGTTTCTTGTGCGCTATACAGACAAAGCATACCGTTCACGGAGAAGGAAAGGAGAGGGTGCAGAATGTAGTGTTACTGTCATAGCGAGGGTGTAGAGAAAGATCAGCTTAATGCGAGGTAGGTCCATTCAAAAGTCTGACAGCAGCGGGGAAGAAGCTGTTCTTCAGTCGGTCGGTACGTGACCTCAGACTTTTGTATCATTTTCCCGATGGAAGAAGGTGGAATAGAAAATGTCCGGGGTGTGTGGGGTCCTTGATTTTGCTGGCTGCTTTTCCCCGAGGCAGCGGGAAGTGTAGACAGAGTCAATGGATGGGAGGCTGGTTTGTGTGATGGATTGGGCTACATTCACAACTCTTTGTAGTTCCTTGTTGTCTGGGGCAGAACAGGAGCCCAGACCGAGCTGTGATACAACCGGAAAGAATGATGCATCTGTAAACGTTGGTTGATTAGGGTTGGTTGATTGATTGGGGTTTGGTGTGCAAGTGGGAAAAAACCATTTGCTACATCTCGTCCTAACTTGCTCAGTGTAAATATTGTATCCCAGAGTGGGATCCACTTGTCCCAAGGAAATGTGTCGCAATGATTAATCTTGGAGGGAATGAAGCAAAATTCTGGAACATTCTCCAATCTCCCACGTGGTCCCAATATTAAACTAAACATTTCTATCATTCACCCCTCTCCCAACAACACACCCATTCCAATGCTCTCGACACCAAAGCCTCATTAGATCTTTTCTACAATATCCACCATCACAATTTTACTGGATATCGACTTCAAATGATTGCTACAGAGATGGAAAATATTCTTTTTATCTCTATGCTCATCGGTGTACAACACCCTCCCTCATCCTTATCTCCACATCAGAGAGCGCCGCGCTGTCAGAGGGTCAGTGCTGAGGGAGTGCCGCGCTGTCAGAGGGTCAGTGCCAAGGGAGCGCCGCACTGTCAGAGGGTCAGTGCTGAGGGAGTGCCGCACTGTCAGAGGGTCAGTGCTGAGGGAGTGCAGCACTGTCAGAGGGTCAGTGCTGAGGGAGTGCCGCACTGTCAGAGGGTCAGTGCTGAGGGAGTGCCGCACTGTCAGAGGGTCAGTGCTGAGGGAGTGTTACATTTTGCCTTCTTAAGACACCTTGCGCCTTCTCAGGTGGATATGGAAGATCCTGCAATGAGTGTTGAAGGAGAGAAGAGTCTTGCAGATACCTGAAGAACATCAAAGAATCAAATCAACTGTTTATGATGACTCTGCAGTTTGAGTGATTTTCTGGTCATGTTGCAGCAGGAACTACAATTCGAAAGCGTTTCATTGGTTGTAAAGCAATTTGAGATACCTCGGGGCCATAAAATGTGCTTTATAAACCAAATTTTAAAAATCATTTGCCAGTAAAATCTGCCCTGAATATTTTGCTCAGGAGCGGGAGGGTCTGAACAATCGAATTTTTTTCTGACCACACCAGTGATCACTCTGACCCTGACCCAGTTCCCGGACACAGCTCATTCCACCTGTCTGCAATAAATCAGCCTGAACAAATTTTCTTGCTCATTTTTAAATTAGCATTATTGATTCCGTTTTCACTCACAGATCGCTGTACAGAATCAATAGTGAAAGTGGCAGCTCAAAAATAAGTCAGTAATAATCACAGCAGGACAACTGAGAGCAGCTTTGAGTTTCAGTGAACCATACACACCAGCAGGAGAGGTGCTGCTTCTTATTAGACAGAGTTTCAGTCCTGTACACGAACATGTGGGAGGCGGCACAGTAGTTAGCACTGCTGCCTCATAGTGCCAGGGACTCAAGTTCAGGTCACTGTCTATGTGGAGTTTGCACATTCTCCCAGTGTCTGCGTGGGCTTCCTCTGGGTGCTCCAGTTTTCTCCCCCACTCCAAAGATGTGTAGGTTAGGTGGATTGACCATGCTAAATTGCCCCGCAGTCTCAGGGGGATTAGCAGTGTAAATATGTGGGGGCTGCAGGAATAGGGCCGGGGTGAGATTGTGGGCGGAGCAGGCTCGATGGGCCGAATGGCCTCCTTCTGCACTGTAGAGATTCTATGATTTAATGATTCTGCGATAATCTGATTCTCTGAACATACTGACTGCGATATGTTTACAAAATACTTCCTAAAGCAGGGCTGGGGTTGAGGGTGAGGGAACTCAGTATTTATGGGGCACAGGAGACAAGTCTGTGTGGACACAAAACGCTCTGAGCCAATCTCATCTTGCTGCCTCTCTCTCTCCCACGGTTTAAAGCTTCCCCTTTGAGTGATTGCAGCTACAGTGTAATCGCAGGACAGGTTTATAATATATTTCCTCTGGGAACTGAATCGAGGTAAAAACTCATTTAATTTTTCAACAGTAATCAGATTGAAAAGATATTCATACAGGTCTGCCTGGGGGGAGAGTTAAAGGCAGGTAAAATCAGAGTCTCCCTCCTGACCACACTGCCCACTGAACACTCGCCAAATAAATCACAGGACAAAATCTCCCAAATACATTCATGTTTAGCTTTCCATTTACTTGAATGTAACACTTGCGAAATTCTGTTTATTGCTTTGTAAGCACCAACAAAGTTATTTTGAGTAAAATAGTTTTAATTTATTTATTAGTGTCACAAGTAGGCTGACATTAACACTGCAATGAAGTTACTGTGAAAATTCCCTAGCCGCCACACTCCTGTTTGGGTACACTGAGGGAGAGTTTAGCACAGCCAATGCACCCTAACCAGCACGTCCTTCAGACTGTGGGAGGAAACCGGATCACCTGGAGGAAACCCACGAAGGCACGGGGAGAACATGTAAACTCCACACAGCTACTACAAAGCCACTTTGTTATTTATGAATATACTTTTAACTGGAATTAACAGTATGTTATGATAAAGTTGTAAAATAAAACTATATCTTTCTTTCACTTTCTGTGCATTGTATATATTTTTAGCATCTTTTAAACATAATTACAAAGAACACTACATAAGAACATAAGAACATAAGAAATAGGAGCAGGAGTAGGCCATCGAGCCCTACGAGCCTGCCCCGCCATTCAATAAGATCATGGCTGACCCTTAATTCCCTGCCTAAAGGATGTCTGCTGCCTGTACTCACTGCAGCTAGAACAGAAAAATAGTGAGCAAATAAATAAGTGTAAATACTCCCTATCAGCTGGGGAAATAAGAGGGGAAAGTTAGGGAGAGACTACAGCGTAGCACGTCAATCAACACAACTTTACAAAGCAAAACTGGAGGGGTAAACTTGGCGTACTTTCACCGCTCATGTCTGGATGTTGGGGTTCCATTTTCCCCCGATGCACATCTGGGGCACACAATCCCCGTATGTCAATGTTCAATCCGCAAGTTATTTGATTTGATTTGTTTTTGTCACGTGTATTGGGATACGGTGAAAAGTATTGTTTCTTGTGCGCTATACAAAGTATAGAACATAGAACATTACAGCGCAGAACAGGCCCTTCGGCCCACGATGTTGCGCCGACCAATTAAAAAGCAATGACCCTCTAACCTAAACCAATCCCTTTCCATCCATAAACCTATCCACGGATCTCTTAAACGCCCCCAAACTAGGCGCATTTACAACTGCAGCAGGCAGGGCATTCCAATCCCTCACCACCCTCTGGGTAAAGAACCTACCGTTCATAGAGTACATAGGGGAGAAGGAGAGGTTAGGGTGCAGAATGTAATGTCACAGTTACAGACGGGGTGAAGAGAAAGATCAGCTTAATGCGAGGTAGGTCCATTCAAAAGCCTGACGGCCACAGGGAAGAAGCTGTTCTTGAGTCGGTTGGTAGCATAAGACATAGGAGCAGAATTAGGCCACTCGGCCCATTGAGTTTGCTCCGTCATTCAATCATGGCTGATATTTTTCTCATCCCCATTCTCCTGCCTTTTCCCTGTAACCTTTGACCCCCTTATTAGAACCTATCTGTCTCTGTCTTAAAGACACTCAATGACCCGGCCTCCACAGTCTTCTGCGGCAAAGAGTTCCACAGATTCCCCACTCTCTGGCTGAAGAAATCCCTCCTCATCTCTGTTTTAAAGGATCGTCCCTTTAGCCTGAGGTTGTGCCCCCTCTGGTTCTAGATTTTCCTACTAGTGGAAACATCCTCTCCATGACCACTCTATCCAGGCCTCGCAGTACTTTCATACTTTTCAGTACTGATCTCAGGCTTCTGGATCATTTTCCTGATGGAAGAAAGTGGGAGAGTTTGGGCTCTATTTTACCATTTTGATTTGAAGTGCTGGGCGGACTTGAAACTGGGCATGTTTTAGATCTGACTTTTAGACCCGTTCTCTGATACCCCGATACGCACTCTGCCTGAACAAATATCAGTGATTCCGAATCGCGCTGTACAAGCCTGTGGGCGGGGCTTAACACACCTGAAATCCTGCAGCTCTGATTGGTGTCTCTAATTGCGCACGCGCAGAAAGAACATGATAGGTTGCTGCTCCCCTGCCATGTCCCTCCTAGGCCGGATAATGCCTCCCCCTCACCCCCACAGACATTGCCTCACCCTCCACAACATTACTGACCCCCCTTATCCCTCCACCCCACCCCCACCACCACCCAGATCGATCGTGACTCCTCCCCCTCTCTGATCTCAAGCAGAGTGATTCACCTCCCCCCCCTCACCCTACAGATATCAGGCAGGGTGATCTCTCTCTCACACCCCCATCCCGGACCCACCTCCTCCAGACTCTGATGGCTGTGTGACACCTCCCTCTCTCTCCGTCCCCAATCACTGAGGCACTAATCCACCCCCATCACCCCTCTCCCCATCAGCACACCAGCAAGTGCTCACTTGCCTTCCCCTCAATACTAACCAGTAAACAGTATGGAACTTGCTGGAATGTTCTGCCAAACTGCCAGCAGCTGATCTCCCCTATCGAGGGGCAGCTCCATTAAAACCCCAGGAATGGACGGGCAGACAGGCGTTCCAGCACAGAGTGTGCACACAACCAGCCCCCCGATTCTCTGAGGGAGACCTGCTGGATGCAGCAGAGGCGATTCCGGGCACCCTCTTCCCCCCAGGAGGATGCAGACCACGGGGGGGGGGGGGGGGGGGGGGTGCATACTGGTGGAAATACAGCCTGGGAGGAAGCCGGCGCCTTGGTCAGTGGCAGGGCACTGCCCCCCCATCACTGCCTGCCACCACCCCCCCCCCCCCCCCCCCCCCCCACCCACCCACCGAACCAGGAAGCAGAGCCGCAAGAAGGTCAATGGCCTCATCTGTGCAGCAAGGGGAGTACTGAACCCCATCTTGTATCTGCCCCCAAATCTCCCCCCAGATCCTCCCATCCTCAACACTCTGCATGCTTCCAGCTCCTGTCCCTCAAGTACCTCCTTCCTATCCCCCCCTTCCCACCCCCCCCAAACCCCCCACCCCCCCTTCAAAGAGCCCCGCTGTCCTTGCCCTCTAAGAGTCACCACCTGAGACTCTGTATCAGGTATCATTTCTTCCATGGCTCCTTCTGTCTCCACAGGTGAGAGAGAGGGTGAATACAGGGGGTGGTGAGCCAGGCCTCCGGTCCTCACCCCCTTTGAGCAGTGGGTGCTGGAGTTGTTAAGGGAAGGGGAGATACGGGCTGTCAGTGACAGTGTGGTCAGGCTACTGTCAAGATGTGAGCACCTGTCATTCCTCCACTCTGAGGCACCTTCTCAGGGGGCATGAGTTTCAGGTGCGAGGGGCAAGGTGTAATGGAAATGTATGAGGCTTGCTTACTGGCACAGAGAGGGTGATGGGGGCCTGGAACTCACTGGAGGGGGAGATCACGGAGGCAAATGCAATAATGACCTTTAAGGGGCATCTTTACGGCTATGTGAATGGGATGAGAATAAAGGGATAGGATCCCTGGAAGGGTAGGGAGTTACAAATCAGCTGGGGAGCCTGGTCACTGCAGGCTCGGAGGGCCGAGGGGCCTATTATTGTGATGTAATTTTCTTGGTTCTTTGTTTTACATTCAATGGTGAAATGTGAATCATGTGTTTTGCATCCCGGATTCCTCTCCCTCCCTTGCACTTAACCTTGCACCCCGGACAGATCCGGATGTCCCGGGGCTTTCTGGGCTCCAAGCCCCGGGACAGCTCCCGCCCCTCCTGGTCCAGACAGCTCGGACAAATCCTCAGAGAATATTCATCAGCCCACTGGTCCCGTTGATCAAGATCCCGTTGCAATCCTGGATACCTTCTTCACTGTTCACTACGCCACTGATCTTGGTGTCATCTGCAAATTTATTAACCATGCCCCCTATATTCCCATCCAAATCATTAATATAAATGACAAATAACAGTGGGCCCAGCACTGATCCCTGAGGCACACCGCTGGTCACAGGCCTCCAGTTTGAAAAATAACCCTCTACAATCACCCTCTGGCTTCTGTCATCAAGCCAATTTTGTATCCAATTGGTTACCTCACCCTGGATCCCATGAGATTTAACTTTATGCAACAATCTACCATGTGATACCTTGTCAAAGGCCTTGCTAAAGTCCATGTAGACAACATCAACTGTACTGCCCTCATCTACCTTCTTGGTTACCCCTTCAAAAAACTCAATCAGGGAGTGGAACCCCTTTCTGTTATGAATCTCTGGGGATTCTGTAGGGGAACAATGAGGGTGATGTGTGTGCAGTCAATCGTCCCCTGTACGTTAGGCATCCCTGCAATAGCTGCAGCCCAGGGTTCCTGATGGGCCTGGTCCAGGTTACATTTGATGTACTGCCCAGCCTGGGCACATAGGGCTTCAGTGGCCTGCTTAACACAGGTTTGCACAACTGACTGAGAGATGCTCCAGACACCTCTGCTCGGGGTCTGGAAGGAGCCAATCGCATAAAAGTTCAGAGTGGCCTTCAATTTGACAGCCACTGAGGCTGGGTCCCCCCCTCTACCAACAACCAAATCGCAAGATTGATAACCGAACAGCAAGATTGATAAGCTGTATCACAAAAGCAGTCTTGTCACTCTAAAGGAGGATGGAGGGGGGTGATGGAGAGGAACGAATGTTGAGGTTAAGGAACACTGCTTGCCCCTAGTACGTCAACAGTCACTGTCTATACTGCCCATTCCCCCAGCCACATACTCCCCACAATCACAGCCCCCCCAATTCCCCCAGCCACATACTCCCCACAATCACAGCCCCCCCATTTCCCCCAGCCACATTCTCCCCACAATCACAGCCCCCCCATTTCCCCCAGCCACATTCTCCCCACAATCACAGCCCCCCCAATTCCCCCAGCCACATACTCCCCACAATCACAGCCCCCCCATTCCCCCCAGCCACATTCTCCCCACAATCACAGCCCCCCCAATTCTCCCAGCCACATACTCCCCACAGTCACAGCCCCCCCAATTCTCCCAGTCACATACTCCCCACAATCACAGCCCCCCCCAATTCTCCCAGCCACATGCTCCCCACAATCACAGCCCCCCCCCCCATTCCCCAACCACATTCTCCCCACAATCACAGCCCCCCCCCCATTCCCCAGCCACATGCTCCCCACAATCACAGCCCCCCCAATTCCCCCAGACAGGAAGCTAGTTTGCGTGATGGACTGGGCTACGTTAACAATCCTTTGTGTCTCTGTCTATTCCCTCACTAACATCTTTGGACACTAAGGAGCAATGCACCATGGTTGTGTACCCTATGAATGGAATGCTTTGCCTGTACAGAGCGCAAGAAAGAATGTTTTCCACTGTATCCCAATACATATGGCAATAACAAGTCAATTCAATAACTTTGACCTTGATTCTCTCCGGGTCTTGACATTTTCTTGCCTTCTCAATTGTAGAGAAAAAGCTTGAATGGTGAAAGAATTAGAGGCTGCCTGGAGGGAGAGTTCTCTAGTCAATAACTTTCCACATCCCAGCCCTGATTGAAAGGATAACACTGACCCAGCTCATGTTGTAATTAACATTTATTGTGGGAGGGATTTGATATTTCAGCGAGAGGAGAATTTGATGTCTTGCAGAAGCAGATAAATCCCTAATGTATCAAAATGGCAGAGCAAAGAGAATTTTTGAGCGAGATAAATATTATAGCAAAGTGCAGACAAGGGCAGAAGGATTAAGAATGACCTGGTTCTGTACGTGTCCCACTGCATCCCCGCCATTATCATTTCCAAGCAATGTGCCGTCAATCTGTAAGGAAAACATTCATGACTTGGAGACAAAAGATGTTTTAGGGAGATGGAAGGAGTCAGAGTCGCTGCAGAGTTGATAACGGGGCTCTTTAGCTGGGCGTTCAGTGCAGAACCTGCTGGAGGGTCACCATGCCTTCTACATGATTACTTTCAGCAATGAACATGTTCAATTATCCTTGGCAGTAACCTCTGACCTGTCTCAGTTGAAGTGGGATTGAGTTTCCATGACACCCAGCCGATGTTTTGTACGAGCGTCTCCTCACCGAAACCAGTTTAAAGGTGAAGATTGCGAGTTTTCCCTTGGGTGAATGTAAGTCGGGTGTAAAACTGACCCTGGTTAGGAAGCATGTCACTCAGAGAGTGGTGGGTGCTGGAACGCGCTGCCAGAGGAGGGGGTGGCAGCAGGAACATTAACAACATTTAAGAGGCATCTGGATGGGTAGGTGAACAGGGAGGGAATAGAGGGATACGGACTGAGTAAGGGCAGAAGGGTTTTGTTTCAGTTTAGTTGGGGCATCATGATCGGCACGGGCTTGGAGGGCCTGATCCTGTGCTGGAATTTTCTTTGTTCTTTGTTGCATTTTGTAACAAAGGAAAGATCGACAGGTAACTATTTAAACCCCAGTGAGAATCCCGAAATGATTCAATTTATCACTTTCCAGAATCAGTAAAGTTGTTACTCATTCCCTCATTAATCGAATAACCTGCCTGTTTGAGACGCTATTGTGGTGCCGCTGGCTTGGCTAGGAGTGGGATAGGATGGGCAGAGTGGCCAGACACTTAAAGATAAACACTACTTGCTAATCAGTTTGAAAGTTAAAGATTATTTTTGGCTTATTTTCATTGGTGCATTATTGATAGCTGCCAAACAGCCTGATCTTTTAACATTGCAAGACTTTTATTTTGAACTCTGTTCAATGGAGCCTGTGAGCAGGAGCGAGTTCCCTGGCAACAACTTCCTGTAGTTGATGCCAAAACATTGAATGTATTCAAGAGGCGGCTGGATATCACACTTGGGGTCAATGGGGTCAAAGGTTATGGGGAGAAAGCAGGATTGGGCTATTGAGTTGGATGATCAGCCATGATGGTGATGAATGGTCTCCACCTGATCCGATCTTGTATGTTTCCAAAGTACAAAGTGGGGATTGTGTAGCGATGGGTGATCTTGTGAGTGGAGGGAAAGGTAGCAGTGATTCTCCCTCCTATATCACCCCCTACTCCAGAAACCCCACTGCCTGGTTCAAAGCTGCCTTTCCTGGGGGTAAGGCTGTAGATGTGCTACTGGATGAGGAATCCACAGTCTCGGACTAATAATCCAGAGAGTGTTATTTTCAGAGTCAATCGGAGCAGAATGA
This sequence comes from Carcharhinus amblyrhynchos, assembly GCF_965287045.1. NCBI lineage: Eukaryota > Metazoa > Chordata > Chondrichthyes > Carcharhiniformes > Carcharhinidae > Carcharhinus > Carcharhinus amblyrhynchos. The sequence continues at coordinate 704,959 of NW_027649778.1, forward strand.
AGATTTTAAACCCTGGTTAAGACAAAACAACCTTGAAGTAAAGGTAAAAGTGACATGAGTCTGTCAGATTCCCACAAAAAAATGCTTGTTCAAGGGGAGGAAATCTGCCGTCTTTACCTGGTCTGGCCTACATGTGGCTACAGTCCCACAGCGATATCGTTGATTCTTAACTACCTCCTGAGCTCACCTCACATGACACATGGGATAAAGGATTAAAGGATCACAGTGACACAGTGGTTAACATTGCGCCAGGGACCTGGGTTCGATTCCTGCCTCGGGTGACTGTGTGTAATTTGCAGGATCTCCCCGAGTCCTTCAGGTATTTTGCTCTATCCCGCCTCAGCCCCCTTTGTTTTCGTCCTATTCTATTTAATTTTTTATTGTTCTCTACCTTTTATTTCTTTATTGTTCTCTACCTTTTATTTCTTTATTGTCTTTCTTCATTTTTCTTCCACCGCTCCACTTTTTCCTTCCCGCTAATTAACCCCCATCTTATTTTTTCTCTGCCCCGCTTCCCCTTTTCTACATTCTACCTCTGATCCATTTCTCGTCCCCTCCCTCAACATGTCCATTTGTCACAGTTTACTGCCATTTGGCCATTCGCACCCTTTATTCTCTCTCTGTGGGCTGCCATTAGCAGCCTTTCCCCTGGTTTCTGTGGCTATGATTCATCTTTCATTCCTTCACCCTGCAGTATAAATATTTCCCACGCCTTTTAGCTTCGACAAGGGTCATCTGGACTTAACATCAGCTCTTTCCTTTCCTTCCAGATGCTGCCGGACCTGCTGAGATTTCCCAGCATTTTCTCTTTTGGTGCTCCCCTTGCCTGTGTGGGTTTCCTCCGGGTTCTCCTGTTTCCTCCCACAGTCCGAAGATGTGCAGGTTAGGTGGATGGTAAATGTGTGGGGGTATGGAGATAGGGCGGCCTGGGTGAGATGCTCTTTCGGAGAGTCGGTGCAGGCCCATAGGGCGAACGTCCTTATTCTGTACTGCAGGGATTCTGTAGATACGGGGAACATGGGCAGTCAGCCAGGAAGGAACAGGCTTCAGGCACCTTCTGGGTCCCCTGTTCCTATCGGTGAATTAAATGGCTGCTGAGAGAATGACTGAACTTTCTTGCTGCGCTGCACCATCCCTGGGCAGTGGAGAGATTGACCAGAAGAAGTGAGTCAGTGACAGAGTGAAGGGAAGCTGGTTGTCTGAGCTGAGAGATTGTGAGCTGGAGGAAAGCTGAATGAATGGATGGTTTGCTTCCTCTGTCTTAATTCAATTTGTAAATTTTGATCTAACCATCGAAGCATTAAACCAGCTCCACCGTGTTTTCCTGCTGCCTGCGCGCTATTTGCTGGGGAGGCAATTTTTCCTTCAATGTCATCATGGAGATAAACATTTTCATTCTGGATGGGGAGCGTTGGAGTGAATCACCATAACCGGTGACAGAATCATTGTCGTGTCATTTTCAATTGAAAGGTTTTGCTGCCTGTCTCACTCAGAGGGATCAGCCTGTTGTTCCTTAAAGAGGGGGAAAGGCTTTGTGGGAATATCCATGTGACTAAAACACATCCTGACCAAGTCAGCGGGGACAGGTGGCCAGCCGGTGAGCCGCTGGGTCGATTTCCTTTCCCTGGGTGGAGGTGGTGAGCACAGGGCTGAACCTTTGCGATATTGTCACTCGGAGGGGAAGTGAAAAGGCCGTGCGCGCAATCACACGGCAGACATCCAATTAGATACGCAGAGGCCAGATCCTCGGCCAATCATTTGGCAAAAGCAGGCAGGAAGTAGCTGGCCGCACCATCAGGGCTTTGAATGGGACACAGACAGGCACCTTCTCCAACCGCACCAAACAATGAGTTAGTATCCTCTCAGTCCACTGACACTCACACACCGTGAAGAGTCCAGCTATCTTCCTGGGGCTCCTTCTGCCTGGAACCTGAATGTGATGAGGGTGTCTTTAATTTGATTTGATTTATTATTCTCACATGTATTAGTATACAGTGAAAAGTATTGTTTCTTGGGTGCTATGCAAAACATACCGTTCATAGAGTACAGAGGGCAGAAGGAAAGGAGAGAGTGCAGAATGCAGTGTTACAGCTAGGGTGTAGAGAAAGATCAACTTAATGCGAGGTAAGTCTATTCAAAAGTCTGATGGCAGCAGGGAAGAAGCTGTTCTTCAGTCAGGTGCTCTAAATTTCAAGTCCGCAGGGTGTTTCTCAGCCCAATCAGTTTCGAAACGAGTGTGTTGTTGAGATTATATTCCTTCCGAGCCAAATTCCAAAAGAACCCCAGCGAGCCACGCTGCCTCTTTAATCTTCCATCCTGATGACAGGTTTTATGAAATGATGTGACCGCTAAAATGGGGGTAAAATCCGGCACCTTAATCAGCTCAAACGCGCGACCAATTCTTCAATATAACTCACCACAGCGATGCACACACACACATACACACACACACACACACACACACACACACACACACACACACATACACACACACACACACACACCGCACACACTCACACACACACACACCGCGCACACACACACACACACACACACACACACACCGCACACACTCACACACACACACACACCGCGCACACACACACACACACACACACACACACACACCGCACACACTCACACACACACACACACCGCGCACACTCACACACACACACACACCGCGCACACTCACACACACACACACACACACACACACACACACACACACACACACACACACACACCGCGCACACTCACACACACACACACACACACACACACACACACACACACACACACACAGACAACTTAGCACTGGGTTTGGAATGGGCTCATTAATAAAAAGAAGCATTAGCGACTGCCACCATTAAGTTCGTGTTTAACACTGGACAATGTTAGTGTAACCGACATCGCTGTTACAGAGAACCCACTTCTGAAATATTGGAAATGTCACCCAAAATAATACTGCACATCACTCACCTCACAACACAAACGGGGTAATTACAGCTCCTTAAAATACATTACTGCTGGACAAGCTCCTGGTAAGAAACCTCAACACATTTCTCACACAACACCACCAGAGAATTTCATTCTTGCTACAAGACTATCTTTAATAATCACAACCGGTTCGCTGATTTAACACTCACTTGTGTTTCCATTAGATTGGATTATAAATTTGCTCAAACACACATTTGACCTCTAACTCTTCTGGGAGGATTTTGCCATTGGTTGTGGGAATCTCGAGTGTTAAAGAAGGGGAAATGGGACAACAGGGACAAACCCTCTTTGGTTCAACACAAGCTTAGTGAGGCTGCACTTGGAATATAGTGTTCAATTCTGGTCGCCACACTACCAGAAGGATGTGGAGGCTTTGGAGAGGGTACAGAAAAGATTTACCAGGATGTTGCCTGGCATGGAGGGCATTAGCTATGAGGAGAGGTTGGAGAAACTTGGTTTGCTCTCAATGGAATGATGGAGGTTGAGGGGAGACCTGATAGAAGTCTACAAGATTATGAGAGGCATGGACAGAGTGGATAGTCAGAAGGTTTATCCCCAGGGTGGAAGAATCAGTTACTAGGAGGCACAGGCTTAAGGTGCGAGGAGCAAGGTTTAAAGGGGATGTATAAGGCAGATTTTTTACACAGAGGGTGGTGGGTGCCTGGAACTCATTGCCGGGGGAGGGAGTGGAAGCGGATATGACAGTGAATTTTAAGGGATGAATTGACAAATCCATGAAAAGGATGGGAATAGAGGGATATGGTCCCCGGAAGGGTAGGGGGTTTTAGTTCAGTTGGGACAGCATGGTCGGTGCAGGCTTGGAGGGCCAAAGGGCCTGTTCCTTTGCTGTAATTTTCTTGTTCCTTGTTCAAGAAGGACATTTGAAAAACTCAATTTTACTAAATTTTGCCCCTTCCTATTCATTATTGACTTGTTACCACATTCAATCTCCGAAAGCAAAGGCCAATAAAAGATAATTTGACTTTCCAAATACAGCCAGCATAGACCAATTAACAATAATTTTTGTACTTTAGTATTAGATATAATTTGGGTGAATCTTTTGATTTAATCTCCCCATGTTTTTCCATTTGAGTGAACATTGTTGAGATAAATTTGACCAGTGGTAACACTGCATGACTGCACTTTTTCTACACTTGTTCCAAACACAGTAATTAAGCCTCCAGATACTGGTATATGATTGAATAGTAATGCACATTATGTCATTATTTCTTCACACAAATCCATCCCGTCCTTCCCTCAGACATCACCAGTTTGATTTTCCTTATTGAAGATTTCAGCTCAGTGAGTTTTGATCTGACAGATTGTTTTATTTGATCATGGAATGTGGGCGTCGCTGGCTGTGGGCATTTATTACCCATCCCTGAGGGCATTTAAGAGTCAACCACATTGCCATGGTTCTGGAGCCACATGTAGGCCAGACCAGGTGAGGACGGCAGATTTCCTTCCCTAAAGGACATGAGTGAACCAGATGGGTTTTTCCGACAGTAGTTTTAAATACCGGGTTTTTTAATTGAATTCATATTTCACCATCTCCCATGGTAGGATTCGAACCTGGGTCCCCGGAACATTTCCCTGAGTCTCTGGATTGCTAGTTCAGTGCAATACCACTATGTCACTGCCTCCCTCCTCAAGATGCTGACCATCTCCAGATACTGACCATTCCCAGGTATTGACCATTCCCAGTTACTGACCATTCCCAGATACTGACCATTCCCAGATACTGACCATTCCCAGTTACTGACCATTCCCAGATACTGACCATTCCCAGATACTGACCATTCCCAGATACTGGCCATTCCCAGATACTGACCATTCCCAGGTACTGACCATTCCCAAGTACTGACCATTCCCAGTTACTGACCATTCCCAGATACTGACCATTCCCAGATACTGGCCATTCCCAGATACTGACCATTCCCAGGTACTGACCATTCCCAAATACTGACCATTCCCAAGTACTGACCATTCCCAGTTACTGACCATTCCCAGATACTGACCATTCCCAGATACTGACCATTCCCAGATACTGACCATTCCTAGATTCTGAGCACCCTTGAGTATTTCACTAACCTGCTGATGTGTAACAATATGGGAGTGGGGTAGGGGTTGGGAGGGTGGATGTTGAAGTTCTTCCTCATCACTGAGTGATGGAAAGAGGCACAAATAGAAAATTAAATACAAGAGATACCAGAGCAGCTGGTAAACTCTTCCCATCGATACCTGACCCTGTGCCGTTCACTCCCAGAGCTGGTGCTGAGGGAGAGGCGAGATTCAATTGTAGAAATGGATGCAGCAGAAATGGTGGATGGGATTGGGAAGAGGCAGGAGAGGGCGATGAGTCACTCATTGGGAGGGGTGTAATTCTACATAGATAGATCTAGGATTCAGATACACCAATGCTAATATAGGAAGTACAGAGATACACAGTGGGGAAGCTTGACAGGAAACCCATCAGTGATGAAAATGTAGTCTGAAAGTCAATGTCAGAGAGTTTGGAAGGAAGGGAAAGAGAACCAATGGGGGAGTGATCTCATGAAAGAATTCAAAGCACTAGGTCATAGTCATAGAAAGATCAACTTGGGTGTTGCTGAAAAAGAGGACATGTTGTCAAAGTTTTTCATCTTTAACTCATCAGGTCAGAGGCAAGAATGCCAAATTTCAAAGAATGCAACATCATATACTGCATGAGAAAATGAGTGCTGATTGGGTCAATCCTGACTGGCCAGGGTGTTGATATTGAGAATTCCGTCAGCACGTCGAGTAGTAATCCTGAGAGTGAAGTCATTAATTAGGGGAGAAGGGAGACTGCTGAGTACTTTGAAAACCTTTTAAATCATTGGTTAGGTTCCCATGGCAGTGTTGGGTCCAACAAACCTTTGGAAGGATGTGACTGACTTCAGGAAAGCACAGAGAAAATTTAGCATCATAGGATCCTACAGTGCCGTAGGAGGCCATTTGGCCCATCGAGTCTGCACCGACCACAATCTCACCCAGGCTCTATCCCCATAATCCCATGTATTTACTCTAGCTGGTCCCCCAACACTAAGGAGCAATTTACCATGGCCAATCCATCTAATCAGCACATCTTTGGAGCGTGGGAGGAAACCGGAGCACCCGGAGGAAACACACGCAGATACGGGGAGAATGTGCAAACTCTACACAGAGAGTGACCTAAGCCGGGAATCAAACCTGGGTCCCTGGAGCTGTGAGGCAGCAGTGCTAACCACTGTGCCACCCTGCTGCAGATGCAGTGATGGAGATACTAAGACCATTCTCCTTTGAACAGAAAAGGTTAACAGGAGATTCAAATCACTTTACAAAATTATGAAGGATTTTGAGCAGGTAACTGAGAAGAAACTGTTTTGAAATGGCCGTTGTCTTGGGAACCTGACAATATAGATTTAATGTAATTGGCAAAAGAAGTAGCGATAAGCTGCAGGGAACATGCGGTAAGTTATGATCAGGATTGGTAAAAGTAAATTCAATAAAAACTTAAAAAAAGAACATTGGATAAATACTTGAAGAAAGAGGATCTGCAGGGCATGAGGGGGACTTGCAGTGTTGTAGTTCCTTCCAAAGCCATAGGACTTCCCAAAATGCTTAATTGCAAATAAAGTGTTTTTTGAAGTGTACTCACTGATATAATGTAGGGTTGCACACAGTAAACTTCCACAAATAACAGCATGATACTCATCAGAAAATCTGTGAAATGATATTGGTCCAGGCTTACTGATCCTGCTCTTTGTGAAAATAGTGTCGTTGGGCCTTTCTTGTTTACCTGCGAGGGAAATTGGCCCACAGTTTTTTTAAAAAAAGCTGAATGCTGATATTTCCCTCTCTGTTGACACAAGTCTGAGATTTGCCATTATCGCATTTGTCCCTCATGACTGAATTTACAACCTAGCATTATCACAGTCGGAGGCCTGTTAAGTGTACAGTTTGATGGGCAGCTTTAAGCAGTTATTGAATGGAAACAAAAACAGAAAATGCTGGAAAATCTCAGCAGGTCCGACAGGAACTGTAGAGAGAGAATAGAGCCAATGTTTCAAGTCTGGACGACCCTTGGTCAGTATTTTTCTTTTATCTTAGGTTATAAAATCGAAACGTTTGTTTTCACCTCAGCTCCAAGACATCACTGTAGGAGTTCCTCAGGGGAGTGTCCGAGGCCCCACCACCTTCAGCTGCTTCCCCCCATCATAAGGTCAGAAGTGGGGATGTTCGCTGATGATTGCACGATGTTCAGTACCATTCGCAACTCCTCAGATACTGAAGCAGCCCAGGTTCAAATGCAGCAAGATCTGGATAATATCCAGACTTGGGCTGACAAGTGATAAGTTAAATACAAAGTACCAGTTAATGACCATTTCCAATAAGAGAGGATTTAACCATTGCCCCTTGACATTCAATGGCGTTACCATCACTGAATCCCCCTGATCAACATCCTGGAGTTACCATTGACCAGTCCTGAATAGGACTAGCCTTATAAATAATGTGACTACCTCAGCAGGTCAGAGGCAGGGAATCCTGCAGCGAATAACTCATCCCTTGACATCCCAAAGCCTTGACTTCCCGTCTACAAGGCACAAGTCAGGAGTGTGATGGAATATTCTCCACTTGTCTGCATGGGTGCGGCTCCAACAACACTCAAGAGCTCAACACCATCCAGGACAAAGCAGCCCCACTTGATTGACACCCCAAACACCAGCTTCAACATTCACTCCCTCCACCACTAATGCATTGCAGTAGCCGTGTCTACCACCCACAAGATGCATTGCAGCAACTCAATAAGGTTCCTTAGACAGCACCTTCCAAACCATGACCACTTCCATCAGAAGGACAAAGGCAGCAGATACATGGGAACACCACCCCCTGCAAGTTCCCCTCCAAGCCACTCACCATCCCGACTTGGAAATATATCACAACACCAGGTTAAAGTCCAACAGGTTTATTTGGTAGCACAAGCTTTCGGAGTGTCACTCCTTCAACAGGTGAGTGAAGGAGCAGTGCTCCGAAGGCTAGTGCTTCCAAATAAACCTGTTGGGCTTTAACTGGTGTTGTGAGACTTCTTACTGTGCCCATCCCAGTCCAAAGCTGGCATCCCCACATCATGGAAATACATCACCATTCCTTCACTGTTACTGGGTCAAAATCCCTCCCTCCCTGACAACATTCTTATTTCTAATTTATTAAGGTAACAAATAAGGCTTGCATTAACACTGCAATGAAGTCACTGTGAAAATCCCCTAACTCCACACTCCAGCACCTGTTCGGGTGCACTGTGGAAGAATTTACCATGGCCAATCCACACAACCTGTACAACTTTGAAGTGTGAGAGGAAACCGGAGCACCCAGAGGAAACCCACGCGGACATGGTGAGAATGTGCAAACTCCACACAGGCAGTGACCCAAGCCTGGAATCAAACCCAGTTCCTGGCACTGTGAGGTAACCGTGCTAACCACTGTGTCACCGTGCTGCCCTCACTGTAGGTATACCTACACCCCAGGTATTGCAACAATTCAAGAAGGCAGCTCACCACCACCTTCTCAAGGGGCAATTAGGGATGGGCAATAAATATTGGTCTAACCAGAGAGACTCAGATCCCATCAAACATTGTTAAAAAGTTCTACTTGGATTTCAGTTTTTTTTTCTGCCTGACACCCAGCAGAATCCCTACAGTGCAGAATGAGGCCATTCGGCCCATTGAGCCTGCACTGACTCTCTGATAGAGCCTCGCACCCAGTTCCTCTGCCCCACACATTAACCATGTCTAATCTATCTAACCTACAAAACATGTGACACTATAGGGCAATTTAACATGGCCAATCCACCTAACCTGCACATCTTTGGAGTGTGGGAGGAAACCGGAGCACCCGGAGGAAACCCACACAGAGACAGGGAGAATGTGCAGACTCCACACAGTCAGTGACCCAAGCCGGGAATGTGAACTTGGGTCCCTGATGCTGTGAGGCAGCTGCGCTAACCATTGTGCCACCTCAGTGAACAGCCCACATTCAGACCCTCCTCCGTCCAGGTAGAAGCAGTTTTCATTTCTCAATGCGTGAAATAAGAAAATGGTGAAAAAAATTAAAATGAATTAGCCAATCGCCTCGATATAAATGTTTCTTTTTTCACTGGGTGACAAAGTGGGTATCAGAGGCCATGGCTCTGGGGCATAGGGAGGGGTACATGGCGGGGAGCTGTGGGGGCAGGGGGAGGTTATGGGTTGTGGGGTGGGGTGGTGGTGGGGTGGGTGGTTAAGGCTGTGGGGCTGTTTCTCGTCATCTTTTTCTTAAAAAATAACAGCCACGCAGTGCCGGTGTAATGAGGCAGTGAATCTGTAACCTCCGCACTCAATCTGGGGGGAGGGGGTGGGCTGACAGCCCTGGCTTCTCACAGTACCTGCAGAGTCCCAGTAGGAAAACCTACCTCCCCAGGTGTCTTTCCACCCCCTCCTCAAGTCAGGCTTAGGGAGCCAGGAAATCTCCCACCCTCTGTGTTCCCCAGCAGGAGCCGATCCTAGCCCTGTGAGTGTGATTCGATTTGATTTATTTTTCTCACATGTATTAGTATATAATGAAAGATATTGTTTCTTGCACACTATACAGACAAAGCATACTGTACATGGAGTACATCAGGAAGCAGGAAAGGAGAGGCTGCAGAATGTAGTGTTACAGTCATAGAAATTTGATTTGATTTGATTTGATTTATTATTGTCACATGTATTGGAATATAGTGAAAAGTATTGTTTCTTGCGTGCCATACAGGCAAAGCATACTGTGCATAGAGTACAAAGGGGAGAAGGAAAGGAGAGGGTGCAGAATGTAGAATGATTTATTATTGTCACATACTACTATACAGTGAAAAGGACTGTTTCTTGCATGCTTTACTGACAAAGCATACCGTTCATAGAGAACAGTAAACAGTCTCACAACACCAGGTTAAAGTCCAACAGGTTTATTTGGTAGCACGAGCTTTTGGAGTACTGTCCCTTCACCCACTTGATGAAGGGACAGTGCTCCAAAAGCTCAAAATTCCAAATGAACCTGTTGGATTTTAACCTGGTGTTGTGGGATTTCTTACTGCACCCAACCCCAGTCCAATGCCGGCATCTCCACATCATGGTTTACAGGGAAGGAAAAGAGAGAGTGCAGAACGTAGTGTTACAGTCATAGCCAGGGTGTAGAGAAAGATCAACCTAATATATGTTAGGTTCTTTGAAAAGTCTGAGGGCAGCACTGCGGCAACAGGAAAATTATTTCACAGGGCAGGACACATACAACTGTAATGGTATGAGGCAGCTTGTAGATATCACTTCAAAATAGGATGGTTTTTCACACTGATATAAAATCGCACTAGGATAAGAAACCAGTATTAAGAAAAACACCCACAACAACAGGGAATGACAGATCTGATTTAAAAACCAGGCTCTGCTCGTTTTCTGCAGAGTCACTTTGTTTCATTAATAATCCTGCAATACCCAATCCTGGCCTTCCAAATATAACTGCAGGTGAACTGGACACTACAGGCTGTCCCTTGCAGCTTCCGTTACTGGTGTCCAGTTGTTCTCTGCGTTCTTGCAACACAAACAGAGAGCTGACAGTCCAGCCACTCAGACCAGCCACTGCATTGGCAGCCCAGCTAAGAGTATGCGTTAAGCTAACGGAGCCGTGAGCTACAGAAGGTCAGATTGTTAGCGGCTATCAGTGTAATCAGCAGGGTCTGTAACCAGTAACTGGTCGATTCTGCTCTGTCACTTGAGAAGTCAGTTGGGTCTAATTCCTGGAACGCCAAGTTTAGAAGGTTCACAGCTCCTCCCTCTGAGGATCACTAAAGGGAGAGGAATTCCTGGTGTCTGACTCTGGAGAAGGTGATGTGGGAAATCTATCCAGCTCGTGCTCAGAATTCTGTAGCCAGTCATTAGTGGATGAGTTTGTGTTGGAACGTTGATTAGACTGTCTGAATCATAGAATTCCTACCGTACAGAAGGAGGCCATTCAGCCCATCGAGTCACACTGACCACAATCCAGCTCCTACTCTCATAATTCTATATATTTACCCTGTTATCCCCCCTGACACTAGGGCCAATTTATCATGGCCAATCCATTAGAACGAGGAGCCTAATCCTGCTCCTATATCTTATGGTCTTATCAGGGAAAAGGTAGGAGAATGGGGATGTGAAAAACGTTAGCCATATTTGAATGGCGGAGCAGACTCAATGGGCTGAATGGTCTAATTCTGCTCCTATGTCTTATGGCCTTATCTAACCTGGACTGTGGGAGGAAACCCACGCAGACATGGGAAGAACCTGCAAACTCCGCACAGACAGTGTCCCAAGGCTGGAATCGAACCCGGGTCCCTGGAGCTGTGAGACAACAGTGCTTACCAATGGGTCACCGTGAGGACTACTGGGAGAAACAGAAACGTAGTTACATTCCAGGGCGAAATATCCAGTTCTGAACATTGGTTCACACCGAGAAGAATAAAGAACAAAATAAGCACATTCCAGACTTCTGTCTCCTGCGAACTCAGGGATTTTCATGGTTTCTGTTGGATGTGAGTTTGCAAGAATTCAACCTCATCATTCGACACTGTGAAAGGAATATTATGGTGAATCTTAGCTCCAGCATCGTGTCTGCCAATATTCATTGAACTGAAACCTGGGTCTATGTCAGAAAGGTGAGGATTGTAGAGGATACAGTAATATCCCAGAAATAATTATGAATCAGGAAGTGAGGGTGGAATTAGAAAAATCATTGAATGAAAAGGTAGAATTTCCCTGGTCCTGGTGCTCTTCACCCTCAGGCAGATGTACTGGGAATCATTTTCCAAAATTCCCAAGAGTCTCAAAAGGTCATAGGGACATTGAGTCATTCTGCACAGGAACAGGCCATTCGGCCCACCATCTCTATGTCAGCCGTCAAATACCAATCCATACTTGTCACACTTACCAGGGTTTGGTCCATAGGCTGCTGAGACTTGGTGTTTGAGTGCTCGCCCAGATTAAATGTTGTGAGAATCTCTGCCTCCAGCACCCTCTCAGGCAGCACGTTCCATATTTCCATCACCCTCTGGGTAAAACGATTTTCGCCCAGATCCCCTCAAAACCACCGACCCCTCACCTTAACCCGATACCCTCTGGTCTTAGTCACCTCTGCTCTGGGGAAATGAATCTTACACTCCACCCTATGATCGCTTCTGATAATTTTGTAAACCTCTATCAGGCCTCTTCCTTCAGCCTCCTCTGCTCCAGGGAAAATAAACCCAGCCTATCCAGTCTCTCTCAGACACTTTGTTTGCCTTCTTCACCACACTATCTACTTACCCTGCCACATTCAGGGATCTATGGGATTGTACACCAAGATCCCTTAGGGTGGAACAGTGGCACAGTGGTTGGCACTGCTGCCTGACAGCGCCAGGGACCCAGGTTCAATTCCCAGCTTGAGTCACTGTCTGTGTGGAGTTTGCACGTTCTCCCCGTGTCTGCGTGGGTTTCATCTGGGTGCTCTGGTTTCCTCCCACATTCTGAAAGATGTGCTGTTCAGGGTGCATTGACCCGAACAGGCACCGGGGTGTAATGACTAGGGGGATTTCACAGTAACTTCATTGCCGTGTTAATGTAAGCCTTACTTTTGACTAATAAATAACCTCTAACTTTGTTCCTCAGTGCTCCCTGGGGACCTACCATGTGTATCCACCCTTTTTTACACACCCCAAAATGTATCACCTCACGCCAATCGGGATTAAAATCCATTTGCCATTGCTCTGCCCAATGTACCAGTTGATGAATATCAGCCTGGAGTCTCTGATTATACTCCTCACTACTGGAACATAAGAATTAGGAGCGAGAGTCAGCAGTTCAACCCTTCGAGCCTGCTCCGCCATTCTATATCATCATGGCCAATCTCCATCTTAACCTAACTCCACCTTCCTGCCTTTTCCCCATGGTCCTTTATCCTGCTTTTGAACAAAATATACTCAAAACTACCAACAATATCACTAATTTACCTGTCATGTCAGGCCTCATTTAGAGTATTGTGCGCAGTTCTGGTCGCCTCACTATAGGAAAGATGTAGAAGCTATTGAAAGGGTACAGAGGAGATTTACAAGGATGTTGCCTGGACTGGGAGGCATGCCTTATGAAGTTAGGTTGAGGGAGCTGGGACTCTTTTCCCTGGAGAGACGAAGGTTGAGAGGCGACCTGATAGAAGTTTACAAAATGTTGAGAGGAATAGATAGGGTGGATTCTCAGAGGCTATTTCCCCGGGTTGAAATGGTCGCTACGAGAGGACACAGATTTAAGGTGCAAGGAGGGAAATTCAGAAGTGATGTTAGGGGTAAGTTTTTCACTCAGAGGGTGGTGAGTGAATGGAATCGGCTGCCGTCAGTGGTGGTGGAGGCGAACTCGCTGGGGTCTTTTAAAAGACTTCTGGATGAGTATATGGGGTTTAATGAGATTGAGGGTTATAGATAGGTCTGTAGGTTGGTAGGTGATGATGTGATCGGCGCAACTTGTGGGCCGAACGGCCTGTTTGTGCTGTAGTGTTCTATGTTCTATGTGTTACCTACTCTACATTCGTATCTAAGTCGTTAATGTAAATAACAAACAGTAAGGCTCCCAGTGGTGTATCACGGTGGTGGGAGGGGAGGATGTGGAGTTAAAGTCAAAGTGTGATCAGCGGTGGACTCACTGAATGGCAGGGGAAGGTTTGAGGGGCTGAATGGCCTCGTGCTGCTACTTGTTGGACTAAGCAAACGGAATGTATTGTGTCTGTGAAAGTGCCGGGGTTTTGGGAAATATGACATGTATTTTTTCTTGCTCAAGCATTGCACAAACTAATTGACTCGACACAGTGAAAGCAGCAGTGAGATGTCACAACTCACTGCCACATGTTTTGAGATTGAAAATTGGGATTCAGACGGCTGAATTCAGGACAGGCTGATAACAAATATCTTTCGATGGCAATTCTCAACACAGGCTGATAAAGGAGCTGGGAAATGAATAGCCCTGTTTGCCACAACCACCAAAAATCATTTTATTTCAATTTGTCGCACAACTCATTTTATTCCAGTTATTCAAACAGATAGGGAAGACAATGGGATAAAAACCCACAATGTCTTCGAGTGAAATATTGGCAACAAATTGTCACAAGAACACAATGAGAGGCAAAATGAGAAAACCCAGGATCAGAGATTAAGAAGTTGAACAAAATTAGTTTTTTCACAATGAAGTAAAGAAGATGTGACTGACCGAGGGATTGTCCCAGGAATGATAATATTGACATGAATCACAAAATCGCAGCCACTACGGGAACTGTCGGCTGCGTTATTCCCGATATTCCAGAGCTACAGCACCCTTGGCATTCGGCTGTGAATCCTGATGCAAAGTACTCGTTAAAGACCTCACTCACCTCACCTGGCTCCAAACACAAATTCCCTCCGCTGTTCTCGAGTGGACCTGTCCTTTCCTTAGTTACCCACTTCCTCCTTACAGGGGAATAGATACAGAGTAAAGCTCCCTCTACACTGTCCCCCATCAAACACCCCCAGGACAGGTACAGCACGGGGTTAGATACAGAGTAAAGCTCCCTCTACACTGTCCCCCCATCAAACACTCCCAGGACAGGTACAGCACGGGGTTAGATACAGAGTAAAGCTCCCTCTACACTGTCCCCCATCAAACACTCCCAGGACAGGTACAGCACGGGGTTAGATACAGAGTAAAGCTCCCTCTACACTGTCCCCCATCAAACACCCCCAGGACAGGTACAGCACGGGGTTAGATACAGAGTAAAGCTCCCTCTACACTGTCCCCCATCAAACACTCCCAGGACAGGTACAGCACGGGGTTAGATACAGAGTAAAGCTCCCTCTACACTGTCCCCCCATCAAACACTCCCAGGACAGGTACAGCACGGGGTTAGATACAGAGTAAAGCTCCCTCTACACTGTCCCCCATCAAACACTCCCAGGACAGGTACAGCACGGGGTTAGATACAGAGTAAAGCTCCCTCTACACTGTCCCCCATCAAACACTCCCAGGACAGGTACAGCACGGGGTTGGATACAGAGTAAAGCTCCCTCTACACTGTCCCCATCAAACACTCCCAGGACAGGTACAGCACGGGGTTAGATACAGAGTAAAGCTCCCTCTACACTGTCCCCCATCAAACACTCCCAGGACAGGTACAGCACGGGGTTAGATACAGAGTAAAGCTCCCTCTACACTGTCCCCCATCAAACACTCCCAGGACAGGTACAGCACGGGGTTAGATACAGAGTAAAGCTCCCTCCACACTGGGACGGTGGGTTGTGGTAGATGGTTGGGGTTGTGGGGTGATGGGGGTGTGTGCAGGGTTGGGGGGGGTGGCTCCTCTCTCTTCTGGCCAATACTTATCCCTCAATCAATAACATTAAAACAATTTATATGGACATTGTTATATTCTTTTAGGTGGGATCTTGCTGTGTATAAATTGGCTCGACATTTCCAAAATGCATTTTGGATGCATTTCATTGGCTGTAAAACACTTTGTTGAAGGTTTTGTCAAGATGCTAATACAGTATTTCTTTTTAATTGGCAGAAGATGACCGAGAGCCATTGAATGAACAAGGGGACGATGATTTTCATTGTTTCCATCTCGTACACTGATCTCACCTTTGCGTTCCTGGCCCCTGTCTGGGGCTCCCATTAACCCGAGATTTCGACATTCGGAATCCCACTTTGCCATGACTGACCCTGTGCACTTTGACCTGACATCGGGCAGTTCCTGATGGAATGATCTTGTCCATAGTTTCACTTTGACCTGGGAAATTCCAGCAGTTAACAAATCCCCGCGCTCAGCAAATGAGGCATGAACTTGGCCATGGGAAACTGATATAATGAACTGTTTCTGTGCTGAATACTATTGGCCCATTAGCCTCATTCTTCACATTTTGCTTCAGTGCTTGTTGAATAAGGGAATTGAAAGATGAAGAATCCAGTGTGAGTCAAATGGCCCACTAAGTAAGCTTTGACAATCATTAGGAAGTAACTCAGTCATCACTGGATTAAATGCAATACCAATCTTACCAGATCATAGGCTGAGCTGCAGTAACTGGATTTAAACCAATGAGACATTCGGCTGTGCCAGCGATTCCCTTCGTTAATAATAACACTTTTGGGTTGTACAGCTGCTCAGTCAGTATGTGTTGTATTAGTTACGACAAGCCACCTGTTCCGTCCCCCTGGGTCAGGGGGAGAAGAGACCTTGCTGTTCCTGATGGAGGTATGCACAGGGGGGCTGAATCGAATTCCACAGTGCTCCCCATTTCACAATCACATTCGCCTGTGGCCACTCCCCTGCAGAACCAGCAGAACGGTGGTGACTGATTCAGACGGGGGTGGTACGGCGGCACGATGGTTAGCACTGCTGCCTCACGGCGCCAGGGATTCGGGTTCAATTCCCAGCTTGGGTCACTGTCTGTGTGGAGCTTGCACGTTCTCCCCGTGTCTGCATGGGTTTCCTCCCGGTGCTCCAGTTTCCTCCCACTGTCTGAAAGATGTGCAGGTTAGGTGTATTGGTCATGCTAAATTGCCCCTTAGTGTCCAAAGATGTGCAGGTGAGATAGATTGGCTGTGTTAAATTGCCCTTTAGTGTCCAAAGACATGCAGGTTAGATGCATTGGCCATGCTAAATTGCCCCCTACTGTACCTGAACTGGTGCCATTGTGTGGTGACTCAGGGATTTTCATAGTAACTTCACTGCAGTGTTAATGCAAGTCTACATGTGACAATAATAAATAAATATCAGAGGACAGCTGCCTCATGTTGAGACTTACCCTAATAAAGATTCTGCATTTGACCAGAGAAGGGAAATGGTTGTGTGAGAGGTACAGGAGATTCACATGCATAGAAACCAGCAAGAGGCCACCAGCCATATATCGAAAGAGAAACATTCGAGTCTGAGACTTATCTAACCAGTAACGCAGAACCAGATTGTTAGATTATCAAAAGGAGGAGAGTAGCTGCTTAGCAACAGAGAGAGGAGAAATGATCAAGGGCAATGAGAAAATGGTGCTGGCATGGAGGAAATATTTAGTGTCTGTCTTCTATAGCCCTTGGGGCTAAAGGGATCAAGGATATGGGAGGGGAAGGGTGGGATCAGGATATTGAATTAGCCACGGTCAGAATGAATGACAGAGCAGGCTCGAAGGGCCAAATGGCCCACCCCTGCTTCTATTTTTTTCTGTTTGATGTAGAAGACACAAGATCCCATTTCACAAATAGATAATAACCTCAGGCTAAAAAAGGAGCAAATTAATCTGAGTGGAGAAAATGTATTGGGAAAAACTTCAGGAACTAAAATCTGACAAATTCCCGGAGCTCAGTAACTACACCCTCGGGTTCTAAAGAAGATGACTGTAGTGACCGGAATTCTACCATCTCTGAGGGTCCAACAACAGAAATTTCTGTTGACCTTTGGCAGGAATTTCCGGTCTGGCTAGCTAGGATTTTCCAAAATTCCTTAGGTTCAGGAACTAGATTGGCAAATGTTTCAGCACTTTTCAAGAAAGGGTGGGAAGAGAAGCAGTGAACTGTAGGCTCATTAACCTAACATTAGATAGTAGGAAAATGCTGGCATCTGATATTGAATAAGTCTTAACAATAAACTTAGAAAAGCAGAGTATGATTAGAACAATTCAATGTAATTTTATCAGAGAGAAATCCTGTCTGACAAACATATTGGAGCTTTTTGAGGATGTAACTGGGAGGGTAAATAAAGGGGAATCGGTAGATGTTGTATACCTGAATTTCAAAGGCATGCAATCAGGTTAATAGTCAAAATAAGGACTCATGGATCTGGGGGTAATATAGTTCCATGGATAATGGATTGGTTAACAGATAGAAAACAGAGAGTGTTTTAAGAACATAAGAACATAAGAAATAGGAGCAGGAGTAGGCCATCTAGCCCTTCGAGCCTGCCCCGCCATTCAGTAAGATCATGGCTGACCTGTCGTGGCTCAGTTCCACATTCCCGCCCTCTCCCCATAACCCTTAATCCCCTCTCTTATCAAAAACCCATCAACCCGCGTCTTAAAAATATTTAGCGAGGCAGCCTCCACCACTTCAACGGGCAGAGAATTCCAGAGATTCACCACCCTTTGAGTGAAGAAGTTCCTCTTCAACTCCGTTCTGAACCGCCCACCCCTTTATCTTGAGGCTGTGCCCTCTAGTCCTACTGTCCTTTCTGAGTGGGAAGAGTCTCTCCACCTCTATCCTATCCATCCCATTCATCATCTTATACGTCTCAATGAGATCTCCCCTCATTCTTCTAAACTCTAATGAGTACAAGCCTAATTTATTCAGCCTCTCCTCATAGCTCAACCCCCTCAACTCTGGTATCAGCCTAGTAAACCTCCTCTGCACTCCCTCCAAGGCCAAAATATCCTTGCGTAAGTACGGCGCCCAAAACTGCACACAGTACTCCAGCTGCGGCCTCACCAGTGCCCTATACAGCTGCAGCAAGACCTCCCTGCTTTTATATTCTATCCCCCTCGCTATGAAGGCCAGCATCCCATTCGCCTTCCTGACCACCTGCTGCACCTGCAGGCTGGGTTTTTGCGACTCATGCACAAGGACCCCGAGGTGATCAAGCTGACAGTCAGTGAATTGTGGAGTGTCACAAGGATCAGTGCTGGGGCCTCAGTTATTTATCACCTAAATTAAAGAATGAGGCAAATAGACAAGATATAATATATCTGAGCTGATTGATGACCTCAAACTAGATGGAAAGCTAAGCTGTGAGGAGGACACAGAGAGTGAAAGGATATAGACAGGTTAGGTGAGTGGGCAGATAGAATATCGTGCAGGGAAGTGTGAAGTTATTCACTTTAGTTGTAAGAATAGAAAAACAGAATATTTCTTACAAGGAGTGAAATTTGTTGAGTGTTGTTCAAAAAGACACAGTGCACTGGTATCAGGGACGCAATAAGCTGACATGCAGGTACAGCCAGCCATTAGGAATCAACTGAGATATTGGCCTTTATTGAAGGGGATTAAGGTTCAAGAATTAAGAAGACTTGTTGTAGTTGTACAGGATGTTAGCGAGCACACATCTAGAATACAGTGTGCAGTTCTGGGCTCTATGTGTATGGAAGGATACACTTGCATTGGGGTAAAGGTTCACAAGATTGGTCGCTGACAGAAAAGAGTAGTGATGTGATGAGAGGCTGGGTAAATTGGGTCTATATCTCTGCGGTTCAGAGGAAAGGAAGATGATAACATTGAAGCTTCCAAAATTCTGATTGGGCAGTGGCTGAGCAAGTGTTTCTGCTCGTTGGGGAATGTATAACCTGGGGGCACAGTCCCAACGCAAGGGTTAATCATTTAGGACTGAGAACCTTTGGAATTCTCTACTCCAGAGGGTCAGGTTCTGGAGGTTGACTTCTCTGGGAACTTGCTCCGATTCCTGTTGGGGAATATTTACTGAGGGCCATCCATGGAAACATAGGCCGGGATTTTACTGCCTGTCCCAGAACCGGGACTGACAAAGCTCGCAGAACAGAGTCCTCCATTGACCTCAGGAGGGGTTTTATGAGTCTTGTCTGAGCAAGGTCGTAAACTACCAGCTCCAATCTCTTCAAAAGGGTCATTCAGACTCGAAACTTTAACTCAATCCTCTCTCCACAGATGCTGTCAGAACTGCTGAGATTTTCTGTTTTGGTTTCAGATTCCAGCGTCCGCAGTATTTTGTAATGAACTCCTCACCTCTCTCCACCTCCAAAACTAATGTCCACAGCACTGTGTTCACGACACTGGGAGCTCTTTCTCTCTGCCTTATGCTCTGTTTGTGTAGCTCCTACATGTGGCCCATGTCAGTACAAACAGGCAGTGGAAGCTCCTTTCCAGTGACGGTAATTCCCCTTTAAGAGGGACAAGGAGGCAGTTTTTAAGAGGAGCGGGGAAACTATCCGGTGTGGCTGGGATCAGCGCTATGCAGACACGGAACCTGCAGCTTGGACCCTGCTTGGGACCAATGATTTACCTGAGTAAATGAGAACAGGCGCAGGAGCAGATTACACATCCCTGCGCCCAACACTAGATGCAAGCTGTAATTACAGGCTCTGTTTTCCAGTTAGGCCCCTTTAAAACAATTCAGATTTACTGTCAGATTCCACAACCTCAGAGTGAGGATTTGAGGTGTCAAAGGTCATGGTTGTTATAATTGCCGATCAAATTAATTAAGGTAAAGGCCAAACCTCGCTGACAATTTACATCTCCTTCAGGCTGCCTTGTAAGGTTCTGTTCTGCGCTGGATAATTTTAACATGTTAAAGCAATATAATCTATTATTGAAGATAAGCCGTGAATTTGAGTTGGTGTCAAAGCTTTTAAAAAATCCATTTAGAAATAGGGCAGTACAGCACAGGAACAGGCCCTTCAACCCACCAAACCTGCACCAATCATATCACCCTATCTGGAACAACTGCCTGTAACCCTCTATTCCCTGTCTGTTCCTGTTTCTGTCCAGATATGTCGCTATCACAGGTATCACAGTCTCACTGTTATCACAGGCGTCACAGTCTCACTGTTATCACAGGCGTCACAGTCTCACTGTTATCACAGGCGTCACAGTCTCACTGTTATCACAGGGGTCACAGTCTCACTGTTATCACAGGGGTCACAGTCTCACTGTTATCACAGGTATCACAGTCTCACTGTTATCACAGGCATCACAGTCTCACTGTTATCACAGTTATCACAGTCCGACTATTATCACAGGTATCACAGTCCGGCTGTTATCACAGGTATCACAGTCCAACTGTTATCACAGGTACCACAGTCACACTGTTATAACAGGCATCACAATCTGACTGTTATCACAGGTGTCACAGTCTGACTGTTATCACAGGTATCACAGTCCGACTGTTATCACAGGTAACACAGTCTGACTGTTGTCACAGGTATCACAGTCTGACTGTTACCACAGGTACCACAGTCACACTGTTACCACAGGCATCACAATCTGACTGTTATCACAGGTGTCACAGTCTGACTGTTATCACAGGTGTCACAGTCTGTTATCACAGTTATCACAGTCTGACTGTTATCACAGGTATCAGCCTGACTGTTATCACACGTATCACAGTCTGGTTGTTATCACAGTTATCACAATCTGGTTGTTATCACAGGTATCAGTCCGACTGTTATCACAGTTATCGCAGTCTGGTTGTTATCACAGGTATCACAATATGACTGTTATCACAGGTATCACAGGTATCACAGTCTGACTGTTATCACAGGTATTAGTCTCACTGTTATCACAGTCTGACTGTTATCACAGGTATCACAGTCTGACTGTTATCACAGGTATCACAGGCTGGCTGTTATCACAGGTATTAGTCTCACTGTTATCACAGGTATCACAGGTATCACAGTCTGACTGTTATCACAGGTATTAGTCTCACTGTTATCACAGTCTCGCTGTTATCACAGGTATCACAGTCTGACTGTTATCACAGGTATCACAGTCTGACTGTTATCACAGGTATTAGTCTCACTGTTATCACAGTCTCACTGTTATCACAGTCTCGCAGTTATCACAGGTATCACAGTCTGACTGTTATCACAGGTATCACAGTCTGACTGTTTCACAGGTATCACAGGTATCACAGTCTGACTGTTATCACAAGTATTAGTCTCACTGTTATCACAGTCTCGCTGTTATCACAGGTATCACAGTCTGACTGTTATCACAAGTATTAGTCTCACTGTTATCACAGTCTCGCTGTTATCACAGGTATCACAGTCTGACTGTTATCACAGGTATGCTATCAGTTTGTGTTCGCCCTGTGGGTGTTGCCACAGGATGTGGTACTCGTGGTTAAAGGGGGGATGTGGAAGCGGGTGTGCGGGTGGGTGGGGAGGAAGTATGCCAGGGCCAAGTTTTGGACGTGAAATAGGGTTTGGCTTGAATGTGAACTGTAGTAACAGTGGCGCAGCGGTTAGCACTGCTGCCTCATAGCACCAGGGACCCGAATTCAATTCCAGCCTCAGGTCACTGTCTGTGCGGAGTCTGCACATTCTCCCCGTGACTGCGTGGGTTTCCTCCAGGTGCTCCAGATTCCTCCCACACTCCAAAGATGTACGGGGTAGGTGGATTGGCCGTGCTAAATTGCCTCTTAGCGTCTAAAGATGTGCGGGTTAGAGGTATATATGTGGGGTTATGGGGATGTGGGGGTGGGTAAGATGCTCTGTTGGAGAGTGTGCAGGCTCGATGGGCCGAATGGCCTCCTTCTGCACTGTACGGATTCAATGAATTTCAGTGCATGATTTTATGATTTCAGTGCATGCCGTACAATGCCAGAAGGAGCAGACGAGGCCAAACACACACACACCTGAGATCGAAGCCAGGGTAAATAAATTATAAATGTCTTGTAACTCCTGTCACAGGAAACGGCTTCTTCAGCAGGTCACAGCAGCAGCTGCACTCAATCTCTGATCATCACTTAATCAATTGACATATAGATCGCGCAGGAAAATCTTGTTTTAATTTAAAATGGAATGGCCACTGCACTGAGATTGTGATGACAAAGCAGCTCAGATTCTGTGGATAGTGAAGTTATATTTCTGGGGAATAACCAGCTTGATGTCCCGCAGCAGAAGCTGTGACGCTGCGTCCGAGACAGCCAGCTCTCCGGGGGCGGGGGTGGGTGGGGGGGGTGCGGCTGGGCTGATTTTTCACTGGGCTAGGGACATGGATGGGATTCTTCTTGCTGTCTTTCCGGTCACCATTAATGCCCCGAGGGGTAGGGTGGGTCAGGGTGGGCTCGGGAAGGCTGTTTACTCCGAGTTGGTATTTATTCAACCAATCGTCTTCACACAACAAAAATCTCAGCAGGTCTGGCAGCACCGGTGGGGAGAGAACAAATAGAGCCAACGCTTCGAAGCTGAATAACCCTCCATCCTGAGTTGAAACACTGGGACTGACTCTCCCAAAGGTGCTGAATTGGTGGGAAAACTGTTGTAAATCCCGACTGTTTTCAGTTTTCCACCTGAATCTCCACACTGTCCGCACTGCAGAGACCCAGCCATAAATCTCATTGAAAACCTGGGGGGTGGGGGTGGGTTGGCTGGTGGGGGTGGGGGTGGGGGTGGGGGTAGGGTGGGTTGGGGGGGTGGGGGTGGGGGTAGGGTGGGTTGGTGGGGGTGGCGGTGGGGGTAGGTTGGGTTGGTGGGGGTGGGGGTAGGGTGTGTTGGTGGGGGTGGGGGTAGGGTGAGTTGGTGGGGGTGGGGGTGGGGGTGGGGGTAGGGTGTGTTGGTGGGGGTGGGGGTAGGTTGGGTTGGTGGGGGTGGGGGTAGGGTTGGTTGGGGGGGTGGGGGTGGGGGTAGGGTGTGTTGGTGGGGGTGGGGGTAGGTTGGGTTGGTGGGGGTGGGGGTAGGGTTGGTTGGGGGGGTGGGGGTGGGGGTAGGGTGTGTTGGTGGGGGTGGGGGTAGGGTGTGTTGGTGGGGGTGGGGTGTGTTGGTGGGGGTGGGGGTAGGGTGGGTTGGGGGGGTGGGGGTGGGGGTAGGTTGGGTTGGTGGGGGTGGGGGTAGGGTGGGTTGGGGGGGTGGGGGTGGGGGTAGGTTGGGTTGGTGGGGGTGGGGGTAGGTTGGGTTGGTGGGGGTGGGGTGGGTTGGTTGGGGGGGTCAGGGTGGGGGTAGGGTGTGTTGGTGGGGGTGGGGGTAGGGTGGGTTGGTTGGGGGGGGTGGTGGGTTGGTTGGGGGGGTGGGGTGGGGGTGGGGGTAGGGTTGGTTGGTGGGGTTGGGGGTGGGGGTAGGGTGGGTTGGTGGGGGTGGGGGTGGGGGTGGGGTTGGTGGGGGTGGGGGTGGGGGGTGGGGGTAGGGTGGGTTGGGGGGGTGGGGGTGGGGGTAGGGTGGGTTGGTGGGGGTGGGGGTGGGGTGGGTTGGTTGGGGGGGGGGGGGGTGGAGACGGGGGTCTCTTTGTGCCGGAGTTTGACAGTTCTGAAGCTCTGTGCATGCGCAGTGGTCCCGATCTGTCGGACTCTCCGATCTCTGGCCCTCCCGGGGCGTCTGCAATGATTCACCTCCGGCCCCTCCTCAGCCCAATCGTGGCCCCCACAACAATTCCCAGGCCATCCCTGACCCCCGCCAGTCCCAAAGCACCCCAATATCCAGACCCCGCCTCCCCCAAGCAGTGGCGATCCCCCCCACCACCCCCCTCAGCCTGGTAGAACCCCCCTCCCCTCGCTGACCCCCCCGGCTCAGATCCCCTCCCCTCCTTCCTGGGGGCAGCCTCCCCCCTGGCAGATTCCCCCTGCCCAGCCTGCCCCATTCGCTGGCCTCCCTCCATCCCAGACCAATCCTATCTGCAGAGTGGCAGCGGGACCCCCCCCCACCCCCACCGATCACCCCTAGGCCCCACCCACAATTGGCTCTGCCCCTTTGGCACTACCCGCTGCCCAGTGGGCAGCACCAAGGTATCCTCCCTGGGCAAGGGCACTTTGCCCCTTGGGCAGTGCCGGGGGCACAGGCTGGCACTGCCAGGGTGCCTGTGCCTAGGGGGCACCACCCCCAGCGCTGCCCAACCACCTGGGGGACCCGATTGCCCCCCTTTGTTCCAGCGAGGTTTCCTGCTAGTTCCCCGAACATAGGGAGCTAACCTGAACCTCCTGCTGGAATGGAATACTCCTGATGGGAGTGGGAGATTCACTCGGGACCAGTAAGCTCCCGATAATGACCTGCTAAACATATTTAAAATACATTAAAAAAAATGGTTCAAACCACGTACCTGCCTTCCCGGCAGTTTCCAGCGTGGTCTGATCAGTGACTGTTCTCCGGCTCTGGGAGATTTGTTCCCGTGTAAATCCCGGAACAAGGCTGGCCACACATATCTCCCAGCCCGACCCACCAGGAAGGTTAGGGCTCGCGATGGGAGGAGAATCGCGCTATTTATTCTGTTCTCTCTCCACAGCAGCTCTGACAAAGGGTCATCCAGACTTGAAACGTTGGCTCTGTTTCCTCCCCACCGAGGCTGTCAGACCTGCTGAGATTTCCCAGCATTTTCTGTTTTTGTTTCAGATTCCAGCATCCGCAGTAATTCGCTTTTATCTGCTAAATGCACCCTCAGAAGAAAGTAAACCTCACCTCTTGTGAAATCTCCATCTGATTTCTCTGGAGTGAGTGAGTAGGATTTCTCCCAAGGGACACAGTGTGCTCTCCAGAATAAACAAATGGAAATATACTTACGGTGAATTCTCAACAGAATCTGGGGGATTTTTATCCATTATTGAACCCACGTACGTTGACCAATTTGAACTGAGTGATTGATACAGGCAATTTATGACTATTCAGCTCCTGCTGGCTTCTTGAAAGATAAGATGAATTGTGTTTCAATCACATTATTTAAAACTGGCACAAACCCTTTCGCTTCCAACAATCTCAAGATGAGAGGGCAGGATTTTCCAGCCTCGATCCAGCGAGTCCAGAATTCCCGCCCGAGTTCAACAGACATTTCCACTGCCCGCCTCTCGCCCGCTCCGATTCTGCGACAGACAGGGCAGTGGAATTACTGACCGCCCCCCCCCCCACCCCAAGCCCTTCCACCCACCCCTCCACCCCCCAACCTCTGACACACAGGAAGTTGAAGAATGTGCACCGTCCTCCGGCACCTTAACCTAAATTAGTGACTTTGTTGGGCTGTTTGACAGTGTGAGGCATCACATCCAGGCTCGAACCTCAGGCCCCTGCATGAGGAAGACCGCTCAGCAGCACCTGGCATCTCCGGCCTTCCCCAAGGCTCTGGTCAGACCACGTTTGGAATATTGTAATTCCGGACTCCGTGTCGAAGGAAGAATGACTGGCCTTGGAGAGGGTCCAGAGGAGGTTCATGTGAGCGACCCTGGGAATGAAAAACTTGCTATATGAGGAATGTTTGAGGACCCTGGCCGGTGGGGGGAGGTGGTGTGTGGGTGTGTGGGGGGGGGGCGGGGGGCAGGATTTTCTGGCCTCAATTGCCCCAAAGCTGGAAAATCCCGCCTGAGTTCAACAGATCGTTACATGGACTGCCCCTGCCTGCTAGGAGTGGGAAGGGAAAATCCCGCCCTGGCTCTGTACTCAATGGAGTTTAGAAGGATGAGGGGGTGGATCTCATTGAAACTTACAGGATACTGAGAGGCCTGGATAGAATGGACGTGGGGAAGATGTTTCCATTAGTGGGAGAGACTCGGATCTCAGGGCACAGCCTCAGAGTAAAGGGACAACCCTTTAGAACCGCGATGAGAAGGAAGTTCTTCACCTAGAGGGTGGCGAATCTGTGGAGCCACAGAGGAGGCCAGGTCACTGAGTGTATTTAAGATAGAGACAGAGAGGTTCTTGATCAATAAGCAAACCATAAGTTACGGGGAAAAGGCAGGCGAATGAGGATGAGAAAAATATCAGCCTTGATTGAATGGTGGGGCAGACTCTGGATAAAAACAAATTACTGCGGATGCTGGAATCTGAAACCAAAAGAGAAAATGCTGGAAAATCTCAGCAGGTCTGGCAGCATCTTTCAGGAAAAAGGAGAGCCGGTGTTTCGAGTCTAGATGACGTCGTTGGACTCAAAAATCAGCTCTTTTCTCTCCTTATGGACGCTGCCAGACCTGCTGAGGTTTTCCAGCATTTTCTCCTTTGAGTGGAGAAGACTCGATGGGCTGAATGGCCTAATGCTGATATCTTTTGGTTTTATGGGTTGAGAATCCAAACACTGTCCTGATGGAGACAGGTTAGCTCAGGAAATGACCCTGGGCCTGAAATGACAGCTGCTGATTCTGTCCAGTCAGCGCTGCCCAAATCCTCTCCTTCCCTCCCGTCACTTCACGGAACGTCGCTGTATGTAAGGAACAGGAGAGTGAATATGTTCAGTTCTGATTGAGACCACAGAGAGCCGGAGCTGATTAATCTCCAGGCAATTACTGAGCTACAGACAGAAGATCATTTGAAAAAAAATTACACAATTCAAGCTATTTGCATATTTTGAATGTATAATAGCACATTGATTAATAATACGCAAATAATAATGAGGCATTTAGAATGAGCAAGTCATTATTCCCGATATTCCCTGCTCCCTGGTCATGAATTAAAAATGTATGTATTTTTAAAAATCTTTAGAAGTGATCTCACTCTCTGAGTGATAATCACCAAGCGTAAATTAATTTAATTGTTTGAGTAAGTTTTTGTTTACTTTTCCCAAAGATTCCTGGGATCCTGTGACAATTCACCAAAGATCCTGAGACAGCATCTTCCAAATCCACCACCACTTCCATCTAGAAGGACAAGGGCAGCAGATACATGGGGAACTCCACCCCCTGCAAGTTCCCCTCCAAGCCACTCACCATCCTGTCTTGGAAATATATCGGCCGTTCCTTCACAGTCACTGGGTGAAAATCCTGGAATTCCCTCCCTAACGGCATTGTGGGTCAACCCACAGCACGTGGACTGCAGCGATTCAAGAAGGCAGCTCACCCCCACTTTCTCAAGGGGCAACTAGGGATGGGTAATAAACACTGACCCAGCAGCGACGCCCGTATCCCACTAATGAATTATAAAAAAGCTCTCGGACGAATTCTGAAAATTGCTGAATGCATTTGATTTCTGAGATTAATCCATTTATTAACCCATTGTTTGTGATTCACATCATTTCCTTCAACATTCAACAGGATTGTAGTCCGAGCAGACATTGTCACAGAATCATAGAATCCCTACAGTGCAGAAGAAGGCCATTCGGCCCACTGAGTCTGCACCAGCCACAATCCCACCCAGGCCCTGTTCCTGTAACCCCATATATTTACCCCACCAATCCCTCTAACCTACACATCCTTGGACACTAAGGGGCAATTTAGCCTGGCCAATCAACCTAACCCACACATCTTTCAGACTGTGGGAGGAAACCGGAACACCCGGAGGAAACCCATGCAGACACAGGGAGAATGTACAAACTCTACACAGACAGCGACCCAAAGACGGGAATCGAACCCAGGTCCCTGGAGCTGTGAGGCAGCAGTGCTAACAACTGTGCTGCCCATTTCAGAATTAGTACAAGGGTCCTGGAAGGGTGTCAGTATTTACATGGAGTCTCTGGGAATTTTCAAATCCCTCCATGGCCAGGTGGCCTCTCTCAATCTCTGTAACCTCCTCTGACACTCCCTCACTCCCATCGCTTCTCCAAAGTTTTTTGGCTATTTCCAATTTATTCACTCCACTACTGGT
This sequence comes from Carcharhinus amblyrhynchos, assembly GCF_965287045.1. NCBI lineage: Eukaryota > Metazoa > Chordata > Chondrichthyes > Carcharhiniformes > Carcharhinidae > Carcharhinus > Carcharhinus amblyrhynchos. The sequence goes on from NW_027649778.1 coordinate 733,205, forward strand.
ATCTGCACCTCTGGCTGTCCGGGCCTAAGCTCTGTAGTTCCTTCTCGGAAGCTCATTGCCTCTCTACCTCTCATTCTACTTTACAATACTGCTTAACACCTCTGTGTTTGACCAAGTTTTTGATTACTTGCCTGAATATTGCACCTGTGCCAAATTTAGTTTGATAAAACTCCAGTTAATTCATAGAATCCCCACAGTGCAAGAAGAGGCCATTCGGCCCATTGAGTCTGCACCAACTCTCCGACTGAGCATTTCACCCAGGCCTTCCACTCCATCCTATCCCAGCACATTCAGCTTGGCCAATCCGTCTAACCCGCACATCTCTGGACTGTGAAAGGAAACCGGAGCACCCTGAGGAAACCCACACAGACATGGGGAGAATGTACAAGCTCCACTCAGACAGTGACCTGAGGCAGGAATCAAACCTTGGTCCCTGGCGCTGTGAGGCAGCAGTGTTAACCCACTGTGTCACCATGCTGCCGGGGAATCAAACCCGGGTCCCTGGCGCTGTGAGGCAGCAGTGCTAACCCACTGTGTCATCTGTCACCAAAACACTATTTTTCTATACTTGGTTTGATTTGATTTGATTTATTATCGTCGCATGTGTTGGGATACAGTGAAAAGTATTGTTTCTTGCACATTATACAGGCAAAGCACACCGTTCATAGAGAAGTAAAGGAGACGATGCAGAGTGTAGTGTTACAGTCATAGCTAGGGTGTAGAGAAAGATCAACTTAATGCAAGGTAAGTCCATTCAGAAGGCTGACAGCAGCAGGGAAGAAGCTGTTATTGAGCCGGCTGGGATATGATCTTAGACTTTTGTATCTTTTATCCAAAGGAATAAGGTGGAAGGTGCTGCATTAATACAAGTTGTAGTTGTCTATTAATAGTTACAGCGGGTTCCAACTGCATCAACAAGGTAATCTTCTGCCTCCTTTTGTGATACTGAAGCTACCTCCCCTCAGTCAAATCACTTTCTCCTATCTCTCTCACATCCACCTGTTCCAGCTCAATGCTGGTTCAATTCTTTTCACCATTTCACCTGTTCAAACATCAACTTATCCTTGAGAGAACAGATAGTTTCTCGATTTAGTGATAACAGTAACACTCCCTCAACACTGCAATCTCCTGGATTAACCAGTTTCAGGAATTCTGCTGCCATCAGACTTTTGAATGCACCTACCTCGCATTAAGTTGATCTTAAGGGTGGCAGAGTGGACAGTGATGAAGGTTATCTCGAATTTAATGGGATCTTGATCAATTGGGCCAGTGGGCTGACGAATGGCAGGTGGAGTTTAATTTAGATAAATGCGAGGTGATGGATTTTGGTAGATTGAACCAGGGCAGGACTTACTCAGTTAATGGTAGGGTGTTGGGGAGAGTTACGGAACAAAGAGATCTAGGGTACATGTTCATAGCTCCTTGAAAGTGGAGTCACAGGTGGACAGAGTGGTGAAGAAGGCATTCAGCATGTTTGGTTTCATTGGTCAGAACATTGAATACTGGAGTTGGGATGTCTTGTTGAAGTTGTACAAGACATTGGTAAGGCCACACTTGGAATATTGTGTATAGTTCTGGTCACCTTATTATAGAAAGGATATTATTAAATTAGAAAGAGCACAGAAAATATTTACTAGGATGTCACTGGGACTTGATGGATTGAGTTATAAGGAGAGGCTGGATAGACTGGGACACATTAGCATTCCTATCTGAGCCACATGGAAGCGCATTGCCAGAGGTGACTGGGGGGTATTAAGCCCGAGGGCTGAGATGGGAAAAGCTGCAGTGTTCTGACTGCAATGTGTTAAATCCTGCAGTGTGTTCTGGAAATGGAGAGCTGATTAATATGAGACTGGGACTACCCAGTGTTATAATTAGCTCAATGTCCACTTCCAGCTCAGAATCTCACTGATACATTTATGTACGGTAATCATTAGCAGGCACACAGACTCTGGAGCAGAAACCCACCCGGAAGGACGTGGAAATGACTTCTTTACGCTCACCTTGTCACTCAGCTGTGGAGCATTGTTGCGTTGGCAGTAAGGAAAATTATGTCTGTAATGATGGGCTCAAACAAAGGACTCTGTCTAATGTAGCGAACACTGAGGCTGAAATAAAAATCTTCAGCTTCAAACCGTTCAGAGCTTGCCTGGTGTTCAAAAGGAGCCACATGACTTCAACTTATGAAGGAATGATAATCATGTCTCAGAACGTTAAGGTGATTTATCGGGAGAATATAAGGTAATTACCCAGAGTCATTGGTCCAAGGTTAATGCACAATTTACCATTGGTGGAAAACTCAGTCATCTAATCGGGATATTGGATTGTAAACAAGTTATTGGAGCAGTTTTATGCTAAATGATCTTCATAATCACTGATTAATGAGTGGGATGCAATATTCTACAGCGGAGATTCTCCCCAAACCCCCGGATATCAATGTCCCCGGCACAAGGTCAAATCGTCTGAGGGGACACTGGCATCGGCCCTGAAGCAATCGGCTATACCCACCATCGCTCAGCTGCTAATGACGGAGTAAGAGACCCCCTCTCTCTGCTCAGTGACGAGGATTACCCAATGTTAACTGGGCTTAAGATCCTCTTCCAACAGCTGCTCAGTGACCAGGATCCCAAACAATGATGAGACAGAATCAGAAATGAGATGGAGAATTGAGCGAACTGGAACAGCAACAATAATCTCTCCCTCAATGTCAACAAAACAAAGGAGATTGTCATCGACTTCAGGAAGTGAACATGAGAACATGCCCCTGTCTACAGCAACGGGGACAAAGTAGAAAGGGTTCAGAGCTTCAAGTTTATAGGTGTCCAGATCACCAACAACCTGTCCTGGTCCCCCCCATGCCGACACTATAGTTAAGAAAGCCCACCAATGCCTCTACTTTCTCAGAAGACTAAGGAAATTTGGCATGCCAGCTACAGCTCTCACCAACTTTTACAGATGCCCCAAAGAAAGTATTCTTTCTGGTTGTATCACAGCTTGGTCTGGGCTCCCACAAGAAACTATGAAGCGTTGCGAATGTAGCCCAATCCATCACACAAACCAGCCTCCCATCCACTGACTCTGTCTACACTTCCCACATCCCAGCAAAGCAGGCAACATAATTAAGGACCCCACGTACCCCAGACATTCTCTCTTCCACCTTCTTTCATTGGGGAAAGATACAAAATTCTGATACACATACCAACCGACTCAAGAACAGCTTCTCCCCTGCTGCCATCAGACTTTTGAATGGATTTACCTTGCATTAAGTTGATCTTTCTCTACAGCCTAGCTATGACTGTAACACTACATTCTGCTCTCTCTTCTTTCCTTCTCTATGAATGGTATGCTTTGTCTGTATAAATGGACTCACTGACAGAGCATCTTACCCAGGCCCTCCCTTCCTATTTTACCCCCATAATCCCACACATTTATTATGACCGATCCACCTAACCTGCACATCTTTGGACTGTGGGAGGAAACCCACACAGACACGGGGAGAATGTGCAAACTCCACATAGACAGTGACCCAAGTCCGGAATCGAACCTGGGTCCCTGGTACTGTGAGGTAGCAATGCTAACCACTGTGCCACCGTGCCACCCAATGACCCCATGTGACCCTGGGGCCAGATCCAGGAATTCACCCCTGTGGCCACCTGCTCCGATTCTCTTTGAAAGGTCAGCTTTGAGGACTTCCTGTCCACTGTGGAAACACATCCTCTCTCTCTCTCCCTCAACCTCTCTCTCTCTCTCTCGACCTCTATCATTGCAGCCTCCAGCGCTACATCTGAGAACCCTGGAGCAGTCTCTCTTCACGTGTGCTCCATCTGCAGTCTCCTTCCTTGCCTCAAACTCTTCCTGAGATTGTTCTCCCAGTCCGTGTTCACCTTCTCTTGAAGGGAGGGTAGGTTATCTCTACCAGCAAAGTCTGGTGGTGGGGCCTTCAGGCAGCCAATAGGCAGCACACCTCACCCTGAGGAAGAGTCAGTAAGGAGTTTGCTTGTAACTGATCTCAGTTTGACTGCGGCAGGTTAATCACACATCGAACCACCCTGAACCTGAAACCAAAACTTATCGGAATGTTCCCTTAAATATTTGATCAAAACACCCATCCCCAAGAAACTTTCTTCACAACCAAAAGATGCGGAGAAGTGAAGAGAGTGTCGGACTGATTTCAGGGATGTGTTAGGGGTGAGGACAGAGTGAAATTACCCTCACTGAATATCAATGCCATTCAGACGCTCCAGATGAGATTTGTACAATCCCGCCGGAGGCCAGCGGAGAATTCGATTCCGTGAGTCTCGCCTGCCCTGGAATCGGTGGTAAAATTCCGGCCGATAGGTTGGATTTTCATCTTTATCTCCTAAAACAAATGTAGAAGGTAGGAGCAGGAGGAGGCCATTTGGCCCTTCCAGCCTGTTCCACCATTCATCATGATGGGGGCTGTTAGTCCAACTCCTGCACATTGCCATTCACTGGGTGTCGTGCTGAGGGGAAGGGATTGGAAAGAGGTTTGTAAACTAATCCTCCAGCATCATTCATCCATTTCATTTTCCATTCTTGGATCAGCAGGGAAACTTGGGCACAGCAAGCATAAAGCGATAACTCCTCCGCTTAACTCTCCCGTGTAAGAGTGATTAATTAAACCAGTAACTAAGGGAGCCTCTCATCCCCGGAGAGCCCATCATGACATTACTGTTTAAAACACGTCCAATAGTGACAGCCGGCAGTCTATGAATCAGTTATATTACCCAGTCAGGACATTCTAACCGGACCTGCTCAAGTGTGGCAGAAAGTTACTTCAAGGTGGGTTAATTGAAATAGATTCAAGTCACGGCAACAAATTCATTCACCTCCAGCTAACCACCTTCTGGAGGACTGACTGGAGTGAATAAAGAGAGGTTCTTCTGTTTGAGGGAAAGTCTTTGCCATTCTTCCATCTAGGTGGGCTGATGGAGCTGGGGAGGGTTTTAGGTCTCCACACTGCTGACTGAAGGAGGCTAATTCCTGAGAGGCAGGTCCTGCCCCAAGGGCCGTGTGTGTGAGCTGGTCACCTGGTGACATTGTGGGGTAGTGTCTTTGACCTTCTTAAGCTTCTACAGCCACTGGTTGGCATGGCCATACCTGACAACCCATGAGCGATGTCACCGTTCCTCTCTGTTAGGAGAACACTGGGGAAATAGAGCAAAGCTTTCCTGGTTGACTGATGCCTGGATGGAATCAAACACTTGCTGAAAATGTTGAGGTCTCATGTTATCACAGAACAAGAACCTCGCATGGCCGCGTCGCATCCTTCCTTGGGTCCATTTAAATCCATCTAGGGTTAGACAGGGTAGATTCAGAAAGAATGTTCCTGATGGTGGGGGAGTCTAGAACTAGGGGTCAGAGTTTGAGGATAAGGGATAAACCTTTTAGAACTGAGGTGAGGAGAAATGTCTTCACCCAGAGGGTGGTGAATGTGTGGAATTCACTCCCATGGAAAGTAGTTGGGGACAAAACATTGTGAGATTTCAAGAAGAAATTAGATATCGCTCTTGGGGCTAAAGGGATCGAGGGATATGGGGGGGCAGGGGGCTATCTGAATATTAAATTTGATGATTAACTGTGGTCAAAATGAATGGTGAAGCAGGCTGGAAGGTCTGAATAGAGGTTTACAGCATGGAAATAGGCCCTTCGGCCCAACTTGTCCATGCCACCCAGTTTTTACCACTGAGCTAGTCCCAATTGCCTGCATTTGGCCCATATCCCTCTATACCCATCTTACTAATGAAACTGTCTAAATGCTTTTTAAAAGACAAAATTGTACCCGCCTCTACTACTGCCTCTGGCAGCTCATTCCAGACACTCACCACCTCTACGTGAAAAAATTGCCCCTCTGGACCCTTTTGTATCTCTCCCCTCTCACCTTAAACCTCTGCCCTCTAGTTTTAGACTCCCCTACCTTTGGGAAAAGATATTGACTATCTCGATGATCTGTGCCTCTCATTATTTTACAGACCTCTATAAGGTCACCCCTCAGCCTTCTACACTCCAGGGAGAAAAGTCCCAGTCTATCCAGCCTCTCCTAATAACTCAATCCATCAAGTCCCGGTAGCATCCTAGTAAATCTATTCTGCACTCTTTCTGATTTAATAATATCCTTTCTATAATAGGGTGGCCAGAACGGTACTGGCCCTACTCCTGCTTCTAGTTTCTATGTTTCTATTTTCTCACCCTAGCCTTAGCTTTTCTCCTCACAAATCCGCCAGCATTCCTGAATAATTCCACCACTCTCTGCTCTCATTTCCAATTTCCAGCCTCTCTGATATTTTGCTTTTGTGGTCAAAGTTAGTCAGGAATAAATCCAGTGGGAAATGCATTAGATGTCATTTACCCAGAGAGTGGTGAGAATGTGGACTTCATTAACACAGGGAATGGTTGGGGAATTGTGGTGGAGATACCTTTAAGGGAAAGCTGGATAATCTGAGGGAGAGGAACAAGGCAATGGGCCAAATGACCCGTTTCTGTGCTGGAGCTTCTGTTCCATGGAAGCAGGAGCCATAACTGCACGGTAGGATAATGGTTAGCACTGCTGCCTCACAGCCCCAGGGACCCAGGTTCGATTCCCAGCTCATGTCACCGTCTGTGTGGAGTTTGCACATTCTCCCTGTGTCTGCATGGGTTTCCTCCTACACTTCAAAAAAACGTGTTGGTTAGGGTGGATTCGCTGTGCTAATTTCTCCCTCGGTGTACCCGAACAGGTGCTGGAGTGTGGCAACTAGAGGATTTTCACAGTAACTTCATTGCAGTGTTAATGTAAGCCTGCTTTTGACACAACTAAAACTTAACTCACGTTCCAAACAAAACATAACTGAATTGTTGTTATTCCCCAGTCTCTGATTTCTATCCAAGTCTTTGTCTATAAGCCTTGACAGTGACTGCTGTGGGCTGTTGAACTGCAGGGGCCATCATTGCTGAGGCCGGTTCTGTTTTGGTTCAGTTGCCTTGCCGACACGTTCGCTGTGACTATCATTGGATCAGAAACAGCAGCAGGAACCCTGGGGAATTCTTGCAGCATCAGGTCTGCAGCAGGACAATGAAATCAGCAAGCAGGAAAATCTATTTGTTGGAAGGGTTGTTTTATTCGCTGAGTGGGTGTATTTACACACTCGTGTAGGTGTAAAGCACTGGATAATACAATGCATGATTCACAAACAGCCCAAGCAGTAACCATGACAACCCATTCAGATTTAATCCTCTCAACTGAAAAAGATCTAAAAGCTGGATGTGCATTTTATTGAACTGCTTCATGAGAAGGCTGCCGTCTCCGAGAGGGCTAGCAAGAGGACAATGGGCAGAGTGGCTGCAGATACTGGGGTTTAATTTCAGGGTGAAGAGCCAGTCGGTACATTCAGGTTAAATTCTCGAGATTTTCACTCAATGTTAACCCACTTCCACCAAACTACTGAAAGCAGAAGATGGGGTTGTTCAAACAGGTACATTCTAAGCTCGAAGGTCACAGGATAAACTTCCACTTGAAAGACTTTGACTCATAATATTATTTGGAATTTTAGTCATTCTGAGGGAGGGTCAGTGCTGAGGGAGTGCCGCACTGTCAGAGGGTCAGTGCTGAGGGAGTGTTGCACTGTCAGAGGGTCAGTGCTGAGGGAGCGCCGCACTGTCAGAGGGTCAGTGCTGAGGGAGTGCCGCACTGTCAGAGGGTCAGTGCTGAGGGAGTGCCGCACTGTCAGAGGGTCAGTGCTGAGGGAGTGCAGCACTGTCAGAGGGTCAGTGCTGAGGGAGTGCCGTACTGTCAGAGGGTCAGTGCTGAGGGAGTGCCGCACTGTCAGAGGGTCAGTGCTGAGGGAGTGCCGCACTGTCAGAGGGTCAGTGCTGAGGGAGTGCCGCACTGTCAGAGGGTCAGTGCTGAGGGAGTGCCGCACTGTCAGAGGGTCAGTGCTGAGGGAGCACCGCACTGTCAGAGGGTCAGTGCTGAGGGAGTGCCGCACTGTCAGAGGGTCAGTGCTGAGGGAGTGCCGTACTGTCAGAGGGTCAGTGCTGAGGGAGTGCCGCACTGTCAGAGGGTCAGTGCTGAGGGAGCGCCGCACTGTCAGAGGGTCAGTGCTGAGGGAGTGCCGCACTGTCAGAGGGTCAGTGCTGAGGGAGCGCCGCACTGTAAGGGGTTCTATCTTTTGAGGAGATATATTGAGACCTTGCCTATTGTCTCAGGTTGCACTCTCTGAATCACAGCAAGAGAGGTCTCTCTCAGTGCCGGCTATATTGTCTTCAACTTCAATATCAGTAAAGAGAAACAAAAACAGAAATTGCTTGATAAAGGTCATCCAGCCTCCAAACGTTGGCTCTATTCCCTCTCTTCTTACTGGTGCTGTCAGACCTGCTGAGATTTTCCAGCGTTTTCTGATTCCTTTAGGATTCCAGTTTTTATCTGAATGGAGATACTATCTGGTCATTCCTCTCGTTCCTGTATCCCTCCCTTCACCTATCCTCCGGCTTATCATTCGGGAGAGATGATGTTTCTGATTCAACCTCCTCATATCTCGGATTATTTTTATCATTTCTCCTCTTGGCCATTCCTGATCTGATGAGAGCAGTCACCTTTCTCCGAATCTCCTCAGGAATTATCAACCTCTGTCTGACCCCACTGAATATCAACGAGATCCATCTCTGACTTCCTCCCTGCAGTGGACACCCCTACTGGGAGATCGATCGATATCCCCGATGGAAAGGTAATCAGCAGCATCTCATTCCTGAGTCGCTGAGGTCAGCTTTCCAGGATAAATGTCTGATCTGATATTCTCACTCAGCACCAGCCATCAGTACTTGAGTCATGAATGCAGCAACTCACAACTTCCCGGAGGAATGGCCTTTAACAAACACACACATCATACAATAACCTTGATTTGATTTATTATTGTCACGTCTATTTGGATACGGGAAATGTATTATTTCTTGCACACTATACAGACAAAACATACTGTTCATAGGGAAGGAAAGGAGAGAGTGCAGAATGCAGTGTTACAGTCATAGTGAGGGTGTAGAGAAAGATCAACTTAATGCGAAGTAGGTCCATTCAAAAGTCTGACAGCAGCAGGGAAGAAGCTGTCCTTGAGTCGGTTAATACGTGACCTCAGGCTTTTCTATCTTTTTCCCGATGGAAGAAGGTGGAAGAGAGAATGTCCAGGGTGGGTGGGGTCCTTGATTATGCTGGCTGCTTTGCCAAGGCAGCAGGAAGTGTAGACAGAGTCAATGGATGGGAGGCTGGTTTGTGTGATGGATTGGGCTACATTCACAACCCTTTGTAGTTCCTTGCGGTCTTGGGCAGAGCAGGAGTCCAGACCGAGCTGTGATACAACCAGAAAGGATGCTTTCTATGGGGCATCTGTAAAAGTTAACCTTACAACACCGTTTGATGCAGTTAACTATAGGGCAAGTCTTCAACAAACTCCAATGTCTGGATGGAGCTGTAGATCTGATCCAGCAGCTTTGTGATGGAATTACAGTCAGAATCACTGAGTGGAAGGTTGTCAAAGGATACAGCGAGATATGGATCAGCTGCAGGTGTGAGCGGAGTAATGGCAAGCGGAGTTTAATGTCATCAAGGTTTACAGCATGGAAACAGGCCCTTTGGCCCAACTTATTTATCCTGCCCAGTTTTTACCATTGAGCGAGTCCCAATTGCCCACATTTGCCCCATATCCCTCTATACCCATCTTACCCATGTAACTATCCAAATGTTTTCTAAAAGACATAATTGTACCCACCTCGACTACTACCTCTGGCAGCTCATTCCAGACACACAGCACCCTCTGTGTGAAACAATTGCCTCTCTGGACATTTTTGTATCTCTCACCTCTCACTTTAAACTTCTGGCCTTTTAATACAAGCAGATGTGAGGTACTGCACTTTGGGAGATCAAATGTTAATGGTAAATATACAGTTAATGGCAGGAGCCTGGACAGCGTTGATGTACAGAGAGAGGTCCTGAAGGCCATAACTTCCTGAAAGTGACCACGCAAGAAGAGAGGGGGTAAAGAGGGTGTATGTCACACTCACCTTTATTGGATGGGGCAAGAGTCAGGATGCCATGTTGCAGCTTTATAATATTTTTGTTAGGCCACACTTACAATATTGTGCTCAATTCTGGGTGTCACATTACAGGAAGGATGTGGAGGATTTGGGAAGGGCGCAGGAGAGGTTTACCAGGATGCTGCCTGGGTTAGAGGGTATGAGCTACAAGGAGAAGCGGGGTTGTTTTCTCTGAGGGGAGAGCTGATAGAAGTCTATAAAATGATGAGAGATGTAGATAAGGTTGACAGTCAGAATCTTTCTCCCAGAGTTGAAATGTCTAATATTAGGGGGCACGCACTTAAGGAGAGAAAGGGAAAGTTCGAAGATGATGTGAGGGGCTAGTTTTTTACACAGAGAATGGTGGGTGTCTGGAACATGCTACCAGAGGATGGTGGTGAAGGAAGATATGAGAGGGAGGTTTAAGGGGCTTTTAGATAAGCACATGAATATGTAAGGAATAGGGGGATATGGAGGAAGGGCAGGCAGAAGGGGTGAGTTTAATTTGTTTGGCACGGGGCCTTTTCCTGTTCTGTAATGTGTTCTACGATTGGTGGATACACAGACCTTTTTGTTGAAACAGGTGGTGTAATACAGGGTGGTGTTATGACCCCTGTGTCCCGCAGTCTGTGCTTTGCTGCCATGAGTCCTGGGGCATTTGATGGAAATATTGATGGAATACACATCAGAATTTGAACAGCCGCTAATCCCTTCAACCCGAGACACCCGAAATCCTCAACTAAGCTGTCAGAGATGATAAAAGGGGAACTGCTGTTTACTGGTGACTGTGTCCTCATGTCACACACTGAACACAGTCTTCCCAGGATCAGGATCTGCTCTTATCTAAAGCCACTGAGAAATATAGACTGACCGTAAAAGGTTATAATATTCCACCAATCAGCACCAAACTCTAACTACACCCCCAATAACTCTAACTAAGACACAACCATGAAAGCCTGAGATAATTTCATCAATCTGAGAATTGTCTGCACTGACAGTGAGGTGGTGATTAGGATAGAGCAGGTTCAGCATTTTCCTGTCTATTCAAGGGTCTGTGGAGAAAATGAGGCATTGAATTTACAATAAAACCTGCTGTGTACAAAACAGTGTGAACACCACCCTCCCTCTATCCCTGTGAGACATGGATTATCCAGTCTCGGCAATTCATAGCTGGATAGCTTCCACTCGAGACAGGACTTTCTGGAGTTCAGTGGGAAGAACATGCTTCCCAATGCTGAGGTACATCACAGAGCAGGAATATCAGAATTTGAAGCATTTGTCATTTGATTCCAGCTCAGGTCATGTAACACGTATGACTGAAGATATAACTCCAAAGACAGCCTTAAACATGGACACCACCTGCCCGAGAGACAGGTCCTTGAAGGTGAACCTCAGGAAATGTGGCAGGTCCACCCCAGACTGGGAAAAAAATACATCAGAATGAACTTCCCAGGGGATATTCCTGGTGTTGTGGTGCCCTCCAGTCAACAACGAGTCCAAACAGCAAAGGACAAGCTAGAAATGCTGGATACTCCCAACATCCATCCATTCATCCTCACCTAAACTGTGACTATCCTATGGGTCTGTCCCATCAAGCTCTATAGCCAATACATAGATAGACAGATAGATAGATAGATAAATAGACAGATAGACAGATCGCAGATAGATAGATAGATAGACAGATAGACAGATCACAGATAGATAGATAGACAGATAGACATACACACCATTGAGAATGAAAAAAATCCAATGATGGGGGCTTCGCTCAGGCAGGAGGGGAATGCAGGACATTTAATCAAGTGGAACCTACTTAACACAACATGAGTGAGAGGCTGAAGGAACCACCATCTGTTAACATTGGGACAGCAACAGACACCCTGGAGGAGATCACAGCTACAAGATTTTGATTAAAGTTTACAAACAATCTAGCAGATGTGAGGTTCTGGGAGTGGAGAGTGGGAAGGAAAATGAGATTGTGATCAGGGGGATGACCAATGAGGGATTGGGGTCCCTCACAATCCTAATTAGTGTCAGCACGGTGGTTATCACTGCTGCCTCACAGGGTCAGGGACCCGGTGCTCCTTTACTCCCTCCTCCAATTCCCAACTTGGGTGACTGTCTGTGTGGAGTTTGCATGTTCTCCCCGTGTCTGTGTGGGTTTCCTCCGGGTGCTCCAGTTTCCTCCCACACTCCAAAGATGTGCGGGTTAGGTGGATTGGCCATGCTGAATTTCCCCTTAGTGTCAGGGAGACTAGCTGGGGTAAATACATGGGGTAATGGGGATAGGGCCTGGATGGGATTGTGGTCAGTGCAGACTCGGTGGAGCAAATGATTTCCTTCTCTGCTGTAGGATTCGATGATTCTGTGATTGTAATTACACTTTCTGAATGTAATTTCCTTGCCTGAGGCTCCGGAGGATATTCCTGGTGTTTTCAGTAATTGTCTACGAAAGCAACCTTACCTGTTCAATTCTTTCAATGTCCCTCACCTCTGGAGGGAGGAGCCCGTGTGTCTGTGTGCATTTGGGAAATGACTTACTGTAACACACAACTGAAAACACAAGTACGGAGCGGAGCACAGTGATAGGAAGGATTGACGCACAGTGAATGTAACTCTAGTTTCAGGGTCTCTCACACAAGCTGAGTTTACCCTTCCTGACGTTATTTTCTATCCTGTATTCTATCGACACATCTCCCTCCCTCCCTTCCCTGGTCACCCTCCCCTCCATCCCCACTCTTTATTTTCATCCCCAGCTCGTCTTCCTTCACTTCTTTACTCGACAAAGAACGAAGAACAGTACAGCACAGGGACAGGCCCTTCGGCCCTCCAAACTTGTGCTGCTCCAACTAAACTAAAAAAACCTTCTGTCCTTCCTCAGTCTGTATCCCTCTATTCCCTCCCTAGCCATGTACCCATCCAAATACCTCTTAAATGTTGCTACTCTGTCTCTGCTTCCACCACCCCCTCTGGCAGTGCCTTCCAGGCACCCACCGCTCTCTGTGTGAGAAACTTGTCCCACACATCTCCCTTAAACTTCCCCCTCTCACCTTGAACCTGTGCCCCCCCCCCGTGTAATTGACACTTCCACCCTGGGGAAAAGCCTCTGACTATCCACCCTGTCTGTGCCTCTCATCATTTTGTAGACCTCTATCAGGTCTCCCCGCAGCCTCCGTCTTTCCAGTAAAAACAATCCCAGTTTATTCAACCTCTCCTCACAGCCAACACCCTCGAGACCAGGCAACATCCGGGTGAACCTTCTTTGCTCTCTCTCCAAAGCTTCCACATCCTTCTGGTAGTGTGGTGACCAGAACTGCACACAATACTCCAAATGTGGCCTAACTAAGGTTTTATATCGCTGCAACATGTTTTGCCAACTCTTATACTCAATGTTTTTAACCCTTTCACCCCATCGCTCCCACAATCTCCCGGAGCCCCAGCGCAAGACTGCACCAAATATGAGGTCAATATTCCATTGTTAAAATAATAAGCTGACTCGGCTAAACAACGGGGTCAGGAGGAGGTTAAATTTCATAAATAAAAAGAATGTTAGTATTGATTCACGTTGTTCTCGGTGGATCGCTTGTCATTATTTCTTGCGAGAGAAAAAGCATCCTGGAGGCAGAAAGAAATGAAAAATGAAAGTGTGCAACCAACTCCGAAAAGCAAAGATAGAGAAAATATACAGGAACGGTCAATGAAATCACATCTGGGCCCTTGTTCTGCACTCATAGAATCCTTACAGTGCAGAAAGAGGCCATTCAGCCCATCAAGTCTACACTGACCACAATCCCACTCAGCTCTATCCCCATAACCCCATGCATTTTCTCTGAGCTCATCCCCCTGACACTAAGGGACAATTTAGTGTGGCCAATCCACCCAAACCACACACCGTTTGGAGGAAACCGGTGCGCCCGGAGGAAACCCATGCAGACACAGGGAGAACATGCAGACTCAGCATAGACAGTGATCCAAGCCAGGAATCGAACACGGGTCCTTGGCACTGAGAGGCAGCAGTGCTAACCACTCTGCCACCGTGCCATTCAGAATCACCTCCTACATGTAAATTTATCACAGCTGTTTGTATGAATTAAACAGGGACGAAACCCAGTTGAGGAGGCAGGGTTGGGTTGAGTTGGTCAGAAACAAGAGCCATTATCAACAAGAAACAGCTGGGAAAATGGTGCAAAGTGGGAGTGAAAGATTTTTGTTAAAGGGAAGGCTTTACAAAGATCCTGTGGAGGGTTTTTTCTGCTGACACTAACTACAGATTTGTAAACTTATGTGAAAGGTTAAAGTTATCTCAGAAAATAAAAGGCAATCAATAAAAAGGCCCATCGGCAAAGGTTTTCTGTTCTGGGTCAGGTGAGCAGAGATGGGAGAATTTGGGTGACATGGCAACACAGTGGTTAGCACTGCTGCCTCACAGCGCCGGGGACCCCGCTTTGATTCCCGGGTTGGGTCACTGTCTGTGTGGAGTTTGCACGTTCTCCCCATGTCTGCGTGGGTTTCCTCCAGGTGCTCCAGTTTCCTCCCCTGCTCCAAAGAAATGCAGGTTAGGTGGATTGGCCATGTTAAATTGTCCCTGGTGTCAGGGGACTAGCTAGGGTAAATGATGAGGACAGAGCCTGGCCAGGATTGTGGTTGGTGCAGACTCGATGGGCCGAATGGTCTCTTTCTGCACTGTTGGATTCTATAAATTTCTCATTCCAGGAACACAACCTAACTTTTAAAAATAGCTGCCTGGGGTAGGGAGGTGGGCAGGGAGGGGATGGTGAGCTGTGTGTGTGGAGACAGGGGGACGGGGGGATCGGGGGGATGGGGGGATAGTGGGGTTGGGGGATGGGGGGGGTTAGGGGGATAGGGGGATGGGGGGGATGGGGGGATAGGGGGACCGAGGGGATGGGGGGGGCGGTTCTTTCAAAGCGAAGTTGAGAAAGTTCTGACTGTTAACCAACTTTGGAATCTGCTACAGAATGGAAAGGTCCAACAATTCCACCTTGGAGCGAGATAGTTACACGGCCACAGTTTAGCAAAATAATTCATTGTGTGTAAGGGGCTGTTGATCGGGGTAGAAGCACAGAACGTGAACATCACTGAAGGGAGAAACATGATTCTGATGCTTTTCACCTTGAGGTCATCAGGACAAGTGGAAGAATTTCAAATAGTCACAATTTATACCACAGGACAAAAGGGTGCTGATTGGTTGAAAACTCAACTCTGATTGGCAGAGGCACAAGGCTTGGGCATATTCCTTTTTCCCTGAGTATGAATGTATGTCACTTATAGTAAGAGCCACATGAAGAATTTGACTGATTATCTTAAACTGCTTGTTAGTGTAGCTATTAGCACACTCGGGATTGTTTAGCAAGTGCTGCCCAATCACAGAATCACATCTAACAGTGAGCACAGTGCCTTGGGCTGTTGCTGGTTGAGTACGCTCCGTACTCTCTCTGCCTGTTAGAAGCGAGCAAAGCGTCACCAGCCAGTCACTGGGACGTACGGCCGGTGTACCCAGCATCACACTGACACTGAGAATCACACACGACATTACTAAATTGTCTGGTCTGCAGAACCTGGTTTTGGACTGATGGCAGCATCCAAAGAACAAAGAAAATTCCAGCACAGAAACAGGCCGTTCGGCCCCTCCAAGCCTGCACCGACCATGCTGCCCGACTGAACTAAAACCTCCTATCCTTCCAGGGGCCATATCCCTCTATTCCCATCCTATTCATGTACTTGTCAAGGTGCGTCTTAAAAGTCACTATTGTAGGGGTAGGTTCTTTACCCAGAGGGTGGTGAGGGACTGGAATGCCCTGCCAGCTGCAGTTGTAAATGCGCCTAGTTTGGGGGCGTTTAAGAGATCTGTGGATAGGTTTATGGACGAAATGGGATTGGTTTAGATTAGTGGGTTAGTGTTGTTTTTTTTTAAAAGCTGGTCGGCGCAACATCGTGGGCCGAAGGGCCTGTTCTGCGCTGTAATGTTCTATGTTCTATGTTCTATGTATCTGCTTCCACTACCTCCCCTGGCAATGAGTTCCAGGCACCCACTACCCTCTGTGTAAACATCTGCCTTGTGCATCTCTTCTAAAACTTGCCCGTTGTACCTATGCTTTGAGGCAGCAATGCTAAGCATTGTGCCACCGTGCGATCTGCACTTGTTCACATGTTTGCGATACTTTGTCTTTGCAGAGTAATTGGAGACTGACCTATCACCGTTCACGCCCAGCTACAGAAGGAGGCCGTTTTTCCCCATCGTATCTCCGCTAACTTTGCTTTTGCCGTTCCGTTCGCCTTCTGGTCCTCGATCTTTCTCCAACACCTTTTAACAGTTTCTCCCTCGAGGAATCAGTGGCCAATTCCCAAGTTTAACAGCTCAATGCTGCATTGGCTCTTCATTAGAACCACTGGTGAGGGTAATGTTGCCAACGTTTTAGGTAACCAGACCGGTGAGTCACTTTGTTACTTCTTCAGAGAGCGTTCAGTTGTTTTATTGAGATGTCAAAGCTGAGAGTAATGGTCCAGATTACACTGGGACTGGAGTTAATGGGGTGTAAATTTCCATTGCCCCAGTGAGTTTCTCTCTGTCAGTAGCTGGCGTTGAAGGGATCCATCTATTTTTCCCAATAATTTGAAATAAATTCTTCATTTTATCAAATTCAGTTGGCAAAGCCATAAATTTACATCTCCATTTGAATTTGGAATTCTGAAACCCTAGCCACGTAACAGACTTGTGAGGAAATTATAGAACCCGGGAATCCCTACAGCGTAGAAGGAGGCCATTCAGCCCATCC
Source organism: Carcharhinus amblyrhynchos (assembly GCF_965287045.1). NCBI lineage: Eukaryota > Metazoa > Chordata > Chondrichthyes > Carcharhiniformes > Carcharhinidae > Carcharhinus > Carcharhinus amblyrhynchos. The sequence goes on from NW_027649778.1 coordinate 750,058, forward strand.
AGCCTGTACTGGCAAAAATCCCACCCAGTCCGTTTCCCCATAACCCCAAGTATTTACCCTGCTAATCCCCCTCACACTGAGGGACAATTTAGCCTGGTCAATCCACCTAACTCACACACCTTTACACTGTGGGAGGAAACCAGAGTGTCTAGAGGAAACCCATGCAGACACGGGGAGAACGTGCAGGCTCCATGCAGACAGTGACCTGAGGCTGGAATCGAACCAGACACCTGGGAAGGTACGGACAGGAATGTTGATGTGATTGGAAAGCAATTAAACAGAATGGAATAAAAGGGGCCGGAGCAACGTGGATACTGAATTGGCTGAGTGATAGGAGGCAGTGAGAATGGTCAATGGATATCTTTGATGCTGGAGGAAGTTTGATAGTGGCGTTCCCCAGGGATTTGTATTGGGATGCTTGCTTTTCCTGATATATATCAATGGTCCAGATCTTATTGTGCAGAGGAGAATTCAAAGTTTGTAAACTGTGAGGAGGACAGTACAGAACTTCAAAAGCATATACAAAAGTTGGGTGGCAGATGTAAAAGCCTTTAGCTGGTCTAACTGTCTCTACTCTGGATAAAACTGACACACAACTTGGAAGAAGTTTCGCCAAAGATGATACACCTTTATTCAACATAAGAACATAAGAAATAGGAGCAGGAGTAGGCCATCTAGCCCTTCGAGCCTGCCCCGCCATTCAATAAGATCATGGCTGATCTGAAGTGGATCAGTTCCACTTCCCCGCTTTCTCCCCATAACGCTTAATTCCCTTGTCTACCAAAAACCTATCTACCCATGTCTTAAATATATTCAGCGAGGTAGCCTCCACCACTTCAACGGGCAGAGAATTCCAGAGATTCACCACCCTTTGAGTGAAGAAGTTCCTCCTCAACTCTGATCTAAACTGCCCCCTCCTTATCTTGAGGCTGTGCCCTCTAGTCCTGCTGTCCTTTCTAAGTGGGAAGAATCTCTCTACCTCTACCCTATCCATCCCCTTCATTATCTTATACGTCTCTATAAGATCCCCCCCTCATCCTTCTAAACTCCAACGAGTACAGACCCAGTCTATTTAATGTCTCTTCATAGTCCAACCCCCTCATCTCCGGTATCAGCCTAGTGAACCTCCTCTGCACTCCCTCCAAGGCCAATATATCCATCCGCAAGTGCGGCGACCAAAACTGCACACAGCACTCCAGCTGCAGCCTCACCAGTGCCCTGTACAGTTGCAGCAAGACCTCCCTGCTTTTATATTCTATCCCCCTCGCTATAAAGGCCAGCATCCCATTCGCCTTCTTGATCACCTGCTGCACCTACAGACTGGGTTTTTGCAACTCGTGCACAAGGACCCCCAGGTCCCTCTGCACCGTAGCATGCTGCAGCTTTTCGCCTTTTAAATAATAATCCCTCCTACTATTATTTCTGCCAAAGCGGATAACCTTGCACTTGCTAACATTATCCTCCAGCTGCCAGGTCCTCAACCAGAACCTCAACCCCCAAGCATTGGAACACACTCAGCAATACGGCTTGCTGAGTTCCCCTGTGTGCTGGTGGTCACTCCATTGACAAAATCCTCCCTGCACCTCCTCTGAACAACTTGCAAAATTGCTCCAACCAATGTATTGGTGCCGATGTTTCTGTGGGATCTTTCTTTACGCTTTTTTTGCTAAAGATAAAACCTGTTTCTTTCACTGCTCTCCTATCGGATCAGTGTTCATTTCCAAGCCTTCCCAGATGTCCCCGGTAGACCCCATTCAAAGGCCGCACTTGAAGCCAGCTTGGCTTCACTTTATCTCCATCACTGTTATCTACCTTAAAGTTGGGAGACAGAGTTACGTTCACTGCTTGTAGAGAACCTCTTCCTGCTGCCCTTCCCTCGGATGGCCCCACCTACAGTTTAGATTCTAGCCAAGCTTCAACTTCACTAAATTAAAGTTTTAAGTTTATTTATTGGTGTCACAAGTAGGCTTGCATTAACACTGCAATGAAGTTACTGTGAAAATTCCCTAGTCACCACACTCTGGCACCTGTTTAGAATTTAGCATGGCCAATGCACCCTAACCAGCACAACGTTTGGAGTTGGGGAACCCACACGGACACGGGGAGAACGTGCAGACTCCGCAGACACTCACTCAAACCGGGAATCGAACCCGGATCCCTGGCACTGTGAGGCAGCAGTATTAACCACTGTGCCACTGTGCCACCCCAGTGACCATCATTGATTGGCTATAATGCATTGGGTTTTAAGTCCACAGTGCAGTTCAATGCAGCTCTTCACAAATCTTCATTCTTTATATCTTTATCTCAAAGTTTCAAGTTATCACCATGAAACACAAACACACACACAGACACACACTCACACACAGACACAGACACACAGACACACACACACACACACACACACTCACACACAGACACACACACACACACTCACACACAGACACACACACACACACAGACACAGACAAACACACACACAGACACACACACACAGACACACACACAGACAAACACACACACACAGACAAACACACACACACACACGCACACACACACACACACACACACAGACACACACATACAGGCACACAGACACACACACACAAGCAAAGAAAGGGTTAACACCACAGCTCATCTACCTTAAGACTATTAAAGGAATAAGGAAATGGTATGTAATTAAACAGTTGTACATTAAATGGGTAAACATTACATTGGCTTACACAGATGACTATCAATGTGGAGCAGAGTGAAGTGATGCATTTTGGTCAGAAGAACATGGAGAGACGATATAAATTAAAGGGTAAAATTCGAAAAGGGATGCAGGAGCAGAGGGAGCTGCGGCTATCTGTGCAGGAATCATTGAAGGTGGCAGGACAGGTGGAGGGAGCAGGTAATAAAGAGGATAGTATTCTGGGTTTTATTAATAAGGGCACAGAGTACAACAGCAAGGAGATTATGCTGAACAAGACCCTGGTTAGACCCCAGCTGGAATATTCAGTTCTGGGAGCCATGTGAATGCGTTGGCGAGAGTGCAGCAGAGGTTTACAGGAATGGTTCCAGGGATGAGAAGCTTCAGCGATGAGGATAGATTGGAGAGGTTGGACTGAATGGCCTCTCCTGCACGGTGAGAATTCAATGATTGTGTGAAGTGATGATTATGAAAAGATATCCACAGACAGAAGGCTGAAAGCTGGGAGATTTCACTTTAAGGACCCACAGGATTATCCTTGGAGAGATGGTGGCTCAGAGGAGATTAAATAGAGATGTTCAAAATCATGAGAGGGCTGGACAGAGTAAATCAGGAGAAACTTTTCCCACTCAGAAAAGGCTCTGGAACGAGAGGGACACGGATTGAAAATGATTTACAAAAGGAGCAAATGTGATGTGAAAATAAAGCTCTTCGCCCAGTGAATGAATGTTCTACCTGGGAGTGAGATGGAAGCAGGTCCAATCGAGACATGAAAGAGGGCGTTAGATGATTATTTATATAGAATCAATGTGTAGGGGATGGGGGAAAAGACAGGGGAATGGGCACTATGTCATGCTGCCTGTTTGGAGGGCTGGGAAAGACATGATGGAGCCAATGGCCTCCTCCTGCAGGGTAAGAATTCAGTGAGTGTGTGGAGTGATGCTTATGTAAAGACATCCTCAGACAGGAGGGCTGAAAGCTGGGAGCCTTTCCGTTAAGGACCTGCAGGATTGTCCGCTGGGATTCTGCATGTGGACATTCCACTCTCTCATTTCTACTGAAGCTTAGAGCTGCGACATTTCCCCAAAGCTGTATGAAGATGAATAATTACCCTCCGGGGTTTGGGAGGTTGTGCAAGTCGCAGAAATATTGCTGCCCACGGCCAAAGTGTGTTTACCATCTCCAGAGAAACGCCATTAATTTAAAGCTCTGTCACTGAGGCTCATGTGGAACACAAACATGGTAAATTCACACCCACAGCACAGATATTCTGCTGTGTGTTAGATCAACATCTTGTATATTAACAATCACCAAAGCTTCTCTACTAAAACTTCACAAATTAGAAGTCGAGGAGATGTACATCAGGGCAATTCCAGTTCCAATGTGGTGCCCCCACCCGCCCCCAGACAATGACTCACTTCACTGAAGACAGCAACCCCCCCACCCCGCCCCACTGCTGACAATATTTAGGGGAGGGAGGGCTCAGGCAGATTTGTTTGGCCCCTGCAGAAGCCATCGGCTGGTTTGGTGATTACTGCACTGAAGGAAAATGGGGTAAAGCATAACATTATCAGGCAGGTTTCTTCTCCGGACTGTACAGGTGCTGGATAAACTCAGCAGGGCCGGCAGAGAGGAACAGGGTTAATAATTAGAGTCTGTATGACTCTTCCTCAGAGCTAAAGAGAGGGAGAATTGTGAGGGATTTTATACAGATAGAGAGAGGGTGGAGCAAAACGGAAGGTCAGTGATAGGTGGGAGCGAGGAGAGATTGCACAAAGATGTTGAGGGTACAGAGAGAGGAAGGATTAATGGCAGTGGTAAAGACTAGAGCAGGTGCTGATAGTGGTATAAAGGAAAAATATCCAAATATTATCACAGGAAAATAAATGTCAGCGCTCAGAGAAAAATTAAGGACAAGTGACAGATGGCCCATGGCCCAGGGATTTGCTTTGGGAAAAAATAAATTAAAGGTCAAAATGGAAGAGAAAGGTCACAGTCTAAAGTTGTTGAACTCAATGTTGAGTCTGGAATGCTGTAAAGTATCCAATCGGGAGGATGAGGCGCTGTTCCTCTAGTTTGTGTTGGGTTTCACTGGAACATTGCAGCAGGACAAGGATGGACAGGTGGACATGTCACTGCTTTAACTCCTGCCATTGACACGTCCTCTGTCCTGTATCCTTATTGCATCTTTGTGCAGCTTCTTCCAGCTCCCATCAATCACTGAATGTCCATTCTGCAGCACCCCCTCTCTGACAGTGTAAAACCCATCACCTTTCTCTCTCGCTCTCTCTCTTTTGCCCTGACAAAGAGTCATCCAGACTCGAAACATTGGCTCCATTCTCTCTCAGGATACTGTCAGACCCGCTGAGATTTTCCAGCATTTTCTGTTTTTATTCTGATCATTAAGAGAAAGTTGGATATGGGTTGAATTCTGATTTCCCTTCACGCTCCAATATAAAAATTAATCATTCAGACCAGAGAGTGGAGAGTCCAAGTGACAAACCTACCTGCTGAGCAAGTGAAGACACCATAGTTAAGAAAGCCCACCAACGCCTCTATTTTCTCAGAAGGCTAAGGAACTTTGTCATGTCAGCTACGAATCTCACAGGTGCACCATAGAAAGCATTCTTTCTGGTTGTATCACAGCTTGGTATGGGCTCCTGCTCTGCCCAACACCACAAGGAACTACAAAAGGTTGTGAATGTAGCCCTGTCCATCACGCAAACCAGCCTCCCATCCATTGACTCTGTCTACACTTCCCGCTGCCTCAGCGAAGCTGCCAGCATAATCGAGGGCTCTAAACACCCTGGACATTCTCTTTTCCACACCCTGCTGTCGGGGAAATGATGTGAAAGTCTGAGGTCACGTACCAACCTACTCAAGAACAGCTTCTTCCCCGCTGCTGTCAGACTTTTTAATGGACCTACCTTGCATTAAGTTGCTCTTTCTTTATACCCTAGGCTATGACTGTAACACTACATTCTGCACTCTCTCCTTCCCTTCTCTATGAACGGTATGCTTTGATCAATAAAAAAATTAAGGGTTATGGGGAGCAGGTGGGAAAGTGGAACTGATCCACTTCAGATCAGCCATGATTTTATTGAATGGCGGGGCAGGCTCGAGGGGCTAGATGGCCGACTCCTGCTCCTATTTCTTATGTTCTTTGTCTGTATAATGCACAAGAAACAATACTTCTCACTGTATGCTAATACATGTGACAATAATAAATCAAATCAAATCAAATCAAAATTGCTGGTTTTAAAATGGATCAAGATTCTCTGTGGAGTGATGATGTTCAATGGTGACACTGAGTCAAGTTTTCATTAGCAAGTCACTGCAGAGGGGAAACGTTTACTGAACTCTATATTCCTCTTGTCTGAAGGCAGCTTGTTGAGCTCAGTAGCGTCAACGATGAACACACGCACCCACAGTACGTTTAACCGTCCCTTAGTCACCATGCGGTAGATTTAACACTGAGATGGGGGGGAGCTACTTCTCGCAGAGGGGGGGTGAATTTGTGGAACTCGCTGCTCCAGAGTGCGGTGGAATCTGAATCATTGAATGGGTTCAGGGAGGAGATGGATATATTTCTGATATAAAAGGGATAAGGAGAATATGGGGAAGAGGTGGGAAGGTGGATTGGAGACCAGGGAGAGACCAGCCATGACCTGATTGAATGGTGGAGCAGGCTTGAAGGGCTGGATTTGCCGACTCCTGCTCCTAATTCCTATTTTCTTAGTTCCGTTTAAGCAAAACAGTCATCCTTTTCTAATTTCAGCTATCGTGTGGTGTATACCAATGGGCCATTGCAATCTGATATCTATCCATTGGCTGTTCCAATGCACTCCCGTTTCCTTAGGTTCGATTCCTGGTTTGTATTGCTGTCTGTGTGGAGTTTGCATGTTCTCCCCATGTCTGCGTGGATTTCCTCCAGCCGCTCCGGTTTCCTCCCACGCTCTAAAGACGTGCTGGTTAAGTGGATTGGCCATGTTAAATTGCCCCTTAGTGTCAGGGGGGCTAGCTGGTAAATGTATGGGGTTATGGGATAGGGCCTGGGTGGGATTGTGGTCAAGGCAGACTTGATAGGTCGAATGGCCTCCTTCTGCACTGTAGGGATTTTATAATTTCCAAAAAATAATTTCTATTATCAGCGCAATGCTGGTTTGTGCTGTCCTTACAATGACAGAATACAAGGGATACAAGTGGCCTATTGAACCCAAACTGATGCCAGTTTTTAGACTCTTCACATTTTCCCTATAAATTGCATCCCTGTCAAGTTTGGACCCCGGGATCTATGCTGAATTTGTCAAGCTGCTCTTGAGTCGGTTGGTACGTGTCCTCAAACTTTTCCATCTTTTTCCCGATGGAAGAAGGTGGAAGAGAGAACATCCGGGGTGTGTGGGGTCCTTAATTATGCCGGCTGCTTTACTGAGGCAGCGGGAAGTGTAGACAGAGTCAATGATGGGAGGCTGGTTTGCGTGATGGATTGGGGCTACATTCACGACTTTTTGTAGTTCCTTGCGGTCTTGGGCAGAGCAGGAGCCCATACCAAGCTGTGATACAACCAGAGAATATCAGTCAAAAACAGAACTGCTTTAAGGATAGCACACACTGGCAGTGAGGTGGGTATAAGGCGTTGCCTAAGGAAATGGGAGTGTATTGGAACAGCCAATGGATGGGTATCAGACTGTTCCACTGGCAAACATAGCACCAATGATGAAAGAATCTGGAAAAAGGATGATTGTATTTGGATTTGCTTAATGTAATTAAGGAACAGTTAAATGGACCATTAACTCATCCTTTGACTCAGCACTGTTATCAGTGGGGCCAAGTTGTTGAGTAACTCTGCTTCATTGACAGAGGTACAGAATATAAAAATAAAGATATAACTTTGGAATTGTATAAAATGCTGGTGAGGCCACAGCTGGAGGATTGTGTGCAGTTCTGGTCACCACATTACAGGAAGGATGTCATTACTCTGGCAAGGCTGCAGAGGAGGTTTACAAGAAAGTTGCCAGGGATGGAAAGATTTGGCTACGAGGAGAGATTGGAAAGGTTGGGGTTATTTTCCTTGGAACAAAGAAGGCTGAGAGGTGGTTTGATTGAGGTGTACACAATTATGAGAAGAAGAGAGAGATTGGATGGGATAGAACTATTTCCCTTGGTGGAAAATTCTAGAACCAGGGGACAACAATTCAAGATAAGTGGCAGGAGGTATAGAGGGAACATGAGGAAGATTATTTTTACTCAGAGGGTGGTGGGTATCTGGAATTCACTGCCCGAGTTGGTGGTGGAGGCAGAGACCCTAAACTCTTTGAAAAAGTACCTGGATCTGCACCTTCAGTGCTGGAATCTACAGGGCTAAGGGCCGGGTGCAGGGAGGTGGGTTAGAAAGCGTGCTTGGGTGCTCTCGGGCTTGCATGGACAAGGTGGGATGAATGGCCTCCTTTGGTGTTGTAACATTTCTATGGTTCTGGGAACAGTTCCTTTTTGACTCTTGGCATGGGTCGAGGTTTGATTACAGGGATGCTGTGTGGGATCTGGGTGTAAGTGGATGGTCAAATGTTTTGACAGTGAATAAACATTTGGGAGGATGGAGAGGATCAGGGTTGGGGGAGAGGGGACATGGATACGATTAGCTGCAACCAATCAGCTCAGCTTATCATGGGCTAATCAGGCCAAGCTGCTCTGGAGGATAATCCAGCTCCAGAAGACATGAGGAACTCAATCTTTCCATGGGGATCGATGAACATCTGAACACCTTGATTATTCTGCAGTTTGTAACTCATTCCTAGATACATTCATTAAATCCTTTAGATGAACCCCCCGGATAAATGGCTGTCCTTGAACCAGACTCCTGGCTGATCTTCTTTAAGTATCATCCTGAACTGTCTCTAATGCAATATACCAGCTCTTTGATTTGGAATTTGTTCTCCCCTGTGTCTGCTCTCAGTCAGGGGCTGACTGTTCAGTTTGCTATTATTTTTCTGGCTCCTGACAAGTATTAAGTGCACAACCTTCTGGTCGATATGAGATGTCACGGCGACCAAAATGAGATCTTTAGAATCTAGACAGACTCTCCCTGGATGTTGAGTGATAATGTTTGACATCAAATAAGATGTGAGTTTGATTTCACTCACACACTGAAGTTGAACACTTTGACGATCTTCTTCAGGTCCATAACAATTGCAAAATAGGATACAGCCTTACCCTGCAAAGGTGGAGAAACTTACTGATTTTGATTTGATTTGATTTATTATTGTCACCTGTATTAACATACAGTGAAAAGTATTGTTTCTTATACAGACAAAGCATACCGTTCATAGAGGAGGAAAGGAGAGGGTGCAGAATGTAGTGTTACAGTCATAGCGAGGGTGTAGAGAAAGATCAACTTAATGCAAGGTAGGTCCATTCAAAGGTCTGACAGCAGCAGGGAAGAAGCTGTTCTTCAGTTGGTCGGTACGTGACCTCAGACTTTTGTATCTTTTTCCTGAAGGGAGAAGGTGGAAGAGAGAATGTCCGGGGTGTGTGGGGTCCTTAATTATGCTGGCTGCTTTTCTGAGGCAGCGGGAAGTGTAGACAGAGTCAATGGATGGGAGGCTGGTTTGTGTGATGGACTGGGCTACATTCGTGACCTTTTGTCGTTTCTTGCATTTATTTACCGTTTTGTCGCATCTCTCAGAATGAACAAAGAACAAAGAAAATTACAGCACAGCATCAGGCCCTTCGGCCCTCCAAGCCTGCACCGATCGTGCTGCCTGACTGAACTAAAACCCTCTGCCCTTCCAGGGACCTAGATAATCGTCACGTGCATGGAATTAGTCATGGCTATGTGGGGAAACATGGTGACTAACAGCCTTTGCTGCTGCCATCACTTAATCCCATTCAGCAGCAGCACAAGGCAAGACATCCTGGAACCTGCTTCCTACCCAATCACTCTCACAAGTGGCAGTGAGACTATTGGTTAAATCTCTGCTTTACAAAGTGTTGATCAACCAATTGGGGTTATTGAATTGGTTTCATATCTCATCCAGAGATCCATTCCGGTCAGGCAGCAGGAGATCCCACTTGGAATTTTGTGAGCAGTTTTAGGCCCCATACCTAAGGAAGGATGTACTGGCCTTGGAAAGGGTCCGGAGGAGGTTCACGAGAATGAAAAGTTTGATATGAGGAACTCAATGAAGTTTAGAAGGGTGGGGGATTCTTATTGAAACTTGCAGAGTACTAAAAGGCCTGGATAGAGTGGATGTGGGGAAGGCGTTTCCATTAGTGGGAGAGAGTAGGATCCGAGGACACAGCCTCAGGGTAAAGGGACAACCCTTTAAAACCGAGATGAGGTGGAATTTCTCCAGCCAGAGAGTGGGGAATCTGTGGAACTCTTTGCCGCAGAAGGCTGTGGAAGCCAGGTCACTGAGTGTCTTTAAGACAGAGATAGATAGATTCCTGATTAATAAGAGGATCAGGGGTTATGGGGAAAAGGCAGGAGAATGGGGTTGAGAAACTTATCAGCCATGATCAAATAGCAGAGCAGACTCAGTGGGCCGAATGGCCTAATTTATATTTCATAGTCTTACCCAGGCAGGGGAGAGTCAGTAATCAGGGTAGCCGGTGATGCTAAACCGAGGCATCATCTGATGCAATTTTTCGAAGCCATCTTGAACCTTTGGCTAAGATCAAGCTTCGGCCCAGGATGGGGACGCAATGTCTCATCCTGTCAGCTTAGTCCTTGTTTGTCTCCCTTGTGGGATCATGAATTTGATTCAACTGGAGTTTGTCTTTTTTTGGAGGGAATAAAAGTTTGGGGAGAAAGGAAATCCCTCAGAGTTGAATGAGTGTCAGATAGAACCTAGGGGTTAGAATGTTACCAGGTAGAGCTCATTTGATTTAAATGTGAATTTGTGTACACAATTGTCTTTCTGTTTCTGGAGCTGAGTTACTTGTCCTGAGCTATGAATGCTTTGCGACGTGCTGGTGGGACATTTAGTCAAAGTGGATGGATTTGAACCCTGATTGCCGGGGTTTAGACGTTGTGTCTTGATGTTACCAACATTGTAACATCACCAGCAGCACAATATTTGCTGTATTTGCTGCTGCCAACCTCTCAATCTGCTGTGACTGAGAGATGCCAAGCTGAATTCTGTTTCGAATCAGAGAGAAAACTGGCCCTGGGCTCGATGTTGCTCATCTACCTCTTTCCTAAAGAGGTGCCAAACTCTTTCCCCTGGTTTTGGCATTTACACCAGAGACAGACTCGGGGAAACAGATGGTGGGAATGTTGGTGTGAGAGGGGCCGTGTGTGGAATTTGGCTGGATCACCAACTTTGAAAAGCACATCTTGCAGCCCAGTGATGGAATCTCACACCCTTCCTAAGCAAACTGGAACAAACTGTCATCCCTTTCTGCTGGATTCAATGTTCTCCAAGGCTGGGGGAGGTTTGGGTTGGACGAGTTTGGACAACTGAAGGCCAATAATGCAACTTGGCATCACAAACTGATCTGATTTGATTTGATTTATTATTGTCACGTGTTTTGGGATACAGTGAAAAGTATTGTTTCTTGTGCGCTATACAGACAAAGCATTCCATTCATGGAGTACATGGGGGAGAAGGAAAGGAGAGAGTGCAGAATATAGTGTTACAATCATAGCTAGTGTGTAGAGAAAGATGTGTGTGAAGTTTGCACGTTCTCCCTGTGTCTGCATGGGTTTTCTCTGGGTGCTCTGGTTTCCTCCCGTTGTCCAAAGATGTGCGGGTTAGGTTAATTGGCCACGGCAAATTGCCCCTTACTGCCAAGGGGAGTAGGGTAAGTACCTGGGGTTAAGGGGAGAGGGTCTGGGTGGGATTGTGGTTGGTGCAGACTTGATGGGCCGAATGGCCTCCTTCTGCACGGTAGGATTCTATGATTCTATGAAAGGTCAGCTTAATATAAGGTAGGTCCATTCAAAAGTCTGACAGCAGCAGGCAAGAAACTGTTCTTCAGTCAGTGGGTCCTTGATCTCAGACTTTTGTATCTTTTTCGTGATGGAAGAAGATGGAAGACAGAATGTCCGGGGTGCGAAGGGTCCTTGATTATGTGGCTACTTTGCCGAGGCAGCAGGAATTGTGGACACAGTCAATGGATGGGGGGCTGGTTTGAGTGATGGATTGGGTTTTGTTCATGATCCTCTGCCCTTGTGGTCTTGGACAGAGCCAAACCAAGATCCACTTGCCCCCTCCGGCATTCTAGTGAGATCAGGTGATTTTGTGTGACTGTAATGCTGCAGTATTCTGTTTCATTCCGATAATGTTACTGTGTTCAAACCTGTGCTTTGGAACTCTCCCCCAGACAACACAGCTCAACTGAAACACTCTTCCTTCAACATTGAACATTGAACGTAAAATTAAATATTATCCTCACGCCAGAATCTGCACCTGTATTTGATCAGGGTGCAGCTTCTGGTTTGTGTGACTTCTCTGAACATATTCTGTAAATAATTGCTCACTTTTGTTTGGTATCTGTCCTGTGTTAAGCTGCAGACTCTACAAGCTGCCTGCTTTATTCTAAATGCTCCTACTGTGATTTGAAAAAAAATTCTGTGGCACAAAAAAATCAAACCCACAATCTCCAGCTGAATTGCAGATTCTGGCAGGTTTGATTTGTTCTCCTCAGAGCGAGAGGAAGTCACAGTGAGGGGTAATTCCGTGTTTCAGACGCCCACGGAAAGCATTTCAAATCAACCTACTGCAGGTAAAAGTTGTCTCTATTCTGCGCCAAACAAACCCTTCTAAACCCCCAACTTTTGAATTCTAAACCCCCAACTTCTGAATTCTAAATCCTCAACTTCTGAATTCTAAATCCTCAACTTCTGAATTCTAAACCTCCTATTTCTGAATTCTAAATCCTCAGCTTCTGAAGAGCTACCTATATTGCACCATTCACTGAGCACTGCACCTCAGCGTTATGACTCAAAACCACTGGCCACTGATGCGAGATGGTCAAATTCATTATGTGTCGATCCTGAATAAGGATCTTCGAGTGAACCCATTGGTGTAACTGCACAGAAGGCCAGAGCCTTGAGGTCAGAGATTAAGGACAGCCAGCCAGTCTCACGGCATGGTCCTCAAGGGGCTGGACGAGTTGAAGGTGTGGTACTCTTGTTCCATTATTTAAGCCCAACATCCCAGGTCCGCCTACTCCCAGAACATTAGCTGAGTTTCTGGATTAATAGTCCAGTGATAATACCACTAGGCCATCGCCTCCCTGTTTAATGCCCATCCCTTGTTGCCCAAAGAGGGCAATTAAGAGTCAAGCACATTGCTGTGGCTCTGGAGTCACATGTAGGCCAGACCGGGTAAGGACAGCAGATTTCCTTCCCTAAAGGACATTAGTGAACCAGATGGGTTTTTATATCAATCGGCAATGGTTTCATGGTCATCAGTGGATTCTTATTTCCAGATTTTTTGTGGGATTCGAACGCAGGCCCCCAGCACATTAGCTGTGTTTCTGGATTTAATAGTCTGATGATAATAGCACTGGGCCATTGCCTCCCCGTTGTGTGAGGCAGTTCCAACATTCAGAAGCAGCTTTTGCCTCGTAGGGGACCAGGCTGCAGGTTCAGTTTGAAGCTCTCAATAAACTGCCTAATCTGGTGTCAAGCCATTTGTCATCGATTCATTTGTTAACTTTAAGAGAGAAATATGGACAATTGAAAAAGCTCAGAGTATAAATCAAGGTAAGAAGGAAACTAACAGCAGCTTGATCAGTCCTTACATTTCACTGGATCCAATTTAATTTCTAATTCAATGCGTTGCACACGCTGTTCTCTTTTGTACTCTGCAGTTAAGCTTCAGGGATTTCTATTGCAGATACTTATTCATCTGTGTGATAGGTGGCTTCTCTTGGATATTTTGTATGGAAATATCAGTTGCCGGTGAGAGATGTCAGTGATTACCTCGACACAACTGATTACACGGAGTGGAGGATAAACCTTTGGACATTATCCTGCTAGCCCAGCTACTTTAACTTCATATCCCTGATTTGCTAAATTGCAATTAGATGCATCAAAAGAGAGGATTTGATGAAAGGTCATGGACAACCCTGTTCCGCTCTCCACAGATACAACTGGACTTATTGGAAATGTCCAGAATCATTTTATTCCGATTAGTGAGAAGGTTCAATGTGAACTGGTTAAGACGGGTTGGTTTGGCAATAAGGTAAAAACATCCTCACTGCAACACCATGGTTCCAGGCTGCCAAGACCACGTCGACAGGATCCAGGAAGTTGCCGCTCAGGAGGTCGAAACAATACGAGATGGAAGTTACTGGTTGCAGTCTTTGAGGAAGTGATGGAAGCCACACCAAGGGATAGAGCCTAGGCCAGAATTTTACCGGCACAGCCACCCCGAATCCAGGGATGGGCGAGGCTGAGGGAACGGCATTGTCCATTGGCCTCGGGTGGGATCGTACAAACCTCGGGCAGATGTGCCGGTAACAATCTACCCATACAGTCACACAGCAATACAGCATAGTCCCTTCAGCCCATCTGGTCCATACTGACCAAGGTGCCTTCCCAGCTAATCCCAATCGCCTGCGTTTGGCCCACATCCCTCCAATCCTTCCCCATCCACGTACTTGTCCAAATGCTTTTTAAATGAACATAGAACATAGAACACTACAGCACAAACAGGTCCTTCGGCCCATGAGTTGCGCCGATCACATCAACACCTACCAATCTATAGACCTATCTATAACCCCCAATCCCATTAAACCCCATATACTCATCCAGAAGTCTTTTAAAAGACCCCAGCGAGTTCGCCTCCACCACCACTGACGGCAGCCGATTCCATTCACTCACCACCCTCTGAGTGAAAAACTTACCCCTAACATCACTTCTGTACTTTCCTCCCCGCACCTTAAATCTGTGTCCTCTCGTAGCGACCATTTCAACCCGGGGAAATAGCCTCTGAGAATCCACCCTATCTATTCCTCTCAACATTTTATAAACTTCTATCAGGTCGCCTCTCAACCTTCGTCTCTCCAGGGAAAAGAGTCCCAGCTCCCTCAACCTAACTTCATAAGGCATGCCTCCTAGTCCAGGCAACATCCTTGTAAATCTCCTCTGTACCCTTTCAATAGCTTCTACATCTTTCCTATAGTGAGGCGACCAGAACTGCGCACAATACTCTAAATGAGGCCTGACAAGGGTCTTATAAAGTTGCAGCATTACCTCCCGACTCCTAAACTCAATCCCTCGATTAATGAAGGCCAGTACACCATACGCCTTCTTGACCACCTCCTCCACCTGCGAGGCCGATTTAAGAGTCCTGTGGACCCGGACCCCAAGATCCTTCTGCTCTTCAACATTACTAAGACTCCTGCCCTTGAAGAGGGGGTCTTAGGTACAGAATGCATAAGGCTAAAGCAAGGGAATTAGAGAGACAGCAGAGCAGCAAGGGAAGAGGGTATAGATTACAGGTAATAAACTGGGGGGGTGGGTGTTGTGTTTATGAAAAATTCCTTACCCAGTTGTCTGGGCTGTAGGATGAATTTAATACTGGAGACAGAGACGCGTTGACATTTTGGAAGTTGGAATCCAAAGGGCTGAAGGCTTTGCTCCGCTGAAATCTCCTTTTGATTTTTGGAATGTGAAATCTGCATTTTTCACATCAGTCACCCTGTGTAAAATTACCAATTTAACCTCAGCACATCGTGTAGCTCAGAGCCAATGGGAACAAATGTACCATTGCTTGTGCTCATTAAGAACAGCCCCAAGCCCTGGTTTGATCAGGAGAATGTTATTTATTGTATTAATTGGTGTTAAATTTAATTAAATTAATTTTTAAATTAAAAAAAAACTTGCATTTCTCTTGTTTCAGAATGTCCCGACACAGTTTACAGAAGTGTAGTCGTTGAATCCCTGCAGCGCAGAAGAGGTCATTCGGCCCATCGAGTCTGTACCGAATCTCTGACAGAGTATCTTACCCAGGCTCTCTCCCCCACTCTATCCCTGTAACCCCACACATTTACCATGGCTAATCCACCTAACCTGCACATCAAGGGGCAATTTAGTATGGCCAACCCACCTAACCTATACATCTTTGGACACTAAGGGGAAAGTTAAAATGGCCAATTGACCTAACCTGCACATGTTTGGACTGTGGAAGGAAGCTGGAGCACCCGGAGGAAACCCATGCAGATATGGGGATAATGTGCAGACTCTGCACAGATAGTTACCTGAGGTCGGAATTGAACCTGGGTCCCTGGCGCTGTGAGGCAGCAGTGTTAACCACTGTGCCACTGTGCCATCCCACATTGAAAGTTTGGAAATATGGCAGAGAGACTGGGTAATGTGCATTCATGATGTTGGTGAGAGGATCAGTATTTGCCAGAAGACAGGGAGAAATCCCCCTGTTCTCCTTCGAACAGCATCATGGGATCTTTGAGTCTCCCTGAGAGAGCAGCAAGGTTCTCGGCCTAGCTTTTTATCCAACACATGTCACCTCTGGCAATGCAGCACTCCCTCAGAGTTTGGAAACATCAATGTTTGTTCCAGAGTGGGATTTGAAGACAGGGGGTGGATGTTACCACCTGGATAGATCCTCGGTTTAACGTGATGATGATCTCGCAAGCTGGCCTCGCCTGTCTCATCAGATCATTAGTTTCTCAGGCTCTCCCCACATTAATGTATGTCTCATTTGCAGTGAATGAAGAAGGTAAAAGAAAAGGGCTTTGTCAAGCTTTGCTGTCTCAGCGATTTATCAAGATTGAACACAGCAGCTGATATCAAAGGGACTGAGTGATTTCCTCCTGAAGCTACAGTTGACCCCAATTTTCCATAAACTTTTAATCTTTGCATAAACACATTCTGGTTAATGAAATCAATATTAAATGATGCCAGAATGAGGGGTAAAGTGAAAGTGATGCATCCAGATAAATGTGAGTGCATCTGGAGATGGACTGTTCCTTTCTGAAATAAAGAATTCATAAATATTTAAGATGTTTTAAGATTTTGAGCCTGTGTTTGACCCTCTGTGTTTACAGGCAGCATCCCCTAAGGTGGGTCCTTGAAGGTTCTAGAAACATTAGCTATGTTTTCCTCAATGGAGAAATGTAAAGCTGCTATTGTAATAATGCTCATCAAATGCTTCGTGTGTTTTTCTAACCAATCCCTTCTGCTATTTTAATGGAAGGGTTAACCCTATTAGAACAGCTAGAATCGACCTACCTTATATTAAGCTGATCTTTCTCTATGCCCCAGCTATGACCGCAACGCTACATTCTGCACTCTCTCCTTTCCTTCTCCCCTCTGTACCCTATGAATGGTATGCTTTGTATGTATAGCATAATTTTCATTGCATCCCAACACGTGACAATAATAAATCAAATCAAATCATTACCTGTGTTCAGAATGTGGACACCTGAGGCTAAGGTATCACCATGCAGTGATTGTCACACAGGAACAGCAACCCAGAGGTTCTGAGTTCAAACTTAGAAATAACAAATGGTGAAGCACTCATTTGAAAAAGAATGGCCAGCCAGTGGCCAAGTTGATTACCAGACTGACTCAAGAGCAATTGGGTGCAGCGCAGTGGCACAGTGGTTAGCACTACTGCCTCATAGTGCTAGGGACACGGGTTTGATTCCCGCCTTGGGTCACTGTCTATGCGGAAATTGCACACTCTCCCCGATTTCCTCCAGATGATCCGGTTTCCCCCCACACTCCAAAGGTGTGCAGGTTAGGTGGGTTGGCCATGCTAAATTGCCCCTTTGTGTCACATGATATGTAGGTTACGTAGATTAGCCATGGTAAATGCATGGGATTATGGGAATGGGGTTGGGGGTAGCCAGGGGAGGTGGACCTGAGTAATTTAGCATGGCCAATCCGCCTAACCCAGACATCTTTTGTCCCTAAGGGGTAAGTTACTATTACCAATTCAGCTAACATGCACATCTTTGGATACCAAGGGGCAATTTACCACGGCCAATCCCCCTAACCTGCACATCTTTGGAATGTGGGAGGAAACTGGAGCACCCGGAGGAAACCCACACAGACACGGGGAGAAGGTGTAAACTCCACACAGACAGTGACCTGCAACTGGAATTGAACCTGGTTTCCTGGCACTGTGGGGCAGCAGTGCTAACCACTGTGCCACCGTGCCACCCTATTAACAAAGAGAAAACAAACAGGTTAGTGCTGTCCATCTTACCCAAATGTCGTAAATGTGAAGACGACCTCTTGTGGCTTCAATTAATAATTGGTTAATTCAAAATTATACACTATATATATTAATATAGAAATATTAGATATATTACATATATATAGAACCATAGAAAATTACAGCTCAGAAACAGGCCTTTCGAACCTTCTTGTCTGTGCATATACATATATATATATATATAAGGTTTATGTATATATATATATATATATATATACATATAAAACCCATATATAAGGTTTCATTACCACATCAACATACCACAAGTCCCGGTCTGGAGGTTGTAAGTTCACAGTAACTAATGGTAAGTTTAAGGTAGGAGTGTGATGGGAATTAGTGCATGCAAATGGAAACTGAGATTGTCTCCCAGCTGGGTAATAAATGTGAGAAATGGTTCACTCTCAGTTGGATGATGAGCTGACAGGGCTATAGATTGTTTCATTTCTGAACAGACGAGTTATTGGAATGAGGCTTTTCTCGTTTGCATTACTTTTGCAATCTTATGAATAACAGCGGATCTGTTCAATGGGCTGTAATTCTGAGTAAACATGATTGCAGGAGGTGCTATCTCTCCACATGCTCAGTCTCTCTCCCAGCTTGTGTCCCTGGAGAGGCTCAATTTATGTTGCCATGGCTACCGCAAGTTAACAGAAAACAAAATAAATTTACACAAAACATTTACAACAATCGGATAACCTAAGTGCCCCCCACACACAAGGACACCATTAACACTAAAAACACCTTAACCACTGAATCCCATTTTGAGGCAATTACAACCTGCTTTGTTCACTCAACACTTGCTCCAGTTGCAGTTTGAAGCACCATCAATATTTTAATGAGATAAGTTGTTGATAAATGTTTAACCAAAGATGAATATTGCTCCAGCTTCCATTAAAAAGGGCAGCTGATTTAAACATTAACAGCATGTCGAATTAGGAATATCCCACTTCCTCCACCCTCCCAGGCAGCGCATTCCAGACCCTCATCAACCTCTGGGTAAAAATATTTTCCCTCACAATCCCTCCCTAAACCTCCTGCCCCTCACCTTCAGCCTGTGTCCCTCTCGAGACTGACCCTTCAACTCAGGGAACAGCTGCCCTTATCCACTCTGTCCATGTCTCTCAGAATCTTGTACACCTCGATCAGGTCGTCCCCCTCAGCCTTCTCCGCTCCAACACAAACAATCAAAGCCTTACCCAACCTCTCTTCATAACTGAAATGTTCCATCCCAGGCAGCGTCCTGGTGAACCTCCTCTGCACCCTACCTATCCTGGTCCAATTTCTCATTGATTCTGACAGGCTGAAGGCTGATTCCACCTTACACCTTGGGATTTCTGGATTGGTTCCATTGCTCAGGCAGCCAATGCTGAGTGTTCCCCCCCCCCTCACCAACCCCTGCCCCAATGCCTTGGGGTGGCACCTATTGTGTGTGACTCATAGAACGTAGAGCAGTACAGGAATAGGCCCTTCGGCCCATGATGTTGCGCCAAACATGATGCCAAATTCTACTAATCCTTTCTGCCTGCCCTTGGTCCATATCCCTCTATTCCTCCCATATTCATCTGCTTATCTAAAAACCCCTTAAAAGCCTCTATCGTATCTGCCTCCACCACCACCCCTCGCACTGTGTTCCAGACACTTCCACTCTCTGTGTAAAAATCTTGCCCCTCACATCTCCTTTGAACTCTCCCCCTCTCATCATAAGTGCGTGCCCCCTAGTATTAGACATTGTGGGCAGGATTTTATGGCCTTGCCAGTCCCCAGGCCATAAACCCCCCCACCGAGGTCAACAGATCTTTCCATGGTCCGCCCCTCGCCTGCTCCGATTCCCATGGCGGGCAGAGCAGAAAATTTCCAACCTTCTACTCCGGGAAAAAGATTTTGACTTTTGGCCCCCTCTGTGCCTCAGTTCTACAATCTCTGGAACATTCGATAGGTTGAGGGAGCTAGGTCCCTTCTCCCTGGAGAGACGAAGATTGAGAGGAGACCTGATAGAGGTTTATAAAATGTTGAGAGGAGTAGATAGGGTGGATTCTCAGAGGCTATTTCCCAGGGCTGAAATGGTCGCTACGAGAGGACGCAGGTTTAAGGTGCTGGGGAGCAGGTACAGAGGAGATGTTAGGGGTAAGTTTTTCACTCAGAGGGTGGTGAGTGAGTGGAATCGGCTGCCATCGTTGGTGGTAGAGGCGAACTCGCTGGGGTCTTTTAAGAGACTTCTGGATGAGTACATGGGATTTAATGGGATTGGGGGTTATAGATAGGCCTGGTAGGTATGGATATGATCAGCACAACTTGTGGGCCGAAGGGCCTGTTTGTGCTGCAGTGTTCTATGTTCTATGTTCTATTTCCCAAGAAAGGTTAGATAAAGTCAATACTTTGCTTGTTACCTCAAAGACCGTTAACTTCCTTACGGTGTCTTCCCTTTACAACACTTAGCTATTTCTAAACCTCACCATATCATCGGGGAATTATTTCACAGATAGTTTTCAGAATGTTAAGACATTTGTCAAATTCTCTTTAATATGTAAAGAAAATAAACTATTCCTCGGGCCCCTTGTGACTTCCTCAATAATACTGGAGCAATAGGTGAAGGGATCTGTATTCAGAATACCTGAAAATAAATTTGCAAACCACTTGCATCTTTCCAGATATATTATTCAGCGAGATACTAAATACTATGATAAACTAAATACTGTGCTTTGAAGAAGATAGATTAAATAAATTCCTCAATATATTTCAGACTGATTGCAAACGTATTCCACAATGAAATATTCATGCTCGCTTTAAATATTGTATTCAACTTGTTTCATTAAAACTTATACCTGATTTTATGTGGTGGTTGGTTTTTCAGTCGGGGAGCAGTTCGAGAACAGTGGCCACAGTTCAGTAAGCTTTAATGGATAAAGATAAATGTAGTCCTCAAGTTAAAGTACTAAATTGGGGGAAGGCTTATTACAACAATATTAGGCAGGAACTGAAGATTGGGGGCAGATGTTTGAGGGCAAATCCACATCTGGCACATGGGAGGCTTTCAAGTGTAAGTTGATAGGGATTCAGGGCTGGCACATTCCTGTAAGGATGGAGGATAAGCATGGCAAGTTTTGGGAACCTTGAATAACGAGAGATATTGTGAGCCTAGTCAAAGAGAAGAAGGAAGCATTTGTCAAAGGTACGAGGCTGGGAACACACGAAGCAAGAAAAGTAAAAAGCAACTTAAGCAAAGGGTAAGGAGGGCTAAAAGGGGTCATAAAAAAGCCATTGGCCAGCAGGATTAAGGAAAATCCCAAGGCTTTTTATGTATATATAAAGAGCAAGAGAGGAGCCAGGGAGAGGTTTGGCCCACTCAAGGACAAGGGAGGGAATCTATGCGTGGAGCCAGGAGAAATGGGTGAGGTATTAAATGAGGACTTTGTGTTAGTATTCATCAAAGAGAAGGACTTGGCCAATGATGAGCCTGGGAAAGGATGTGTAGATAGTTTGAGTCATGTTGAGATCAAGATGAAGGAGGTAACGGGGTTCTTGAGAAACATTAAGGTAGACAAGTCCCCAGGGTTCCTTGGGATAC
This sequence comes from Carcharhinus amblyrhynchos, assembly GCF_965287045.1. NCBI lineage: Eukaryota > Metazoa > Chordata > Chondrichthyes > Carcharhiniformes > Carcharhinidae > Carcharhinus > Carcharhinus amblyrhynchos. The sequence goes on from NW_027649778.1 coordinate 771,506, forward strand.
ACCCCAGAATACTGCCGGGGAGGTAGTGGAAGCGGATACGGTAGCAAGTTTTAAGGGGCATCTTGACAAATCCATGAATAGGATGGGAATAGAGGGATATGGTCCCCGGAAGGGTAAGGGGTTTTAGTTCAGTCGGGCAGCATGGTCGGTATAGGCTTGGAGGGGCTGAAGGGCCTGTTCCTGTGCTGGAATTTTCTTTGTTCTTTGTTTTTTGTTCTTTATTTGTTGAAATTTTCTATCTCACCTTTAAAATATATTTTATAATTCTTTCTTGATGTGAATGCCAAATAAATGCCACACTCATTTTCAACATGTGTTTGATAAGAACATATGAACTAGGAGCAGGAGTCGGCCATCTGGCCCCTCGAGCCTGCTCCGCCATTCAATGAGATCATGGCTGATCTTTTCATGGACTCAGCTCCACTTACCCGCCCGCTCACCATAACCCTTAATTCCTTTACTGTTCAAAAATCTATCTATCCTTGCCTTAAAAACATTCAATGAGGGAGCCTCAACTGGGCAGGGAATTCCACAGATTCACAACCCTTTGTGTGAAGAAGTTCCTCCTCAACTCAGTCCTAAATCTGCTCCCCCTTATTTTGAGGCTATGCCCCCTAGTTCTAGTTTCACCCGCCAGTGGAAACAACTTCTATCTTCTCTATTCCCTTCATAATCTTTTATGTTTCTATAAGATCTCCCCTCATTCTTCTGAATTCCAATGAGTATAGCCCCAGTCTACTCAGTCTCTCCTCATAAGCCAACTTTCTCAACTCATACCAAAAGAGGAAATGCTGGAAAATCTCAGCAGGTCTGGCAGCATCTGTAAAGAGAGAAAAGAGCTGACGATTCCAGTCCAGATGACCCTTTGTCAAAGCTTTGACATCTGGACCAAAACGTCAGCTCTTTTCTCTCCTTACAGATGCTGCCAGACCCGCTGAGGTTTTCCAGCATTTTCTCTTTTGGTTTCAGGTTCCAGCATCTGCAATAATTTGCTTTTACTCTTGCACCTCATATTCGCGATGCTTGTACATGGGAGGGGCTGAGAATGGAACTTGTTACTGATTGATTTGAGGTTCACCTTCAATTAAAAAAACTTTGGAACCATTGGCCTTCTCACGGTTCTGGAGCCCAGACTTGATTTTAACTCAAACGTGTCAGATTATTACTGGTGACAAGTGACAAATTCAATAAACAGCGATATTGAAGGTTGCTGTGAATACAGTAATCATTCTGATGGAATGCACTAAAGTGAAATAGCTTCAAATCTGCAAGGTTACAACAGATAATAACGAGTGAAAACCGATTCACGTGTGAGTTACAATGCTTAGGTTTGTTTAAATATTGGAGGTGACAGAAAGAAGCATCTTCTTCTTCACAGGGTTGTGAACATAGCCTGGTCCATCACACAAACCAGGAAAAGCAGCCAGCATTACCCACGCACCCGGACATTCTCTCTTCCATCTTCTTCCGTCAGGAAAAAGATACAAAAGTCTGAGGTCACGCACCAACCGACTCAAGGACAGCTTCTTCCCTGCTGCTTTTGAATGGACTTACCTTGCATTAAGTTGACCTTTATCCTACACCCTAGCTATGACTGTAACACTACATTCTGCACTGTCTCATTTCCTTCTGTATGAACGGTATGCTTTGTCTGTATAGCACGCAAGAAACAGTACTTTCACTGTACCCCAATACATGTGACTAATAAATCCACGATCATGCTGAATGGCGGAACAGGCTTAAAGGGCCGAATGGCCTCCTCCTGTTCCTCTCTGCAATGTTTCTACTTAAATCAAATCATCTACAGAAACAAACTCTTTCAATTTCTTACGCCCTCAATTCGCCCTTCACTCTCCCCTGACATCTTACTTTGTCGCTTCCCTCGACACCCTATTCCACAAGTTCTCCAGCCTCTACAGCAATTAGTTAAGACAAAGCCTTTTGTACATCTCCCTTGTCTAAGCCTGAGCTTTTGGCTTCAGTTTCTGGACTTTGTGTCAATCTCAAACACGCTCGGAGGGTTTTGTTTATTCCCTTAAGGATCTTGGAACTTAAATAATCTCAACTGAGCCTTCTTTTTGCGAGTACCTTGCCCCAGGCTATTCACATAGCTCAACTTGATTGAGTCTTAATCTCCGATAATTGGACCTGTCGTACGTGGGAAACAAACTGTAGACCTGGGAACAGCTTGATAATCTTTAGACAACTCACCACTGTCTTCAAAGATATATTCGTACATTTTCACCTTGTGATTGTCCCCGTTGTGGGATTTTGATCTAAGACCATAAGACATAGGAGCAGAATTAGGCCACTCGGCCCATCGAGTCTGCTCTGCCCTTCAATCATGGCTGATATTTTTCTCATCCCCATTCTCCTGCCTTTTCCCCATAACCCCTGACCCCCTTATTAATCAGGAACCTATCTGTCTCTGTCTTAAAGACACTCAGTGACCCGGCCTCCACAGCCTTCTGTGGCAAAGAGTTCCACAGATTCCCCACTCTCTGGCTGAAGAAATTCCTCCTCATCTCTGTTTTAAAGGATCGTCCCTTTAGCCTGAGGTTGTGCCCTCTGGTTCTGGCTTTTCCTACTAGTGGAAAAATCCTCTCCACGTCCACTCTATCCAGGGCCTCGCAGTATCCTGTAAGTTTCAATAAGATCCCCCCTCATCCTTCTAAACTCCAACGAGTACAGACCCAGAGTCCTCAACCCATTCCTCATACGACAAGCTCTTCATTCCAGGGATCATTCTTGTGATCCTCCTCTGGACCCTTTCCAAGGCCGGCACATCCTTCCTTAGATACAGGGCCCAAAACTGCTCACAATATTCCAAATGGGGTCTGACCAGAGCCTTATCCAGCCTCAGAAGTCCATCCCTGCTCTTGTATTCTAGCCCTCTCCACATGAATGCTAACATTACATTTGCCTTCCTAACTGCCGACTGAACCTGCACATTAACCTTAAGAGAATCTTGAACAATGATTCCCAAGTCCCTTTGTGTTTCTGATTTCCGAAGCATTTTCCCATTTAGAAAATAGTCTCTGCCTCTATTCCTCATTCCAAAGTGTATAACCTCACACTTTTCCACACTGTATTCCATCTGCCCCTTCTGTGCCCACTCTCCTAACCTGTCCAAGTCCCTCTGCAATCCCCCCTGCTTCCTCAATACTACCCCTGTCCCTCTACATATCTTTGTATCATCTACAAACTTAGCAACAGTGCCTTCAGTTCCTTCCCCCAAATCGTTAATGTATATTGTGAAAAGTTGTGGTCCCAGCACTGACCCCTGAGGTACACCACTGGTCACCGGCTGCCATCCTGAGAAAGACCCCTTTACCCCCACTCTCTGCCTTCTGCCGGTCAGCCAATCCTCTATCCATGCCAGGATCTTACTGTATCTAATAAAGTCTCCTGAGGAAGGTGAGTAGCTCCGAGCATTACCGCGTGGAATAACAAAATGGGGTTCTCGGAACTGGAAGTCATTGAATAAAATTCACCTCAAAAACAGTGGCTCTTTTTCAGACTCTGATCCAGGCTTCAGTTAATGAGTTTCACTTGATTTCTGATGCTGACCTTGGATCACAACAGAGTACAGAATTCCAAGCAGAAAGGAAGCTTTAAGGTTTCAGTCAGAGAAAGGTGTAACAGAGTGGATAAATCTCCCCTTCCTGAGGTTCCATCCACTGGTGTTCTCTCTCTGACCAGCTGTGTATTCAAGGGAATGGGGTGATACGGTGGCATAGTGGTTAGCACTGCTGCCTCACAGGGCCAGTGACCCAGGTTCGATTCCGGCCTTGGGTACCTGTCTGTGTGGAGTTTATACATTCTCCTCGTGCTTTGTGGATCTCCTCCCTCAGGCCAAAGATGTGCACCTGACCTCTAGGAGTTCAGCTGTCTTGACCATGTTTGAACCAAGGGGTCAGGAGATCAGAGAACTTGGCCGAAACCAAAAAGATGCTTCCCCTGCTGGAAGAATCTAGAACTGGGGGTCACTTAAAAAAACAAGGGGTTGTCATTTAAATCAATTGGGCCAGTGGGCTGACGAATGGCACATGGTGTTTAATTTGGATAAATGAGAAGTGATGCATTTTGGTAGATTGAACCAGGGCAGGACTTACTCAGTTAATGATAGGGCACTGGGGACAGTTACAGAACAAAGAGATCTAGAGGTACAGGTTCATAGCTCCTTGAAAGTGGAGTCACAGGTGGACAGAGTGGTGAAGAAGGCATTCGGCATGCTTGGTTTCATTGGTCAGAACATTGAATACAGGAGTTGGGACGTCTTGTTGAAGTTGTACAAGACATTGGTAAGGCCACATTTGGAATACAATTCTGGCCACCCTATTTTAGAAAGGATATTATTAAACTAGAAAGAATGCAGAAAAGATTTATTAGGATGCTACTGGGACTTGATGGTTTGAGTTATAAGGAGAGGCTGGATAAACTGGGACTTTTTTCTCTGGAGTGTAGGAGGCTGAGGGGTGATCTTATAGAGATCTATAAAATAATGAGGGACACAGATCAGCGAGATAGTCAATATCTTTTCCCAAAAGTAGGGGAGACTAAAGCTAGAGGGCATAGGTTTAAGATGAGAGGGGAGAGATACAAAAGTGTCCAGAGGGGCAATTTTTTCACACAGAGGGTGGTGAGTGTCTGGAACAAGCTGCCAGAGGCAGTAGTAGGGGCAGGTACAATTTTGTCTTTTAAAAAGCATTTAGATAGTTCCATGAATAGGATGGGTATAGAGGGATATAGGCCGAGTTGGGCCGAAGGGCCTGTTTCAATGCTGTAAACCTCTATAACAATGTGATTCTGTGACTCTAAGACGGAGATGTGGGAAAGAGTTTTTCTCAGAGGATCGTGTGACTTAGGAACTTTCAGGTGTTTGAGATAGAGGGTGGAATTTTCCTGGGGTGCCCGCTACGGGAATCGTAGTGGGCAGGACACAGAACGCGGAAATGTCTGTTGACCTCGAGAGGGATTTTCTTGGGGGGAACATGGCTGGAAAATCCTGCCCAGAGTCTTTGAATAACTTTAAGGTGGAAGGAGATAGATTCTTCCTGAACAAAGAGGTGAAAGGTTATTGGAGTTGACAGAAATATGGAGTTGAAGTTTAAAATGAGAACAGCCATGATCTTATAGAATGGTGGAGTAGTTATCGCCTCACACCAGGTAGCTCTGTTCAAACCTTAACTGGAAAATGTGCAATGACAAAAATCACTTCAATATAATGAATCTTCACAGCTGGGAGAAGGAAGGGAGGTCGGAAAAAATATAATCAGGAGGCAGGAGATGGGTTAAATAGATTTTTTTTCATTTATTCATAGGACCTGGGTGTCGCTGCTGGGCCAGTATTATTGCCCATCCCTAGTTGCCCCTTGAGAAGGTGGGGGTGAGCTGCCTTCTGGAATCGCTGCAGTCCATGTGCTGTGGGTTGACCCACAATGCCGTTAGGGAGGGAATTCCAGGATTTTGACCCAGTGACTGCGAAGGAACGGCCGATATATTCCCAAGTCAGGATGGTGAGTGGCTTGGAGGGGAACTTGCAGGGGGTGGTGTTCCCATGTATCTGCTGCCCTTGTCCTCCTAGATGGAAGTGGTCATTGTTTTAGAAAGTGCTTTCTAAGAATCTTTGGTAAACTGCTAAAGGGACCAAGGGATGTGGGGGAATGGGGGTGAGTTTGATGATCACTCATGATCAAACTGGATGGCGGAGCAGGTTTGAAGGGCTTACTGATGCTTCTATTTCCTATATTTCTATGAAATCTGCCATCCTTACCCGGTCTGGCCTACACGTGACTCCAGAGCCACAGAAACGTGGTTGACTCTCAACTGCCCTCCAGAGGCAACTGGGGATGGGCAATAATTGCTGGCCAACCAGTGACACCCCTGTCCCAGGAATGAATTAAAAAATCATTGAGTTATATACAGTGATAAATCTGTTTCCATTTTCAGTCTGTGCCAACTTTAGAGAAGTTTTTTAAAATATTTTTCCTACTTACCCTACTTATCTCTTTCCTCTCTTTACTTTTCTTCCTCTTGGCCAGATTTTCACAAACTAAAGTTGACTCTCATTAAGCACAACACACATCTCCCTGTTCCAGTTATAATAAACCTGTTCAGAGTAGATTCTGACATTAATACGACATGAATGTGGATTACAGGTTAAAATGAGTTCAGTTTAATCTGAATTCCAATAAATTCTGACTGATAGAAAGAGCAGCAATATCTGATAGATTTTCCCAGCACAACAGAATTTGTGTAAATTTTGACTGGAATGGATGATGTTTAATCATTTCTTCCACTAACTTCACTGTAATAAGGTTGTAATATGAAAAGAGAGAAATTCTCATGAATTTTAACCACTAATATAATTAACAGTTATCCATCCTGTAACACAATCCAGTTTGCTAAGAAAGATTATGGGCAGGATTTTACTGCCTCATTCCTCCTGAGATCAATGACGTTCCCATGGTCCTCCCCTCACCCTCCGCTCCGATTCCCGTGGCAGGGGGGACAGTAACATTCCAGCCTATAAATGTATACTTTCAATTGTTGGAGATAATTAAACTGAAAACACTTTCAACATCCCAACATTTAGCAAATAGAATTTCGACCCGTGCATTGTGAAGAATGGAGTTTTCTTATGTTTGTTATCGAATGTCGCTGGCAAGGCCCAACCTGCCCTTCAGAAGGTGGTGGTGAGCTGCCTTCCTGAATCACTGCAGTCCGTGTTGTGTAGGTACACCCACTGTGCTGTCTGAGCAGAACTATTATCCAGTGACAGCGAAGGAACAATGATGTATCTCAAAACCAGGATGGATGTTGGATTGGAGGGGAAGTTTCAGGTGGGGTGTTCCCTTGTACCTGCCGCCCTTGTCCTTCTAGGTGATAAAGGCCATGGATTGTGAAGGAGGTCTTGAAGGAACCTTGGTGAGTTTCTACATTCCATCTTGTGTAGGAGGATGCAAGTGTGAGTTGGTGGTGGAGGGAGTGAGGATTTACGGTGATGGATGCAGTACTAATTAACTGAGCTGCTTTGTCCTGGATGGTGTTGAGTTTCTCGAGGGTTGTTAGAGCTGTCCCCATCCAGACAAGTGGGGAGTATTCCATCATACCCCTGACTTGTGTCTTGTAGATAGCGGAAAGGCTTTGGGGAGTCAGGGAGTGAGTTCCTCTCCACAGAATTCCCAGCTCTGACCTGCTGTTGGATGTGACCATCTTCAGTAGTTGTGAATGGTGTTAAACATTGTGCAGTCACCGGGGAACATCCCCAATTCTGACCTTATGACAGAGGGAAGGTCAGTGATGAAGGAACTGAAGATGGATCTCAGATACCACCCTGGGGAACACCTGCAGTGGGTGTGTGTGTTTACTGTTGACACCATGTACGGCAACGCCCCTCCGAGTTAACTGAGCAAAGTGGAGAAAATCAAAATAGACAGAGAGGGAGCGAGAGGGAGAGAAAGGAGTTTGAGGATTTTGGACCAGCTGAGCTAGCAGCAGGGTGAGTGGTGTACACATCCTCAGAGTGGGAGGCTTTAGTGAAACGGGTGGCTGGCCCCTGTGAGATTGGAAATGTCTGGAGAATTCACAGTGGTGGAGAATTGGAGCTCTGATTGTCGAGGTGTGAAGCCAACTCCCACATCCACCAAGACCCCGTTCTGTGGCAGCGACTGAGTCTCAAGCACCAGCCGTTTATCACAGATAATATCATAGAATCCTTACAGTGCAGAAGGAGACCATTCAGCCCATCGAGTCTGCACTGCCCACAATCCCACCCAGGCCCTATCTTCATAACCATGCACATTTACCCCACCAATCACCCTGACACAAAGAAAACAATTTAACATGGTCAATCCACCAAAGTCGCACATCTTTGGACTGTGGGAGGAAACCGGATCGCCCGGAGGAAACCCACGCAGACACTGGGAGAACGTGCAAACTCCACACAGACAGTGGCCCGAGCCGGGATTTGAACCCAGGTTCCTGGCGCTGTGAGGTAGCCGTGCTAACCCACTGTGCCCCCCCCACCCCCATCGATGCTGTTTCCAGCCTGATAACATTAACATTGCTAACCTGCTTTGGTCACTGTCCCCAGTCCAGTCTCTGGGAAAGGCAGGATTGGGCAGGTTCGAATCGGGAAAGAGGTTTTTCACCCTCGCAGTCCCAAAACCCTCAAAACATCTCTATTTATGATTTAAAATGCACCCTCCCCCACCACTGCCCCCTGCCCCCATGCTCCCCCCCCTCACACAGCCCCCCACCCCCACATTGCCCTGTTCCCCCACACTCGGTCCACCCCCACACTCTCCCCACCCCCACACTCTCCCCACCCCCAGCCTCCCCCACCCTCACACTGCCCCCTACCCCCAACACTGCCCCCTGCCCCCATGCTTCCCCCTGCCCCCACGCTACCCTCCGTCCCCACACTCCCTCCCGCCCCCATGCTCCCCCATCCCCAAACCCCCTCCCCCCCACACTCTCCTCCATCTCCACACTCCCCCTCGCCCCCATATTCCCCCCGCCCCAACACTCCTCCCCACCCCCACACTCCCCCGCCCCCACATTTGCCCCGCCCCCTCACTCCCTCCAATCCCAATGCTCCCCCCACCCCCACACTCCCCTGCCCCCACACCCTCCCCGCCTCCACACTCCCCGCACACCCACACTCCCCGCACACCCACACTCCCCCCACACCCACACTCCCCCCACACCCACACTCCCCCCACACCCACACTCCCCCTACCCCCATCATCTCCCTGGCTGGATAGACTGGGACTTTTTCTTCTGGGGTGTAGGAGGCTGAGGGGTGATCTTATAGAGGTCTATAAAATAATGAAGGGCACAGATCAGCTAGATAGTCAATATCTTTTCCCAAAGGTAGGGGAGTCTCAAACTAGAGGGCAGAGGTTTAAGAGGGGAGAGATACAAAAGTGTCCAGAGGGGCAATTTTTTCACACAGAGGGTGGTGAGTGTCTGGGACAAGCTATCAGAGGCAGTAGTCGAGGTGGGTACAATTTTATCTTTTAAAAAGCATTTAGACAGTTACATGGGTAAGATGGGTATAGAGGGATATGGGCCAAACGTGGGCAATTGGGACTAGCTTAGTGGTAAAAACTGGGCAGCATGGACAAGTTGGGCCGAAGGGTCTGTTTCCGTAAACCTCTATCTCTCAGTTTTTCCAGTCCTGACGAATGGTCACTGGGTGAAACATGGGGCGAGGACCAGAAACTCCCACCCGAAACCAATAAACTTCGAGTGATCCATCAAATTTTCTATCTTGTCCGTTACGATTCTCACAGTGGGAGAATTCTGCTCTGTTGGACATTCCCAGAACTTTCTGCTTTTATTTAAAGTTTCTGCAATGGTGGAAAAATCTTCCAGGTTCAAACCAAATGAAAAATTCTTGCGTTATCACATCGCGCACACTCACACTCACACACACACACACACACACACACACACGCTCACACACACACACACTCACACACACTCACACACACACACACACACTCACACACACACACACACACGCTCACACACACACACACTCACACACACACACACTCGCCCTCACACTCACACACACACACACACACGCTCACACACACACACACTCACACACACACACACTCGCCCTCACACTCACACACTCACACACACCCTCACCTTCACACACTCACCCTCACACACACACACACACTCACACACACATACGCACACACACACACACACACATTCACCCTCACACACACACACACTCACACTCATACACACACACACACATACGCACACACACACACACACACTCACCCTCACACACACACTCACCCTCACACACACACACTCACACTCACACACTCACACACACCCTCACACACACCCTCACACTCACACACTCACATATACACATGCACACACACACTCACACACGCTCACACTCACACACTCACACTCACACACGCTTGCCCTCACACTCACACACACACACTCACCCTCACACTCATCCTCACACTCACACACGCTCACCCTCACACCCACTTTCACACACACTCACACACTCACACCCACTCACCCTCACACACACACACACTCCCGCTCACACTCACACTCACTCACACACTCACACACACTCACGCTCACACACACACACTCACGCTCACACTCACATTCACATTCACACACTCACCCTCACACTCACTCACACACTCATGCTCACCCTCACCCTCACACTCACACACACACACACTTGCATGTATATATGTATATACTCGTGTCTGCAAAGCACACCTACTGCAGTTAATTAAGACAGGAAGATGTGTCCAGCACACAAGCAATTTCTCAGGTTGTTAGAAATTATAAAATTAATCATTGGAGGAATTTATTTGCAATTTAAAAAACTGTAAAGAGAAAGTATCTGGAGGAAGGTGGCGGCAGTGAACGTTCCTTAATTAGGCCTCATTAAATGGGATGTATTCTGGAGTTTGAGCTTTTAGTTTCAGGATCAAGGGCAGGGAGGGATTTCATTTATTTGTTATGGTACAGTCAGACTCTCACACAAACACTGGGGGTGGCACAGTGGGTTAGCACTGCTGGCTCACAACGCCAGGGACCCGGGTTCAATTCCTGACTTCGGTCACTGTCTGTGCAGAGTCTGCATGTTCTCCCCATGTCTGCGTGGGTTTCCTCCGGGTGCTCCGGTTTCCTCCCATAGTCCAAAGATGTGCAAGTTAGGTGGATTGGCCATGCTAAATTGCTGCTTAGAGTCAGGGGGGCTAGCTAGGGTAAATACACGAGATTATACGGATAGGGCCTGGGTGGGATTGTGGTCAGTGCAGGCTTGATGGGCCAAATGGCCCCCTTCTGCACTGTAGGATTCTGTGATCTATCTGCCAGCTCAGCTCTGGCTGGTCGCGATGACACATGTCTGCGTGTCAGGGTGAGGGTCCCGTGGCGTCACTGACTTTGTTGCACTCTGGTGTCTGAGTCATCGGGTCAGAGAGGATTGTGATGCCCAGCACAGTCAAATAGCTATACTCACTGCCCACAAATGCAAACCAGCAGTCTTTTTTTAAGTTTATTTTGTTTATTAGTGTCACAAGAAGGCTTACATTAACACTGCAATGAAGTTACTGTGAAAATCCCTGAGTTGCCACACTCTGGTGCCTGTCCGGGTTACACTGAGGGGGAACTTATCACGGCCAATGCATCTAACCAGCACATCTTTCAGACTGTGGGAGGAAACCGGAGCACCCATAGGAAACCCATGCAGATACGGGGAGAAGGTGCAGACTCCACAGAGACAGTGACCCAAGATGGGAATCGAACCCGGGTCCCTGGCACTGCGAGGCAGCAGTGTTAACCCTCTGTGCCACTCCACCTGGGGAAGACACGGGTGACAGATTACCTGTGGAATAAAACCTGACTGGGCAGATTGGAAAAAAAAATGCATTTAACATAAAAAAAATTAAAATATCTTGATAACTGTTTGACTCACACACCAGTGGATAAAAACCTGGGGGAAGGCGGCATTATTTGGTCAACTAATTACTAATTACAAGACTGCAGTGCTGTAAAATAACCACAAATAGGACCACTGACAGCAAGCGCTTTCTCTCACGGTGCTGAATTAAACCACGGGAATTGACAGATCTAATTTGTGATTCTTATTCTAATTTTCCCTGATGACGCTCCTGGCTCTATACAACAAGTACACTCGGAATCCTAATGAACCCCACACATCAACCCAGGTTTAACAATAACCACTTCACACTCTTATCCAGGAGCCTGCGTAAAACAGGGTATTCTAACACTCAGCAACCTTGGGAGTGGCACAGTGATTAGCACAGCGCCAGGGACCCGGGTTCGATTCCCGACTTGGATCAATGCCTGCGTGGAGTCTGCATGTTCTCCCTGTGTCTGTGTGGGTTTCCCCCAGGTGAATCATAGAATCATAGAGTCCCTACAGTACAGAAGGAGGCCACTCGGCCCATCGAGTCTGCACTGACTACAATCCCACCCAGGCCTTATTCCCGCTACCCCACCTATCTACTCTGCCAATTCCCCTGACATTAGGGTCCATTTAGCACGGCCAATGCACCTAACCTGGACTTCCTTGGAGTGTGGGAGGAAACCAGAGCACCCAGAGGAAACCCACGCAGACACGGGGAGAACATGCAAACTCCACGCAGTCAGTGACCCAAGACGGGAATTGAACCTGGGTCCCTGGCGCTGTGAGGCAGTAGTGCTAACCAGGTGCTCCGGTTTCCTCCCACGGATGTGCTGGTTAGGGTGCATTGGCCGTGCTAAATTCTCCCTCAATGTACCCCAAACAGGAGCCAGGGTGTGGTGACTAGGGGATTTTCACAGTAACTTCATTGCAGTGTTAATGTAAGTCAACTTGTGACACTAATAAATAAACTTTAAATTTTTATCTCAACCCAGACATTTCACCAAACCCACCCCCCCAACAACTTCCCCTCCCACCCCCTCCACCTCCACAACCTGTCCCCTCCTTGTTCACTACAATGCTCACCCATTGGGTGAGGTTAGCATTTGTGAATGGACCACTTTCCCATTGAGCCGAATGACTGCCAGTCTGCAAGAGGGTCAGGACAGAATCCTGCTGCAGTCCTTGCTTTCCTATTTCCAGTTTCTTGTTTAAATTTAGCAGCAAGGAAATTCGGAGAAAAGCAGTTTCCATTTTAAACCCCCAGTAAAACAATGTTAGCACCATTGGACTGAAGTACAAATTGTAATGATTAGCACAGTTCACACGTCCCATTGTTAGCGAGCTGGGCAGTGGGTCAGAAGGTAATGTACGCTTTCATGGTTACAGCTGTTTTGGCAGTAAAGATCTATTTATAGTGTATTTGGATGGATTGTACACTGCTCTGTACTGACTGTTAATATTAATATTTAAACTAACACATCACCACCATTGGATTTCAGAGCACAGATATTGCACAATCAGATGGAAATGTAAAATGGTTGATGCTAAAAGATAATTATGCAGGGAAGTGGTCCAAATGATCTACTGCAATTATTTATAAACAATATCAGTAACATCACAGGGGTCATTACAGAGGCACCTATGCGTGAGTCTCGAGTCTGGCGCGGTGGCACAGTGGTTAGCACTGCTGCCTCACAGCTCCAAGGGACCCAGGTTCAATTCCCGGCTTCAGTCATTGTCTGTGTGGAGTCTGCATGTTCTCCCCGTGTCTGCTTGGGTTCCCTCAACCACCAAAAGGCGTGCTGGTTAGGGTGCCTTGGCCATGCTAAATTCTCCCTCAGTGTAACCTGGACAGGCACCGGAGTTTGGGGACTGGGGGATTTTCAGAGTAACTTCATTACAGTGTTAATGTAAACCAAATTGTGACGTTAATAGATAAACTTTAACAAGGCACAACAACCAATGAGAAGAGTGTGAAAAGAGTGTGACAGAGCCGCAAAGTTAACTCTGTTTGCCTCTGTCTCTCCAGAGATGCTGTTTGAACTGAATATTTCCAGCATTTTCTGGTTGTATTTAGCATTATGCATCTGTTAGCAGAATTGGTAACATTTCTTTTCAATCATTCACAGGAAAATTAGTGTCATACAATCATAGAGTCTGCAGCACAGAGACAGGCCCTTCAGCCCAAACTGGTCTGTGCTGACCAAAATGGCCATCTACACTAACCCCATTTGCCTGTATTTGACCCATATCCCTCTAAACCTTTCCTCTCCATGTATCTGTCCAAATGCCTTCTAAATGTTGTCAATGTCCCTGCCTCAACCACTTCCTCAGGCAGCTCATTCCACACACGTACCACCCTCTGTGTAAAAGAGATGCTCCTCAGGGCAGCATAGGCAAGTTGGGCCGAAGGGCCTGTTCCCATGCTGTAAACCTCTCTGACTCAGGTTCCAAACAGCAAAGAAAATTACAGCACAGGAACAGGCCCTTCGGTCCCTCCAAGCCTGCACAGACCATGCTGCCCGACTGAACTAAAACCCCCTACCCTTCCAGGGGCCATATCCCTCTATTCCCATCCTATTCATGGATTTGTTAAGATGCCCCTTAAATGTCACGATTGTATCTGCTTCCACTACCTCCCCTGGCAGAGAGTCCCAAGCATCCACCACCCTCTGTGTAAGAAACTTGCCTCGTGCATCTTTAAACTTTGCCCCTCGCATCTTAAATCTATGCCCCCCTGCTAACTGACTCTTCCACCCTGGGAAAAAGCTTCTGACTATCCACTCTGTCCATGCCTCTCATAATCTTGTAGATTTCTATCTGGTCTCCCCTCAACCTCTGCCGTTCCAATAAGAACAGACCAAGCTTCTCCAACCTCTCCTCATAGCTAATGCCCTCCATACCAGGCAACATCCTGGTAAATCTTTTCTGTCCCCTCTCCAAAGCCTCCACATCCTTCTGGTAGTGTGGCGACCAGAATTGAAGACTATATTCCAAGTGCTGCCTAATTAAGGTTCAACATAAGCTGCAACATGACTTGCCAATTTTTAAACTCAATACCCCGGCCGATGAAGGCAAGCATGCCGTATGCCTTCTTGACTACCTTCTCCACCTGCATTGCCAATTTCAGTGACCTGTGTACCTGTACACCAAGATCCTTCTGCCTATTAATACTCTTAAGGGTTCTGCCATTTACTGTATATTTCTTTCTGTATTAGACCTTCCAAAATGCATTATCTCACATTTGTCCAGATTAAACTCCATCTGCTATTTCTCTACCCAAGTCTCCACCTGATCTATATTCTGCTGTATCCTCTGATGGTCCTCATCACTATCCACAAATCCACTCATCTTTGTGTCATTCGCAAACTTGCTAATCAAACAAGTTACATTTTCTTCCAAATCATTTATATATATTACAAACAGCAAAGGTCCCAGCACTGATCCCTGAGGAACACCACTTATCACAGCCCTCCATTCAGAAACACACCCTTCCATTGCTACCCTCTGTCTTTCTTGACCGAGCCAGTTCAGTATCCACCTTGCCAGTTCACCTCTGATCTCGTGCGACTTCACCTTCTGTACCAGTCTGCCATGAGGGACCTTGTCAAAGGCCTTACTGAAGTCCGCGTAGACAACATCCACTGCCCTACCCTCATCAATCGTCCTCGTCACTTCCTCAACAAACTCGATCAAATTTGTGGGACATGGCCTCCCCTTCACAAAACCATGTTGCCTCTCACTAATACGTCCACTTATTTCCAAGTGGGAGTAAATTCTGTCTTGAAGATTCCTCTCCAATAATTTCCCTACCACTGATGTAAGGCTCACCGGCCTGTAATTACCTGGATAATTTTTGCTACTCTTCTTAAACAAAGGAACAACATCAGCTATTCAAAACAAGATTGTCTATTCTCTTTAATTCTTTCCTCTCTTATCTTAACCCTATGCCTTCTAATTCTCGATTCTCCAATCCTGAGTGCGTAGGGGTGAGTTTTCCTATTCCACTTGCCACAGGAATGGAGCGGGCGAGGGTGGACCTTGGGAAGGTGACCTTGGGTGGGATTTTCCAGTTTTGGGGCAAGCGCAGCTGGAAAATCCCAGTCATAGAGTCACACAGCGCAGAAAAGGCCCTTCGGCCCATCAAGTCTGCATAGACAATAACTTTATTTATTCCTTCATGGGACATGGGCACCATTGGCTGGCCAGCATTTATTACCCATCCCTATTTGTCCTTGAGAACTACCACTAAAGACGCATTAATCCCATTTTCCTGTGCTTGTCCCATATCCTTGAATATTAGGATATCTCAAGTGCTCATCCAAATATTTTTTAAAGGTTGTAAGGTTTACCGGCCCCCACTCCCTTCCCAGGCAGCGCATTCCAGATTCACACCATCCTCCAAATGTTTTTTATTCTCAAATTCCCTCTGAATCTCCTAAAACTCTGCTCCCTCATGATTGACCCCTCAACCCAGGGGAACAGCTGCTCCCTACTCACCCTATCCCTACCCCTCATAATCTTACACACCTCAATCATGTATCCCCTCAGCCTTCTCTACTCTAGAGAAAACAATCCAAGCTTGTCCAGTCTCTCCTGATAGCTCAAACGTTCCATCCCAGGCAGTATCCTGGTGAATCTCCTCTGTACCCTCTCTGGTACAATCACATCCTTCCTATAGTGAGGTGACCAGAACTATAAATAGTACTCTAGCTGTAGCCTCAACAATCTGAAATCCAGGTTATGTAATAAAATTGAAGATTAAAATTAAGGATGACATGAAGATTGATGGAGTTGCTGATAATGCCTGGGATTGTCAGAGGGTAAAACAAGATATAGGTAGATTGGAGACTTGGGCACAGAAATAGCAGATGGAGTTTAATCCGGATAAATGTGAGATGATGCATTTTGGAGGGTCGAATTTAGGTGTGAATTATACTGTAAACGGCAGAACTCTTAAGAACATACAGAGGGATCTGGGCGTGCAGGTCCACAGATCCCTAAAAGTGGCAACACAGGTGGCCAAGGTGATTAAGAAGGCATATGGCACGCTTGCCTTCATCAGTCGGGGCACTGAGTACAAGAGTTGGAAAATCATGTTGCAGCTATATAAAACCTTGGTTAGGCCACATTTGGAGTATTGTGTGTAGTTCTGGTCACCACACTACCAGGAGGATATGGAAGCTTTGGAGAGAGAGCAAAGAAAGTTCACCCGGATGTTGCCTGGTCTCGAGGGTGTTGGCTGTGAGGAGAGGTTGAATAAACTGGGATTGTTTTCACTGGAAAGACAGAGGCTGAGGGGAGACCTGATAGAGGTCTACAAAATGATGAGAGGCACAGACAGGGTGGATAGTCAGAGGCTTTTTCCCAGGGTGGGAGTGTCACTTACACGGGGGGGGCACAGGTTCAAGGTGAGAGGGGGAAAGTTTAAGGGAGATGTACAGGGCAGGTTTCTCACACAGAGAGCGGTGGGTGCCTGGAACGCACTGCCAGAGGAGGGGGTGGAAGTGGGAACATTAGCAACATTTAAGAGGCATCTGGATGAGTACATGAATAGGGAGGGAATAGAGGGATACGGACTGGGTGAGGGCAGAATGTTTTTCAGTTTAGTTAGAGCACCATGATCGGCATGGGTTTGGAGAGCCAAAGGGCCTGTTCCCCATCAAACACTCCCAGGACAGGTACAGCACGGGGTTAGATACAGAGTAAAGCTCCCTCTACACTGTCCCCCATCAAACACTCCCAGGACAGGTACAGCACGGGGTTAGATACAGAGTAAAGCTCCCTCTACACTGTCCCCCCATCAAACACTCCCAGGACAGGTACAGCACGGGATTAGATACAGAGTAAAGCTCCCTCTACACTGTCCCAGTCAAATGTTATGAAGAGTGGGACAATGTACAGACTTTTTATTTTGCTCTTCTGGCTTTGGTTGTGTTTGACAATCTCACCCAGGTCCTGAAATGGGAGATTTCTCTTGCCTGAGCACGAACATTCTTAAATTTGAGAAATGCGGTGATTTATGTGAATGGAAAGCTTTGTATTATTTTTCTGCAGGACCTGATTGTTGTTCTAAAAAAAACAGCAAGCTTCCAGACTGAGAGCGCCTCCTTCCCTGCAGTTAATTAAAAACATGTTTACAAATAGATTTGCTGGAGTATTCGGTATGGAAAATGTAACAGAACAATCGACGTGTTAAATATAACGGAACTATCCCTGTGTAAATGTAACAAAGTAATCCATGCGTTAAGTATAAGCGGGCAATCTGTGTGTGTTAAATTGGTGCCACTCGGAACCAGCAACAAATCCCTCAGAATCTTATTTATGAATAAAAATTTGCATTGGAAAATTAGATTCAACCTTGTGTGAGAACTCCCACGGTGAAGCGCTGACTCCTGGGAGACTGAGATGGAGACTGATTATTAAAAAGGGAGGCCATGCTGTTAATTAGAAGGAAAGGGGTCACAGGGAAATCACACACTCCATCTGCATCAAATCTTTAGTCATTTCTTAAAATTAATTTTGAGCCCATGGGCATCACAGCGGCACAGCGGCTGCCTCACAGCGCCAGGGACCCGGGTTCAATGGAGTTTGGAGAACAATGTTGGTAAATGTGAGGTCATCCATTTTGGTCGGAATAACAGCAAAATGGACTATTATTTAAATGGTAAAAAATTGCAGCATGCTGCTGTGCAGAGGGACCTGGGTGTCCTTGTGCAGGAATCACAAGGAGTTGGTTTGCAGGTGCAGCAGGTAATTAAGAAGCAAATGGAATTTTGTTTCTTTGCTAGAGGGATGGAGTTTAAAAACAGTGAGGTTATGTTACAGCTGTATAAGGTGCTGGTGAGGCCACACCTGGAATACTGTGTACAGTTTTGGTCTCCTTACTTGAGAAAGGATATACTGGCACTGGAGGGGGTGCAGAGGAGATTCACTCGGTTGATTCTGGAGTTGAGAGGGTTGGCTTGTGAGGAGAGACTGAGTAGACTGGGGATATACTCATTGGAATTCGGAAGAATGAGGGGAGATCTTATAGAAACATCTAAGATTATGAAGAGAATAGATAAGATAGAAGCAGGGAAGTTGTTTCCACTGGCGGGTGAAACTAGAACTAGGGGGCATAGCCTCAAAATAAGGGGGAGCAGGTTTAGGACTGAGTTGAGGAGGAACTTCTTCACACAAACGGTTGTGAATCTGTGAAATTCCCTGCCCAGTTGAGGCTCCCTCACTGAATGTTTTTAAGGCAAGGATAGATACATTTTTGAACAGTAAAGGAATTAAGGGTTATGGTGAGTGGGTGGGTAAGTGGAGCTGAGTCCACAAAAAGATCAGCCATGATCTTATTGAATGGCGGAGCAGGCTCGAGGGGCCAGATGGCCGACTCCTGCTCCTAGTTCTTATGTTCTTATGTCCAATTCCCAGCTCGAGTCATTGTCTGTGTGGACTTTGCATGTTCTCTTCATGTCTACGTGGTTTTCCTCCCACAATCCAAAGATGTGTGGGCTGGTTGGATTGGCCATGCTAAATTGACCCAAAGCAGCATGATAGTATAATGGTTATCACTGCTGTCTCACAGCGCCAGGGACCTGGATTTGATTCCTGGCTTGGGTCATTGTCTGTGTGGAGTCTGCATGTTCTCCCCGTCTCTGCGTGGGTTTTCTCTGGGTGCTCCGGTTTCCTCCCACAGTCTGAAAGACGTGCTGGTTAGGGTGCATTGGACCATGCTAAATTCTCCCTCAGTGTATCTGAACAGGCGCCGGAGTGTGGTGACTAGGGGATTTTCACAGTAACTTCATTGCAGTGTTAATGTAAGCCCACTTGTGACTGTAATAAATAAACTTTATCATGGTGAAGATTGCTAGGTTCTGGTAGTTGGAATACTTTCCACTATGGATGCAGTCTTGACCACCCTTGGGCAAGGCCTGGCATGACAGGAATATACCCAATGTCTCTTTGCCAACACTACCCTGAGTCTGTGAGGTTTTTCTCCAGTTTCACATGTTGGGCATCCATTCATTTCCCAAATGTCAGCACCAGCTCAATATGCAGCAATCATCCCACTTAAAGGATTGTGTCAATGACTCTGTGTTACAGAATCATAGAATCCCTACAGTGCAGAAGGAGGCCATTTGGCCCATTGAGTCTGCACCCACAACAATCCCATCCAGGCCCTATCCCTGTAACCCCATGCATTTACCCTAGCCAATTTCTCCCTGACACTAAGGGGCAATGTAGCATGGCCAATCCACTGTGGACTGACCATCTGAAATTGCCCCTGGTTGTCAGGGGGACTAGCTGGGGTAAATGTATGTGTCCCTCTCAAGGACCTGAGTCCAAAAAAACAACTCTGATATTCCAGGGAAGTACTGAGGGAGGCAGAGATGCTGGCTGGAATTTTATTGGCCATTCACATCACTGCAAGACAGGATGGAGAATTTGGCACTCATCTAAATCTCGGTTCACTGCAGCGGGACTGGAGAATCCTGCCGGTGCGAAAAACTGGAAAATTCTGTCTCCTATCCTTCAGCTGACACAGGGGACTGTTCCATTTCAGGCTGATATAAAAAATCCCGTAATGAAGAAAATCTGGGAAGTTCTCCCCTGTATCCTGTCAATATTTACCTTCACGCCAACAAAACAGATCATCTCGTCATTATCATGCGGCTGTTGGTGGGACCTTGTTGTGCACACATAGCTGTGGGGTTTTTCTCCCACATTACCACAGTGATTACACTTTGAGAGCACCTAATTGGCTGCAAGGCATTCTGGGGCATCATGAAGTTGTTGACGGCGCTATACAAATGCAAGTTTTTCATTCTTTAGTCATATTGTAGCCTTGTAAAAGCAGCAAACTGGGGATGGGCAACAATGCTGCTAAGATGGCCGTATCCCACACAAAAAAAATATAATTATATAATTTAACAGAGGAGGAATAAATTACAGTCCAAAGAAGGAGAGAGTTTGTGGGGTAATGGTTCAGTAGATTTTAGGAAGTGTATTAAAATGGGATTGGAGAGGATTAGGGAGGACAGTCCTGTAGCTGCAGATCTCCTCAGTCTGTGTTTGAAGGGTTTGTGTGCTTGGAGAAGGTTACCGAGATGAAGGGTGGGCAATGGCCTTGAAGGGGTTTAAACATGGGGATTATGAACTGGAGCTGTGACGAACAGGAAGGAAAGGCCATTTACTGACAATGTCTGGGCCATTTTGTGCTGTGGGACTTTCTCTTGCACAGAGTTGGATTAAAGCTGTCAAAACCTTTGCATTGACTTGATTTCAAATTCCAGATAAAGGTGAAACATCTAACTCACAAAATCATTCAGCCACTCAGAGGTTCCTGACTCCAGCACATAAACAACAACTGTTCATAAAATTACTGTTGGAAAACCCCATCTGGGTCACTAATGTCCTTCAGGGAAGGAAATCTGCCGTCCTTACCTGGTCTGGCCTACATGTGACTCCAGAGCCACAGAAAGGGGCGACACAGAGTCACAATGGTTAGCACTGCTGCCTCACAGTGCCAGGGACCCGGATTCAATTCTGGCCTCAGGTCACTGTCTGTGTAGAGTGTGCATGTTCTCCCCGTGTCTGCGTGGGTTTCCTCTGGGTGCTCTAGTTTCCTCCCACAGTTCAAAGATGTGAGGATGAAGTGGATTGGCTGTGCTAAATTGCCCCTTAGTGTCAGGGGGACTAGCTAGGGTAATTGCGTGGGGTTATGGGGATAGTGGTATTATTGCTAGACTATTAATCCAGAAACTCAGCGAATGTTCTGGGGACCCGGGTTCGAATCCCACCACGGCAGATGGTGAAATTTGAATTCAATAAAAAATATCTGGAGTTAAGAATCTACTGACGACCATGAAACCATTGTCTATTGTCTGTTTCTGTTCTTGGTTCTGTGAACTATAAACTGCCGTACCCCTCGTACCAGAAAGACCAATAAATACCAACAGAATTTACCCTGTATTCCCACCAAACCAGACCAGGGGAGAGTTTTACATTCCGATCCTCAATACCATCCTATTCTCAGCTCGGATTGGTTTCCAAACATTCAGATAGTAGAGAGCTTCAGAATGCAGTTGAAGTCTTTGGGAAAATGTAGGTGATATTAAATTGTGAAGTAGAGTGGATTGATTCAGTTCATTCACTGGCGCGTTTACATTTGATCCGGATTAGAGAGCGTGGCATCATATAATTCACACAAGACCCCAGCTCCTCCCCCACCCTCCACACCCCCACACCCCAACCCCCACCCCCACTCTCCTCGCAAACTGTCCATTTCCAATGATCTATGAAGAAACAACCTCCGTGGTCATTGGTCAGAACATTGAATACAGGAGTTAGGATGTCTTGTTGAAGTTGTACAAGACATTGGTAAGGTCACACTTGGAATACTGTGTACAGTTCTGGTCACCCTGTTATAGAAAGGATATTATTAAACTAGAAAGAGTGCAGAAAAGATTTATGAGGATGCTACTGGGACTTGATGGATTGAGTTATAAGGACAGGTTGCATAGACTGGGACTTTTTTCTCTGGAGCGTAGGAGGCTGAGGGGTGATCATATAGAGGTGTATAAAATAAATGAGGGGCATAGATCAGCGAGATAGTCAATGTCTTTTCCCAAAGGTAGGGGAGTCTAAAACTAGAGGGCATAGGTTTAAGGTGAGAAGGGAGAGATACAAAAGTGTGCAGAGGGGTAATTTTTTCACACAGAGGGTGGTGAGTGTCTGGAACAAGCTGCCAGAGGTAGTAGTAGAGGTGGGTACAATTTTGTCATTTAAAAAGCATTTAGGCAGTTCCATGGGTAAATTGGGTATAGAGGGATATGGGCCAAATGCAGGCAACTGGGATTAGCTTAGAGGTTTAAAAAAATGGGCGGCATTGACAAGTTGGGCCGAAGAGCCTGTTTCCATGCTGTAAATCTCTATGACTCTACGAGATACTGGTTAAGCCAGCATCTATTGTCCAGCACTAATCACTGGCTTCTCGAATCGCTGCAGTCCACCTGGTGTAGGTACACCTACAGTGCTGTCAGGGAGGGAGCTTGAGGGTTTGGCCCAGCAATTGTAAAGGAATGGCATTGTTCACGTCCACATGGTATGTGGTTTGGAGGGGATCTTGCAGATGGAGGTGTTCCCCATGCGTTTACTGCTCTTGTCATTACAGGTAGTGTTAGAATATAACCAGTGACAACTTTGTATTGGATGTAATGTGACCAATGAGAACAAGCTGTAAGTGTCAGCTGACCCAGTAAACTGTGGAACTAATTCCAGAATGATGTGATGGTCAGCTGACTCACTATAAATAAAAACTTGGAAATTGTGCAGGAACTTGGAGTGGCCCAGGGTGAGGCCCCAAGTTTGGAGTAATGATGTTTCTTTATTAAACCCATTCTTTGATTTATTAGTTGGTGTAAATTTTGTTATATTTTTATTGTCTGTATTTGAAGAGTTCCTTCTGAAGAGACAGGATGTAAAGGTCAGCAGTTTGGAAGGTGCTGTTGAAGGAGTCTCGGTGGGTTGTTGTGGTGAATCTTGTAGATTCTGCTGCCACTGTGTGTCAGTGGTGAAGGGAGTGAGTGATTAAAGTGATAGATACAATTCCAATTGGGGGACTGCTTTGTCCTGGGTGGTTTGATTTGGTTATTATTGTCACATGTATTTGCATACAGTGAGAAGTACTGTTCCTTGCACACTATACAGATGAAGCATACTGTTCATAGAAAAGGAAAGGAGAGGGTACAGAATGTAGTGTTACAGTCATAGCTAGGGTGTAGAGAAAGATCAACTTAATGTAAGGTAGGTCCATTCAAAAGTCTGATGGTAGCAGGGAAGAAGCTGTTCTTGAGTCAGTCGGTACGTGACCTTGGATTTTTGTCTCTTTTTCCTGATGAAGAATGTGAAAGAGGGAATGTGTGGAGTATGTGCGGTCCTTGATTATTCTGGCTGCTTTGCTGAGGCAGCGGGAAGTGTAGACAGAGTCAGTGGATGGGGGGTTGGTTTGTGTGATGAACCGGGCTTCATTCACAACCTTTTTTTTTGATGGTGTGGAGCTTCTTGAGTGTTGTTGGAGCTGCACTCATTCAGGCAGGTGGGGGGTATTCCATCACACCCCCTGGCTTGTGCCTGGTAGGTGGTGAACAAGCTGTGGGGAGTCAGGAAGTGGGTTACTCACCACTCTCTGCATGAGTAAATGTTTTTATCAATCCCCTGCTAAACTCCTTAGTTAATATTTATAATAAAACCTATTTCTGAAGAGAAGAGATATCACATCAACACAAAAAAAAACAACTCTGAAAGATAAATAAAACTCAATCCTAATACTAACTTCATGGCAGATCCTGGAATGTCAGGATTGCTAAAGAAACGAAACAATGAAAGGATTTACTCTCAAATGGTGAAGCATCATTAACCTGTCAAAACAACTTGACTAATTTGTGAAATCTCTCTCAATCTATCTGTAAAACATTCCTCCTAATTGCATGATTAACTATTTGTGTGGAGGTCTGAACTTTATAGCCAGTGCAATATTAGCTGTCAATTCGGTTTTAGCGTGGAGGTTTTAATTTTGAATTAATTCAGATGCAACAAAGAATTCCCTTTACATCTTAGCAATGCCATAATTTCCACTTATCCTTTATTTCTCATCTTCCTGAGAACCAGGCTGAACAGTTTAGTATCTGCAGGCTTAATACTCACACTAGGCCCTTAAATCCAGCTGACTCCTACTTAATTAAAGGTTCTTAACAAATCTAAATCCTTTAAGTGCTGGTTTCTATTTGTGTTGCCGGGTCTCTCCGCATTGCCTTTTCCATTCATTCCTCTGGCTTCACTTCCCTTGGCAACAGCAGTGGATTAGTAGGCCTGAGGCTTCAGGTTAGACCCTTCAGGATGCAATACCAAGTGATTAAGCTCTCAATGACTGTTCTTTCTGAAAACATAGACCTTTATTTTCCGTGGTTTTTTCATTTTGCTACTTGCTCATGATGTAGAGAGACAGACTCTCCCTAACTGTTAGAAACTCACTGGTGCAGATTCTAATATAACACCAGCAATTTAAAAGCCTTCCTGAGTTATGTTGTCACGTAGAGACATCTGACCTTGAGTTGTTAATAAAAATGTGGTGAATTAGCAATTAGTGCTACACATGATGGGATATGGAATCAAATGGAAAATTGAATAATATATTTTAAGAATAAGGTTTGTAAGAAGGATGACTCATTTGCCTTGAGTTGAAATAAGAACGGTTTACCAGGCTGATTCCTGGGATGGCAGGTCTGTCATATGAGGAGAGATTGAGTCGGTTAGGATTATATTCACTGGAGTTTAGAAGAGTGAGAGGGAATCTCATGGAAACTTATAAAATTCTAACAGGGTTAGACAGGGTAGATTCAGAAAGAATGTTCCTGATGGTGGGGGGGTCCAGAACTAGGGGTCATAGTTTGAGGATAAGGGGTAAAGCTTTTAGAACTGAGGTGAGGAGACATTTCTTCACCCAGAGGGTGGGGAATGTGTGGAATTCACTCCCACTGAATATGGATGAGGCCCAAAAGTTGAGATTTCAAGAAGAAATTAGATATAGCTCTTGGGGTGGAGTGGGGGGAGGGGGGTGTTGGGATTGGGGATGGGGGTGGTGGAGGGGGGTTCAGGATATTGAATTCGATGGTTGGCCATGATGAAAAAGAATGGCGGAACAGGCTGGATGGACCGAATGATCTCCTCCTACTTCTAGTTTCTATGTTTCTATCTGCTTCTGGGTTCTCCACTGTTGTCTATCGTCTTCACTGATTCATGAACAGATTGGGATTTGTACAGTTCTACGCTCTATAAGACTGGTCTTGGTGACAATCAAATAACACTTACACCGTTCACTCGCTGTACAATCGTGTTGCTGAAGTTGGGCGCTGTATGAAACTGGGGTCTCGGATAAACAGCAGAATTTGGAACCTTTATAGAACTTGCTAAGCTGCATTGGGTGCCCCTCAGGAAAGAAGATTTCTAAATATTTGGACCCTTAAACAGTCCAGGCTGCCATGTTGTCATTCCTTTGTTGTCAGTCCCGCCCACCCCCTTATCCCCCAAGTGTCCAGAAGAGAGCAGGACATAACCCTCAGCTAGATGGAAACTAAGGATCTGAGTTTCAGCTGGGTGACCTACAGGGGAGGTGGTAACCGTGCTGATGTTTAAGGTACCTTGTCCTTTATCCATTGGTCAGACCAGATAGAGAGATGATTGAGACTGGGTAAGGAACCAACCCCAACAAAGGCTGTGTATATCGGTGTGAGATGGGGCAGAGTTGGAGGGGGCAGTACTTTATTCAGCTGCTGCTTTATTCAGATGGACGCTGGGCTGGAGGGGGAGGAAAATTAAGGCAAGAGTTTCTCAACACTTCAACTTGAGGACAGAGTGCCGTTATCACAATCTGTTCCGTGTTGTGTATAATTTCTCTCCAATTAGTTCATACATCTTATCTAAACTGTTTCTTAATAAAACATCCTTAAATTATTTACTGCCCATGACCCCTAAATCTCACACCGTGTCTGAGCTATCTCGCAAGAGGCTACCCTGATCAGATCATTGCGTGGCGTGTATCACACTCTCTCACGAGTGGGCTAAGGCTGCGACTTCCAGAGCTGATGAGTATTGTCACTGGGTTAGTAATTCAGAGAGTCGGGATAATCTTCAGGGGACACGGGTTCGAATCCCACCACAGCAGATGGTGGAATTTAAATTCAGTAAAAGAAAATCAGGAATTAAAAGTCTACTGATGGCCATGAAACCATTGTCGATTATCGTAAAAACCCATCTGGGTCACTCACGTCCTTTAGGGAAGGAAATCTGCCGTCCTTACCCGGTCTGGCCTACTCCAGACCCACACCAAAGTGGTTGACACTCTTTGAAATGGCCAGGTGAGACATTGAGTTCAAAGGGCAATTAAGGATGGGTAATAAATGCTGGCCCAGCAATGCTGGCATCCTGTGAATGAATAAAACGTAGATCATATGGACAGAGATTGTAGAAACCCAGGGTGGAAGAGTCAATCACCAGGGGAATGAATCTCTGAACAGATAAAGCTCCTACCCAGGTGTAGCCAAGATGCCAACCAACTGGATGGTGATTGGGATGTTGAGGGCTGAAGTGTCAGTCAAAATCCTTGATGTCAGAACCTTTTGACTCAGACGAATACAATTAACTGAACAAATGTATCTGATAACGGATCAAAGCCTAAAACTAAAACTTAATTTTAAATGCCAAAGATTAAAGTTAACACGAAAGATTAAAATACTAAATATTGATCCTAAAGTATAATGCCTGATCTGCTGTATTATACAGAGGAATCTACCAAAGAGACAAAGAGGCAAGAATAAATTGTACAGCAAGAAGCTCAAGTCTATTCTTAAAATGTCACCAGTTCCTTTGAGAAAAGAGTAATTTTACTGATGTTTCAACAACTGTTATTGCTGCTGTCATTAAATTGGTTGACTTTATAGCTTCCTGTACCACACTGTAGGGCAGTACAGATCCTGATAGCATTACAGTTCAGACCAGCAACCTTTTAGGATTACACTACAGATACCTGATCAACACTCCCAGCCATCACTACCATCTTTTCACAAGAATTATTAAGAACAGGAAATGCTTTTAAGGCCCAATAGGATGTCCCTTTTGCTGAGTTCTACCCTATATACCTACCCTTCATCTTGTCTCTCAACAACGCCCAGCCAAGAGAAGAACATAGGTATTGGGAGCAGAAGTAGACCACTCAGCCTTTCAAGCTCCCTCTACCATTCAGTAAGATCTTGGCTGATCTATTCTGATGGAGGCTAAGGAAATTTGGTATGTCTGCTACGACTCTCACCAACTTTTACAGATACCCCATAGAAAGCATTCTTTCTGGTTGTATCACAGCTCGGTATGGGCTCCTGCTGTGCCCAAGACCGCAAGGAACTACAAAAGGGATGTGAACGTAGCCCAGTCCATCACGCAAACCAGCCTTCCATCCATTGACTCTGTCTACACTCCACACTGCCTCAGCAAAGCAGCCAGCATAATTAAGGACCCCACACACCCTGGACATTCTCTCTTCCACCTTTTTCCTTCGGGAAAAAGATACAAAAGCCAAGATCATGTACCAACTGCCTCAAGAACAGCGTCTTCCCTGCTGCCATCAAATTTCTGATCGGACCTACCTCGCATTGAGTTGATCTTTCTCTACACCCTAGCTATGACTGTAACACTACATTCTGTACCGTCTCCTTTCCTTCTCTATGAATGGTATGCTTTGTCTATAATGTGCAAGAAACAATACTTTTCCCTGTATGTTAATCCATGTGACAATAATAAATCAAATCATATCCCCCAAACACCCCTCCCTTCAGGAATGTGTCGAGTTCCCTCCTGAACTCCTTCAAACTGCTTCAGCAATCTTCTCTGAATTCAAGGACATCTTTTTGCAGGGAAATGCACCTTTTCCCTCTGAACCTCATTTGTAATTTGTATTTGAATCTTTCACTGTAGGAAACAATCCAATCAAATTCCTTTCATAATCTTAGGATTCAGTGAATTCCGCTCAAGGCCCCTTTTTTCCAAATAAATCTTTCTGTCAGAGTTGAATTAGTCCTGGTTCTGGAGATCCGCTGGCTTCTGTCAATCAAGGCATTGTCACATTAACCATTTGGAAAGAACAAAGACAATTCCAGCACAGGAACAGGCCCTTCGGCCCTTCCAAGCCTGCACTGACCCGTGCTGCCCCCGACTGAACTAAAACCCCCTACCCTTCCGGGGACCATATCCCTCTATTCCCATCCTATTCATGTACTTGTCCACACACCCCTTAAAAGTCACTGCCGTATCTGCTTCCACTCCCTCCCCCGGCACCCACCACTCTCTGTGTAAGAATCTGCCTCATACATCTCTTTTAAAACTTGCCCCTCGCACCTTAAACCTGTGCCCCCTTCCACCCTGGGAAAAGGCTTCTGACTATCCATGCCTTTCCTAATCTTAGAATCCTACAGTGCAGAAAGAGGCCATTCAGCCCATTGAGTCTGCACCAACCACAATCCCACCCAGATCCTACCCCCCGTATCCCTACATATTTACCCACTAATCCCTCTAACCTACACATCTCAGGACACTAAGGGATTATTTTAGCATGGCCAGTGCACCCTAACCTGCACATCTTTGGAGTGTGGGAGGAAACCAGAGCACCTGGAGGAAACCCTCACAGACATGAGGAGAATGTACAAACTCCACCCAGACAGTGACCCGAGCTGGGAATCGAACCCGGGTCCCTGGATCTGTGAATCAGCAGTGCTAACCACTGTGCTACCGTGCCGCCCCCTAATCTTGTAGACTTCTATCAAGTCTCCCCTAGTAACTATGTGAAATGGTGCCGAGTTAGTCGCAGTGGCACTGGTACATTAAATCTGGAATACTAGAATGCAAGGTTCAGCTCCTTCATGTTCACAATGAAATTGGGATGTTCTTAAAACCAGGAGGGGATATTTCTCAAGAATGTCCACAAGACGGGAGTGGCTGAGAGGACAGCTGCAGAATCATTAAGTCTGTGATTTTATTCTGGTAAACTCTCGCTCTCTACATTAAAAGTCACCAATTTTTTGGTATCGTTGTGCCATAGTAAACCAATGAAGTGTTGAACTTGCCAGTAATTAGATTCAACTGGATGTGCGATTTTGTCGAGATTAAAATTTACCCAAGATTTGGGTGGCCTGGTGGCACAGTGGTTGGCACTGCTGCCTCACAGCGCCAGGGACCCAGTTTGAATTATGGTCCCGGGTTACTGTCTGTGTGGAGTTTCCATGTTCTCCCCATGTCTGCGTGGGTTTCCTCCGGGTGCTCCGGATTCCTCCCACAGTCCAAAGATGTGTGGGTTAAGTTGATTGGCCACGCTAAATTGCCCCTAGTGTCAGAGGGACTAGCAGGATAAATATTTGGGGTTATGGGAACAGGGCCTGCTTGGAATTGTAGTCAGTACAGACTCAATAGGCCGAAAGTACTTCTGTACAGTAGGGATTCCATAACTCTATGATAAATGGGGGCTGATTAAGACTAAGAAGTTGTTAATTTAAGGGTAAATAGTCAACTTTCTTCTATCTCAAAGCAGCAGACTTTCCAAGATAAACAGGGTGACTCCAGGACTAGGGGTCAGAGTTTGAGGATAAGGGGGAATCCTTTTAGAACTGAGGTGAGGAGAAATTTCTTCACCCAGAGGATGGGGAATGTGTGGAATTCACTCCCACAGAAAGTAGCTGAGGCCAAAACATTGTGTGAGCTCAAGAGGGAATTGGATTTCGCTCTTGGGACTAAAGGGATCGAGGGAAAAGAGGGGGAAGGGGGGATCAGGATATTGAATTTGATGATCAGCTATGATGAAGGTGAATGATAGAGCAGGCTGGAAGGGCTGAATGGCCTCCTCCTGCCTCTTTCTCTATGTTTCTATCAGACCATGAGAGGAAAGTTTGTCTTGTTCCACTTTAGTGTCTGAGTGTGCTCGATAATAAAGACTTATGGGAAGGAATGGCTAACTGTGGTCAGCTGTGGGTGATCGAGGTGTATCTTTGGTGGTTCGGATAATGAACATACATAGAGGGGCTCCATTGGCTGCGGTATAGCACAATAATAAAACCTGTTCTTCAAGAGAGTTACTTCAGGAACCTTGTTTGGGTCAGTGATAAATACTCTACAACTGCTCACATGAATGGAGTGTTTTCAAAGGATGGAGGATTGGAAATGTCAGGGTCATTTCGATGGAATGTGCTTTTAATGTGGGCAAAAGATGTGTAAAGAAGCAAAGCTTTCAGTAGATCTGCACAGGACTCAGAAACAGAAACCTAAAACCCATTCTGTGGGACAATCACTCATACCAGGCATTAAAGAAATCTCTTCCGTATTCTCCATCAAGTGTCTAGTGTTTGATATCTGCTGAGAGTGAGCCAGAGGAAGGAGGAGTTTGACTGCCAATAAAGAACAGACATTTGGACAAGGCTCAAACTGACAAAAGCGTCAGCCTTGCTGCTGAGGAAGGAAGAGACTGGAAGGAGAAGATAAATATTGAAAAGATCAAAACAATAGAGGAAGCATAAAATGGACTAATAGTTAACATCCACCTTTTATTATTCAAAATAAAGCCCAGATGTTTTCCCCAACGCTTGTGACAGAATCTCAGCTGAGGACACACACAGAACAACAGTTAATTAAAAATGAATCTCGCTTCAACATGAAAGTACACAGGTCTCCCTGTGAGCAGTTTCTGTGCAGCAGCTGTTCTGGGAGAGTGACATTATTAAGTGGCTGCCTGTCCTAACCCTCATCCAAGGCCTTTGACCTGTTTGAGAAATCTTAGATCCAGCTCTCAAGCTGAGGGGCCTGATGATTCCGTCTGAGTTTCTTATTTAGCTTTTCCCTCTGATCTTCTGCCGATTGGATGGGCCTGACACTGAGGCTGGTCTGACAGGATCCAACTGCCTCAACAATACATCATAAAACAACAACAGAAAATACTGGGAAATCTCAGCTGGTCTGACAGCATCTGTAGTAGCCATGATGTGGAGATGCCGGCATTGGACCGGGCTGGGCATAGTAAGAAGTCTCGCAATACCAGGTTAAAGTCCAACAGTGTAGAAGAATGAGGGGAGATTTGATAGAGATATATAAGGTTTTGATGGGTATAGATAGAGTGAATTCAAGTTGGCTTTTTCCATTGAGGCTTGGGGAGAAAAAAACCAGAGGGCGTGGGTTAAGGTGAAAGGAGAAAAGTTTAAAGGGAATATTAGGGGGGGTTCTTCACACAGAGAGTGGTGGGAGTGTGGAATGAGCTGCCAGATAAAGTGGTAAATGCGGGGTCACTTTTAACATTTAAGAAAAACTTGGACAGATACACAGATGACAGGGGTGTGGAGGGATATGGTCCAAGTGCAGGTCAGTGGGACTAGGCAAAAAATGGTTTGGCACAGACAAGAAGGGCCAAAAGAACGTAAGAACATAAGAACATAAGAACATAAGAAATAGGAGCAGGAGTAGGCCATCCAGCCCTTCGAGCCTGCCCCGCCATTCAATAAGATCATGGCTGATCTGTCGTGGCTCAAAAGGCCTGTTTCTGAGCTGTAAATTTTCTATGGTTTTCTAGGTTTATCTGGTAGCACTAGCTTTCGGAGCGCTGCCCTTTCATCAGGTGAGTGAAGGATTGGGTTCACAAACAGGGCAGATATAGGCACAGACTCAGTTAACAAGACAATGGTTGGAATGCAAGTCTTAACAGCTAATCAGGTCTTTACAGGTACCTCAAACAGACAATTGTCCGCAGCAAACTACCCAGCCTTCAGGAGAACACAATACCACACAACCCTACCACAGCAACCTCTGCAAGACATGCCGGATCATCAATATGGATGACGTCATCACACGTGAGAATACCATCCACCAGGTACATGGTAAATACTCTTGCAACTCGGCCAACATTGTCTACCTGATACGCTGCAGGAAAGGATGTCCCGAGGCATGGTACATTGGGGAGACCATGCAGACACTACGACAACAGATGAACGAACATTGCTCAACAATCACCAGAGAGGAGTGTTCCCTTCCTGTCAGGGAACAGTTCAGCGGTCACGGGCATTCAGCTCTGATCTTCAAGTAAACATTCTCCAAGGCGGCCTTCACGACCTACAACATGCAAAATCGCCGAGCAGAAACTGATAGCCAAGTTCCGCACACATGAGGACAGCCTCAACTGGGATCTTGGGTTCATGTCACACTATCTGTAACCCCCGTGACTTTCCTGGGCTTGTAAAATCTCACTAACTGTCCTGTCTGGAGACAATACACATCTCTTTAACCTGTGCTTAACGCTCTCTCTCACATCGTCTACACCTGTAAAGACCTGATTACCTGTAAAGACTCGCATTCCAACCGTTATCTTGTAAATTGAGTTTGTGTCTATATTTGCCCCATTTGTGAACCTAACCCTTCATTCACCTGATGAAGGGGCAGCTCTCCGAAAGCTTGTGCTACCAAATAAACCTGTTGGACTTTAACCTGGTGTTGTGAGACTTCTTACAGCATCTGTGGAGAGTGAATACAGTCAACGTTTCGAGCCTGGATGACCCTTGGTCAGACCCCATCGCGCACCTCCACTCAGATGAAGGGTCATCCAGATTCGAAACGTTGGCTCTATTCTCTCCCCACCGAGGCTGTCAGATCTGCTGAGATTTTCCAGCATTTTCTGTTTTTGTTTCAGATTCCAGCAGTTGCAGTATTTATGTAACATGTCATGATGGACTTTCCACATAAGGCCATCAATTTTAGGAGTAAAGTGTTTTGCCTGTGCAAGGGCAGCAAACTTTGACTGGGAAAGGACATTGTACTCAGCAAGCCCACTGTAATAATCTCAGCACACCCAACCAGTTAGTGATTTCACTGGGACTACAGGGGAACAGTGACATGCCAAAAATGAGATGCCAACTATCTGATGAAGTGGTGGACCTCAAACAATGATAGGACACAGCACAGGAATGAGATAGAGAATCTGGTGAACTGGTGCAACAACAATAATCTCTCCCTGACTGTAAACGAAATGACGGAGATCATCATCAACTTCAGGAAGCGTAGTGGAGAACATGCCCCTGTCTACATCAAGAGGGACAAAGTAGACATGGTCAAGAACTTCATATTTTTTAGGTGTCCAGATCACCAACAACCTGTCCTGGTCCCCCCCATGCCGACACTATAGTTAAGAAAGCCCACAAACACCTCTACTTTCTCAGAAGTCTAAGAAAATTTGGCATGTCAGTTACGACTCTCACCAACTTTTACAGATGCCCCATAGAAAGCATTCTTTCTGGTTGTATCACAGCTCTTGCGACGAGTAACTTACCACCTGATTCCCAAAGCCCGTCCACCATCTACAAGGCACAAGTCAGGAGTGTGATGGAATACTCCCCACTTGCCTGGATGGGGGCAGCTCCAACAACACTCAAGAAGCTCCACACCGTCCAGGACAAAGCAGCCCCGCTCGATTGGCATCATATCCACCAACTTCAACACTCACTCCCTTCTCCATGGATATAGAGTGACAGTGGTGAGTGCAGTGTACCAGATGCACTGCCGCAATACACCATCTCTGAAGTAACAGATTGAGTCAGAGTATTAAAGAGTCAATTCTCTGGCCCACACTCTTTGCACCCCCTCTCCCCCACCCTCCAAGACTCTTTCCTCCTGTCATCACCCCCCCAACAGTGAAAAACAACAACTCAAACCCAAGAATTGTAACTGAGTCACATCCCAGTCACATCGTAGACACAATCTGGGATATCTCCTGCTTCCCCATGCTGCTCCCTCTACAACACTTGCACTCAGAAGGTCTACAAAGATTTCATCAATTAACTATTACATTAACTTCAGACCAAAACTTCTGAATTTAAACTAACACAAAACCTGAGAGTGAATTGGTTCAGATGGAGATCTTTCCATTCATTGTAATTCTTAAAGATCTTTTCCATTGGACCCCGCTCTTTCCCATAACTTGGCAACATTTACATTTCAAGTATTTATCCAATTTCTCTTTCTGAAAGTTGCTTTTGGGTCTTCTTTCGCAACTCTTTCAGGCAGCGTGTGACAGAGTAAAGCAAATAGATTCTCCTCATCTGTCCATCTCCCCTTTGCTGATGACCTGAAATCCGTGCATGGCATTGAAATAGAGGATCAGTTATCATCATGAATGGTGAAGCAGACTCAAAGGGCCGGATGGCCTACTTCTGTTCCTATTTCCTACGTTTCCAGATGTCCTCTTGTTCGCGAGCCCCCTGCTCATGTGAAACATACTTCCCTATCTATTCCATTTTAAGCCCTTCATGATTTTCAAGCCCTCTGCTTGTGTTCCTGGTGGGGTTACGGAGGTAGGGCCTGGATGGGATTGTTGTCAGTGCAGGTTCCGTGCTCCCTGGGCCAAATGGCCTCCCTTTGCACTGTAGGGTCTCTATGATTCTCTGCTCCAAGGAGAACAAACCCAGTCTCTCCATCCCTTGTTGAGAGATTCTGGTAAATCTCCCTTGCAACTTAATCATAGAAGTTTACAGCATGGAAACAGACCCTTCAGCCCAACTTGTCCATGCTGCCCTTTTTTTTAAACCCCTAAACTAATTCCAATTGCCCGCATTTGGCCCGTGTCCCTCTATACCCATCTTACCCATGTAACTGTCTAAATGCTTTTTAAAAGACAAAATTGTACCCGCCTGTACTACTACCTCTGGCAGCTCGTTCCAGACACTCACCACCCTCTGTGTGAAAAAAATTGCCCCTCTGGACACTTTTGTATCTCACCAAGATTCTGACATTCTTCTTGAAGTACAGTACCGGAATCGTGCTCCGCTCTCTAGCTGATATTTAACCAGCGATGTTTAAAGGTTTAAGATAACTTCCCTGCTTGTGTTGTCAGTAATGCCTCCATTTATAAATCCCAGTTTTGCATAAGCCTTTAAAAACTGGCTGTGATGATAATGCTAATCTCCCATCCTGGATCAGTCAGTAATATTCCCCTCTCTCAGTCAGGATTCGGGAAGGCAGTGATAAACTGGTATAATCACCACACTATTAACTCCCAATCCCAGGATAATTCTCTGGGGACCCAGGTTCGAATCCCACCACGGCAGATGGTGAAATTTGCATTTCCCACACCGTCTCCTCAATGCCAGTGACCGCCCCACCCCCCCCCATCAGCCTCCACCTTGGGCAGGTCATAGAAAGCCTACTGTGCAGAAAGAGGCCATTCAGCCCATCGAGTCTGCACCAACTACAATCCCACCCAGGCCCTACCCCCATATCCCTACATATTTTACCCACTAATCCCTCTAATCTACACATTTCAAGACACTAAGGGCCAATTTATCACGGCCAATCCCTTTAACCCGCACATCTCTGGACGCTAAGGGGCAATTCACCATACCATAATTTTTGGAGTGTGAGAGGAGACCGGAGCACCTGGAGGAAACCCATGCATACATGGGGAGAATGTGCAAACTCACACAGACAGTCACCCAAGGCTGGGCCTGTGGCACTGTGAGGCAGCAGTGCTAAACACTATGAGCCCATGCCATGCCTCACGCAGTCAGTCACCTGCACCGAGAGGATATGGCAGCTCGATTATCTACATGATAGATGCTAAACCCACGCACTCCTGCAAGCAACCTTCCAGGATCCAAGGTTTCTGGAGGCCTCCATCTCCTAATCTCTCCGCATGCTGCCCCAGCTCTCCATCTGGAGAAGTCCGGTCATACACATGGTCCATTACATGTTCTGGACTGACCTGATACTGTGCTGGAGGTGGGAATGACGGTTGGGGTTGGTGGGGGCAATTTAAGGGAAGATTCCAGGCTGGTTCATTTGCATCCGTCCAATGGGATGCCGAAGGGTTTTCTGATGGTCTCTGTTGGGGATGGTGACCTGCCATTACCCCTCACATCTGTCAGGACCCCAATCTCCCAACGGCAATGATTCCAGTTTACTACTCCTCCGTCATTGGCCACCCACCTTCACTCCCCCAGTGATGGGGATGGGGGCAAAGGGGGGGGGGGGGGAAGGGGGTGGAGTGCAGTGGGGGGCGGGGGGGGGGGAACAATTCTTCCCACCGTCCTGGCCAACATTCATCCATCAAACAACAGCATCACAAATGTGTAACGGATCATTCCTTTCGTTGCTCTCTGTGGGATCTTCCTATGTACAAATGCTGCACATCGATTACAACAATTTGAAATACTTGTGCATCCTCAGGGCTTTGAAGTGTTTGAAGGAAATAATATGATTATATATATACGAATAAAAGTTGTATCAATTAAGAGTTATTAATTTTGAGGATAATCAACATTGGAGTATTGGTTCGTATCAAGGGAGGAGACGGCCCACTGGCATTAGCACTAAACTATTAACCTAGAAAATCACTGGTATTCGCACTAAACTATTAACCTAGAAACTCAGCTAATGTTCCAGGGACCTGGGTTCAAATCCTACCATGGCAGATTGTGGAATTTGAATACAATTTTAAAAAATTTGGAATGACCATGAAATCATTATCAGAAAAACCCATCTGGGTCACTAATGTCCCTTTAGGGAAGGGAATCTGCCGTCCTTACCCAGTCTGGCCCACGTGTGACTCCAGAGCCACAGCAATGTGGTTGACTCTCAACTGTCCTCTGAAATGGCCAGGCAAGACACTCAGTTCAAGGACAACGAGGGATGGACAATAAATGATGGCCCAGCCAGCCCGTGTCCCATGAATGAATAAAAATAAAAATCCTCAGTTGACTGGATGGCAATGGGTGGGAAGTTGGGGGTGGAGGGACGTCAGGAATGGGGGTGCCACCAACCACACCAGCCAAATTTCCCTCCACCTTCGCTCCTTCCCCTCTGCCCATTCCCTTCCCCCTCTCCATGCCCTCCCCTTCCCCTCTGTCTGTTCCCTCCTCCCTCTCCCCCCGCTCCATTCCTCCAGCCCACTTCAGTTGAGAGAGCAGCGAGTGACTGATATTTTCTCGACAGCACATTTCCTGGAACAGCCAATCCATTCATCTGCTGAGCCTTCAAGGCAAAGCCCGTCCAGCTTTTAGTTTAAATCATTCATTCCTCATGTTTTGTTTCCACTAAATGACAAATACAGACTCTGTGTCGAATGAAATATTCATGCAACCTCTTCGCCTTTGTACATATCTCATGGAAGGTAGCCGCTGTGATTTGTGCCAGTGCTGTTGGATGTGGAAGCGTCTCAGCTCACTTGTCGATAACTCAGCCTTTTACTGTCTCCCTGCATCTGGGTCAATAAAGCCTGTAGCTGGGGACAGCTTTCCCTGCGAGCGGATCGAGCTGTTATAGTAAAAACCAGTAATTGCGTAGGAGCCGCTGGTTATATCCCCGGGGTAATATTAAAAATGATTTATCAAGGCTGTAAAATGATTCAGGTGCTTCGCCAGATTTAACTGTTGGAGGTTTGCGCTGCAATGGGAGATGAGATATTGCTCTGATATTCCGACACAGCCAGCTGTCGCAGAGTTGGGCCCAAAACTCTGGGCCAATCCCCGCACTGCGTAGGAACCGAGCTCCCCCATGGCTGCCGATGCACCAATCATTTGGTTTTTTTATTACGCGCGCAGCCCTGTCAAATTCCTCACCCTGAGTCCTCTGCAGCAGAACATAAGAACATAAGAAATAGGAGCAGGAGTAGGCCATCTAGCCCTTCGAGCCTGCCCCGCCATTCAATAAGATCATGGCTGATCTGTCGTGGCTCAGTTCCACTTTCCCGCTTTCTCCCCATAACCCTTAATCCCCTTGTCTATCAGAAACCTATCTACCCGTGACTTAAATACATTCAGCGAGGTAGCCTCCATCACTTCAATGGGCAGAGAATTCCAGAGATTCACCACCTTTTGAGTGAAGAAGTTCCTCCTCAACTCCGTTCTAAACTGCCCCCCCCACCCCCCCCCCACTTATCTTGAGGCTGTGCCCTCTAGTCTTGCTGTCCTTTCTAAGTGGGAAGAATCTCTCTACCTCTACCCTATCCATCCCCTTCATTATCTTATGCGTCTCTATAAGATCCCCCCTCATCCTTCTAAACTCCAATGAGTACAGACCCAAAGAACCTGTGTGTGTGGCCCTACCCTACGGGAACTGGCACTCATACTACCCTCTCTACCTGCCCTGGCTGCAGGCCACCCATTGCCCACTGGGGTAGGACAGTGGCACAGTGGTTAGTACTGCTGCCTCACAGCACCAGGGACCCGAGTTTGATTCTGGCTGTGGGCAATTGCCTGCATGGAATCTACAATTCTTCCTGAGTCTGTGTGGGTTTCCTCCAGGTGCTCCGGTATCCTACCGCAGTCCAAACATACGCAGGTTAGGTCGATTGGCCATGCTAAATTGCCCCTTAGTGTTAGAGGGACCAGCTAGGGTAAATACATAATGTTATGGGGATAGGGCCTGGGTGGGATTGTGGTCGGTGCAGCCCTGATGGGCCGAATGGCCTCCTACTGCACAGTAGGGATTCTATGATTCTATCATTCTATGACTCATCATGCGTAGATTGGGGGGGGGTGGAATGTGTAGCCATTCTAACACTCATGGGTAACTGCTACTGATCTGAGTGTCTGTCAGTTTGCCCTGGAAGAGAGGGGGACCTTTGTTGGTGGTTGCTGGGGATTGTAGCGAAGTGTAGATGGTGGGTTGAATGGAGTGGTGAGTGAGGCTATTGGTTTATTTCTAAGAATATAAATTGTGACTGATTTTTGACCACTCCTGTGAGGTCATTACACTTCTTTCCGCACTGCATCCTTGTCCTCAGAGCTCACTAGCTGCCATTGACTGCGACAGAACCTTTCTTTTGATTCATTCCTGGGCCGTGGGTATTGCTGGTTGGGCCAGTATTTATTACCCATCCCTAGTTGCCCTTGGAGGGCAGTTGGGAGTCAACCACATTGCTGTGGCTCTGGAGTCACATGTAGGCCAGACCAGGTAAGGACGGCAGATTTCCTTCCCTAAAGGGACATTAGTGAACCGGATGGGTTTTTCCGAACAATCGACAACTGACGGGACTGAACCTGATTGACAGCTTTGGCTTCCAATCGGATGCTGATTGGGATGTCATGGGATGAGGAAGCCCCACCCACAATCCTGAGAGGAGGGATTATCGCTGGAGTGAAGATTTAATCACCAATCCTGGACTCCTTCGTACACAGAAACATAGAAACGAGAAGCAGGAGTAGGCCATTCGGCCCATCGAGCCTGTCCTGCCATTCATTTTGATCAAATTCAATACTCTATCCACCCCCCCACCCCCCCCCCGTATCTCTAGATTGCTTTAGCCCCAAGGGCTATAATTAATTTCTTCCTGAAATCAATTATCTTTAAAGTTATCGACTAAAGAGCTCAGGGGAACTTTGAGATGATTTTAAACGTAGCGAGTTGTTGTGATCTGGAAGGCGCTGCCCTGAAAGGGCGCTGGAAACAGATTCAATAACAACTTTCCAAAGCAGAATCAGATAAACACCTGAAAAGGAGAAATTTACAGGGCCACGGGGAAAGAGCAGGGGAGGAAATAATTGGGTAGTTCCTTCAAAGCGCTAGCGCAGACACAATGGGTTCAAACAACCTCCTTTTGTGCTGCACTATTCAACGACCCTTTTACCGCTGTCCTTTCTGACTGGGGTAGAATTCTGTGTGATGTACGTGGGCTCTTCACTCAGCCCTCTGAATAATTAAACTGAATCATCTGATGTGCTGGTGAAATGCTAAATCCGTTGACATTTGTGAAATCAGCAATCTCGCTGATAGAGAGCCGTTCTGTCGAGCTCCCCATTAGTCTCCCACTCTTCACAAGAGTGTTATTTCGTTGCTGAGTATTTGCCAATGATTCTCGCTGTGCTGAAGAGAGAGAGAGAGCGAGGCAGATATGGAACAATTGGGGGGCTCTGGGATGTGTGGAGGAGGCAGGAGAGGGCTTCACTGCTCTGTCTGACACACAGACCAGCAAGATTCCAGGCTCAATCTGCAATTTGTAATGATTGATGATTAAGATCTTCAGAATATCAGAAATAGAAGAAAATGTAAACTACAAGTGGATTTGGGCAGCACGGTGGCACAGTGGATTAGCACTGCTGCCTCACAGCACCAGGGACCTGGGTTCGATTCCCCACTTGAGTCACTGTCTGTGCAGAGTTCACACCTTCTCCCCGGGTCTGCGTGGGTTTCCTCCCACACTCCAAAGATGTGCGGGTTAGGTGGATTGGCCATGCTAAATTGTCCCTTAGTGTCAGTGGGACTAGCTAGGGTAAATACATGGAGCTATGGGGATAGAGCCTGGGTGGGATTGTGATTGGTGCAGGCTCGATGGGCCGAATGACCTCCTTTTGCACTGTAGGAATAAGTAATTCTCTGAGTGTGAGGTTATCTCAGTGAAACCTACAAAATACTTAAATTAGTAGACAGGGTAGGTGGTAAGGTGTTTCCCTTGGTTGGGGGAGGGGGGGTCTAGAACCGGGCGCACAATTTAAAAATAAGGGGAAAGCCCCTGGGGATCAAGATGAGGAGAAATTACTTTATACGGGCAGCAGTTTCTGTTTGGATTTTGTTAGGAGCAGAAGCTCTTTTTTTCTAGAGATTGGATTTTGGGATCTACTGAAAAATCTCTCTTCAGAGATGTTCCAGAGGTTTGAGGACTGGCACCCATAAGCCTGTTGTTTGCTAACTGATGTTGAAGAGAAGGTTACAGCTATGAGGAATATTGCTTAAATTGGAACTAATAGAGATAGACTAGCAGTTAAAAATTGTACCTTGTCATGTTTAAGTATTTCAATTGGTAATAGTTACACTAATTGTTTTTGTTATAGTTAAACTAAATTGTTAAATAAAGTTTGTTTTGATAAAAGCTTCCCAGTGTGTCACTAGAATCACACCTGGAAAACTTTATCCTCAAACTAATGCCAAAAGCACAAAAAGTCGGGGTCTAGGCTGACTTTGTAATATACTTTGGAGTTTCTAATCTGGTCCCAGACACCATTGTACTTAATTTCTCCTCACAAGCCTCTCATCTCAGAATCTTGCTCTACGTAAAACCCAAACAGAAACTGCTTGCTTCTCTCTGTAAGCCAGGGGCCCCCCACATGTACACACTCTTGCCAATCAACCTAATCAAACCCTACTCTGAAACCCCAGGGGACAACCCAAAAAAAAACTACATTAATTCAGATGTAAGCAAACACTCCAATAACTCGGAACAATTATTCTTCTGCTTTCTGGGCAGGTGGGCTGCCTGGAACAGACAAAACGGCACCAGTTCTGGGATGACGGTGATGGGGAAAGGGGGGAGAGAAGCTGAGAGTGTGTCCGTAAATGTTTTCCAGCAGGAATTCTGCTGGGAACATAAATATCTTTGAGGTCACACCAAGAAAGATCAAACAAGTCGTGAAGCCCCTCTGACTCACATGGGGTAAAGATTGGAGTGTGCTGTACTCATTTATTAGCAACTTAGCAGTGGAAAGTCTCAAAGCACAGCTGTGGGGCCCAAAGTGAATTTCTGAAGACTGTTTCTTTGGTGTCAAAGATAAACATCAGAATGATGCATATCACAGGATCCTGTGGCAAATCCCACTCCTTTTCTGTGGAACCAGGAGAGATTTCCCCAACTCCACATTCTCATTCATTCAACTCTCATATTCCCCAGTCCAACTCACAGCTGAAAGGGGCAGTCAGCGGCCTACAACTGGTCCCTCCAATGGAGTAAACTGGGGATATTGAGAGATTCAGTGTCCGATATTGGGCCAGATCCCAGCCTCCCCCACTGACCGAGTATTGCTGGAGTGGCCTCAGAACTCGGCCAGAGGACAGATACAACTTTTAGTTCGTCTCTCTCTCTCCGGCTACATGGACACAGGTCAGTTTCTCTCTCCGGCCACATGGACACAGGTCAGTTTCTCTCTCCGGCCACATGGACACAGGTCAGTTTCTCTCTCCGGCCACATGGACACAGGTCAGTTTCTCTCTCCGGCCACATGAACACAGGTCAGTTTCTCTCTCCGGCCACATGGACACAGGTCAGTTTCTCTCTCCGGCCACATGGAAACAGGTCAGTTTCTCTCTCCGGCCATATGGACACAGGTCAGTTTCTCTCTCCAGCCATATGGACACAGGTTAGTTTCTCTCTCTGGCCATATGGGCACAGGTCAGTTTCTCTCTCCGGCTACTTGGACACAGGTCAGTTTCTCTCTCCAGCCATATGGACACAGGTTAGTTTCTCTCTCTGGCCACATGGACACAGGTTAGTCTGTCTCCAGCCAGACCCACACAAAATATTCAGTTGGATAATTTCACAGAGAGTTTGGTCTCTGCCCCAGTGTCCGCCATTGGCACAGAGAGAAATCTAAAGAAATGAAATAAGTGGAAGGTGAAAGAATGAGGGAAAATGAAGATCATTTCATTAATCCAGTGCCTGGGGAATAATTCACCATCTAACTGGCTGAAGCTGAGCTCATCCTGCCTTTCCCTGTGTCTTATTTTCCAGGTTAAACTCAGATTGGTTTTATTCTCATATCGATTGTTAGTCATTTACTCACCCTGCTGAACTGGTGGCAGGAATTAAATGGAGACTAGCTTATAGCCTGTTG
Organism: Carcharhinus amblyrhynchos; assembly: GCF_965287045.1. NCBI lineage: Eukaryota > Metazoa > Chordata > Chondrichthyes > Carcharhiniformes > Carcharhinidae > Carcharhinus > Carcharhinus amblyrhynchos. The sequence goes on from NW_027649778.1 coordinate 814,112, forward strand.
GGTTAATGCCAGTCAGAGAGGGCTAAAATATTAATGACGGGTGCTGGAACGGTCTTTGTAAACAATGCTCCTACACCATATCTATTAGTCACAGACAAGTCCCCTCCGACCATAGAGATCCAGGGGAAAAAAATGCAAGAACAGAGAATCTGAAGGCAAGGTTTGTTTCAATGAGGACGCCTCAGTTGGAATTTCCCAACTGGCAAACAAACTAATTATTAACTGATGGCTTGACTGCCTCCTGCCTGAGTATCAAGAACAGAATCCCTCTTCCTTCTCAGACAGTAGATGGTCAGATTGGAAGATGGGGTGTGAAGAGTTATGATGCAGAGGTTAAGAAGCCACACTGAACCCACCCCCCACCCACCCCCCGCCAAAAGAGGGAGAGATTGCTTTGAACAAAGAATAAAGAACAAAGAAAATTATAGCGTAGGCCCTTCGGCCCCTCCAAACTTGCACCAACCATGCTGCCCGACTGAGCTAAAACCCCCTACACTCCCGGGGACCATATCCCTCTATTCCCATCCTATTCACGTATTTGTCAAGACACTCCTTAAAAGTACCCGCTTCCACTATCTCTCTCGGCAACAAGCTCCAGGCACCCACTACCCTCTGTCCAAAAAATCTGCCTCGTACATCTCCTTTAAACCTTGTCCCTCGTGCCTTAGATCTATGCCTCCTCATAGTTTTCTCTTCCACCCTGGGAAAAGCTTCTGAGTATCCACTCTGTCCATGATTTTGTAGACTTCTATCAGGTCTCCCCTCAACCTCCATCACTCCAGTGAAAACAAACCAAGTTTCTCCAACCTCTCCTCATAGCTAATGCCCTGCATACCAGGGCAACATCCTGGTAAATCTTTTCTGTGCCCTCTCCAAAGCCTCCACATGCTTCTAGTAGTGTGGCAACCAGAATTGAACACTATATTCCAGGTGCGGCTTAACTTAGGTTCTATAAAGCTGTAACATGGACTTTGTAATCTGTTAAAAGTGTTTGGGGAGGTGTGTGAATTATTCTTCATTAATGTTTAGTGGTTCATTAATAGAAATACCCAACACTCACTTTAAGTGCAGTAAGAAGTCTCACAACACCAGGTTAAACTCCAACAGGTTTATTTGGTAGCATGAGCTTTCACAGCAATGCAAAGAAAACTTGTGCTACCAAATAAACCTGTTGGATTTAACCCTGGTGTTGTGAGATTTCTTACTGTGCCAATCACAGTCCCAACGCCAGCATTTACACATCATCACTTCAAGTGAACAATTAGCAAGCTATTTATTTAACCAACTGAGAACTTTAACTAAACAAGTAACACATCAATTAAAGTTGGAGATACTTCTGGAATGCTGTTCAAATAAATACAAGGACCATTCATTATCCAAAAACTATAATAATGGAAATTTAGTTTCTCGGAAAAAAAAATACAACCAGGTGTCTTGGCTGTGGACAATCTTTGAAGTTTATCTATCGATTCTGCTGTCTGTAAACTCTTTCTGATTTTGATACTCTTCGTTAGACAGGTGGAGAGTTCTCTTCAGAGACATGTTAAGCTAGCAGGGAGTCACTCTTACCCCCTCTAGGTGTTGAGAGGTGGCAGCTCTTTAGTTGAACTCTAGGTCAGCAGTTCCTTTTTATAATCATAGAATCCCTACAGTGCAGAAGGAGGCCATTTGGCCCATCGAGTCTGCACCGACCACATTTGCATCCAGGCCCTAGTCCCATATTCCCATGTATTTACCCTAGCTAGTTCCTCTAACACTAGGGGGCAATTTAGCAAGGCCAATTAAACAGTACATCTTTGGACCGTGGGAGGAAACCAGAGCACCTGGAGGAAATCCACGCAGACATGGGGAGAATGTGCAGATTCCACACATTAACCCTACAGGCTGTCAGCTAGTCTCTATTTAATTCTTGCCGCTGGTTCAGCAGGGTGAGTAGATTATTAACAATCATTGTTCGAATAAAACTGATCTGAGTTTAACCTGGAAAATTAGGCAGGACTGAGCAAAGCATCAACCAGTTAGATGATGAATTATTCCCCAAGCACACTGGCACAGTGGTAGCACTGCTGCCTCCCAGCGCCAGGGACCTGGGTTCAATTCCGACCTTGGTCACTGTGTAGAGTTAGCACATCCTCCCCATGTCTGCATGGGTTTCCTCTGGGTGCTCTGGTTTCCTCCCATACTCCAATATGTGGGGGTTAGGTTGACTGGCCTGTGCTAAATTAACCCTCAGTGTCAGGGGGACTAGCAGAATAAATGGGTTGGGTTACGAGAATAGGGCCTGGGTGGGATTGTGTTTGATACAGACTCGATGGGTCGAATGGCCTCCTTTGGCACTGTAGGGGTTCTATGATCTTCACTCTCCCTCAGGCTCAGGTTTTAGTTTCTCTCTCTCTCTCTGGTCACATGGACACAGGTTAGTTTCTCTCCAGCCAGATCCAACAAATGGTCAGTTAGATGACTTCACAGAGAGTTTGGTCTCTGCCCCAGTGTCCATCGCTGGCACAGAGAGAAACCTGAAGAAATGAAGAAAGTGGAAAGTGATAGAATGAGGATTATAGAATCAAAACGTACATGGAGGCCATTCGTTCCATCAGCCCTCTCCTCCTCATTGCTGCTGCTTAACCTAATCCCATGTATCTGCTTTCCAGCATGTTTCTTAAATATTCTTCAGCTGTAAGTGATATTTGGAATAATTTTGGCTCTGTGAAGCAGATTGTGTTCAGTCTGTGAACAAATTCCAAACAAGGATTTGCATTGCCAGTTGCCAAACAATTCACTGCTAAAAAAAAACTCTGACTGTTCTCTTCAATATCAACGGAGGCCTGAGGGTAGTGAGGGCCGAGGGTGGTGAGGGCTAAGGGTGGTGAGGGCTGAGGATAGTGAGGATTGAGGATGGTGAGGGCTGAGGATAGTGAGGATTGAGGGTGGTGAGGGCCGAGGGTGGGGAGGGCTGAGAGTGAATCAAATGCCACTTTACATCTTTAAATCCTAAAATTGAGATAACTTTGGAGGATGACAGTGAGATCTAGAAACAGAACAGGAATAACGAAGGGAATAAGAGAATAAGAGACAGAGAAAGAGGATGAGGTAGTTGAGATGTTTTCAGGGGTAGTAACTGACCCTTCACTCCTTGTACTCAAGGTCAGAGAGTCATCGAGGATTGCAGCATGGAAACAGGCCCTTCAGCCCAATTTCTTCATATCACCCAGTTTTTACCACTAAGCTCGTCCCAGTTGCCTGCATTTGTCCCATATCCCTCTATACCCATCTTACACATGTAACTGTCTTAATGCTTTATAAAAGACAAAATTGTACCCACCTCTACTACTACCTCTGGCAGCTTGTTCCAGACATTCACCACCCTCTGTGTGAAAATATTGCTCCTCTGGACCCTTCTGTATCTCTCCCCTCTCACTTAAACCTATGCCCTCTAGTTTTAGACTCCCCTACCTTTGGGAAAAGATGTTGACTATCTAGCTGATCTGTGCCAAGGTGTTTGATGAATTGCTTTGATCGGCCTTGTATGATTGCAACATCTACCTTTCCCAATGTATAGAAATTTAAAGGATTTGCCTGGATTCCAGTTTGAAGCTGCTATGTTAATTCTGGCACTTGGCTTTGAATCCAGCTCAGAACGATGCGATGAAAGGCTTTTCGTGACACTGTGTTTGGACGTGGACAGTTCAGTTTCTGAGGAGATGCGAATGGTGTTGGACATTGTGCAGTCATCCTCATGTCTGACCTTGATGGAGGGAAGGATGGTCATTGATGAAGCAGCTTAAGATGGATGGGTGAGGACATGCCCCTTACTGTTGAATCTCTGTGGTGGTATCCAGGGAGGCCATTTGGCCCATCAAGCCTATGCCAGTTCTTTGAAGTTACCATCCAATTCTAGTCCTACACCTCAGCTTTCACCCCTGATGTCCAATTGCCTATTGAAAGTTCTGATGCAATCTGACTCTCGCGTTCATTCCAGAATGTAACAATCCCCACGGGAAGAAATTTCCCCTTCAATTCTGTTCCCAGTTATTCTATGTCCCTAAGCTCTGGTTACTCACTCTACCAGAGAAAGCAGTTTCTTCGTAATCTAGCAAAACGCCTCATAATTTTGAACACCTTTATGAGATCTCCACTTAACATTTTCTCATCAGTCATGGAAATGGTAACAAATTCTACCATTCATCATCGTAACATGAATATATTGTAAAGATATTCGGAGTTGAGAGATAGGAGTTCAGGGATTTGGGGGACAGATTATCTGTTATCTTATCAGGTGGCACGTTGGTGGCATAGTGGTTAGCACTGCTGCCTCACAGCGCCAGAAAACCAGGTTCAATTCCAATCTTGTGTCACTGTCTGCATGGGTTTCCTCCGGGTGCTCCAGTTTCCTTCTACAGCCCAAAGATGTGCCGGTTAGGTGGATTAGCCATGCTAAATATGTAGGGATGGGGCAAGGGGTGGGCCTGGGTAAGATGCTCGGTCAGACTTGATAGGACAACTGTAGGGACTGTCTGAATGGGACAGTAGGCTTGATGGGTCAAATGGCCTTATCCTACTCTTATTTCTTATGATGTTTTGGTTCTGGGAAAGAAAACAAACTTGTATGACACATCAGCGAGCAGACTTTGTTCAAAATAATACAACACAAGTAGCTTAGTTTACAATGCAACCCAAAAGCCATCTTACTTTCCCTCAAGGCTCAATAATGTGGAAATAATTCCTTCAGCTTTACAATCTGAGTTGCCAGTTTTACTGAAACTCTTGTATCACAATCTGGAAGAGTCTCTACTGGAAGATTATTTTGATATCTGGTGCAACAGTTTCACAATAATACTTTATTTTTAAATGAAGGAGAAATGTTCTTGTGATCTCACATTTCTAGATCCTTTCTGCTTCCGATTTGGTTCCAGTTTCTCTGGCAGTTTTTGAGCAGACTCCAGTCACTCGGGGGCCCAGCTCCAGGGTTCTACACACAGATAATGAGCTTGGAAACATGATTGTAGGGATCCAGTCTGGATTGCCTCTGGGTCTTGGTGTGGGATGGGTTTGGATGCTACAGCACTTCCCAGGGTACAAACATCAATTACAAGGAGACGTATGTTTAAAGTGAAAGGAGGGAAGTTTAAAGGAGATTGAGAGGCAGGTCTTTTTGACAGAGTGGGATTACTGTCTGGAATGAGCTGCCAGAGGAGATGGTAGAAACAGGTACAATAGCAGCATTTAAGAGGCACCTTGACAGATACACGAATAGGTCAGGATTAGAGGGATATGGACTGTGAAAAGACAAAAGGCCTTTAGTTTAGAAAGGCATCATGTGTTATTAGGCACAGGCTTGGTGGGCCAAAGGGCCTTTTCCTTTTGCTGTTCTGTTCTTTGTTCTTCGGGACCAGCCGCCCAGACACACGACGCAGCACTGGGGCTGTGTTACATTCACCTCGAGGTCTCTTGAGAACTGAGAGCTGCCTTGTGCAGACTGCTCCGTACCGATCGGGCTTGGTGTAAATATGATTTGCTGCTGGCGAGCCACAGGATTGGCCATCATTACGGGATGCTGATGGGCAGCAGTTTTAAGCAGGATTCATGAGATGGAGACAGAGGTTTACAGCATGGAAACAGGCCTTTTGGCCCAACTTGTCCATGCTGCCCCTTCTTTTAACCACTAAACCAGTCCTAATTGCCTACGTTTGGCCCATATCCCTCTATACCCAACTTACCCATGGAACGATCTAAATGCTTTTTAAAAGACAAAATTGTACCGGCCTCTACTGCTACCTCTGGCAGCTTGTTCCAGACACTCACCACCCTCTGTGTGAAAAATTGCCTCTCTGGTTCCTTTTGTATCTCTCTCCTCTCAGTTTAAACCTATGCCCTCCAGTTTTAGACTCCGCTACCTTTGGGAAAATATGTTGGCTAACTGATCTATGCCCCTCATTATAAGATCACCCCACAGCCTCCTACGCTCCAGAGAAAAAGTCCCAGTCTGTCTAGCTTCTCCTTATAACTCAATCCATCAAGTCCTGGTAGCATCCTGGTGAATCTTTTCTGCATTCGTTCTAGTTTAATAAAATCCTTTCTATAATAGGGTGACCAGAACTGTACACAGTATTCCAAGTGTGGCCTTACCAATGTCTTGTACAACTTCAACAAGACGTCCCAACTCCTGTATTCAATGTTCTGACCAATGAAACCAAGCATGCTGAATGCCTTCTTCACCACTCTGTCCACCTATGACCCCGCTTTCAAGGATCTATGAACCTGTACCCCTGGATCTCTTTGTTCTGTAACTCTCCCCAATGCCCTATCATTAACTGAGTAAGTCTTGCCCTAGTTCAATCTACCAAAATACATCACCTTGCAGAGGGATCTGGGTGTCCTTGTGCAGGAATCTCAAGGAGTTGGTTTGCAGGTGCAGCAGATAATTAAGAAGCAAATGGAATTTTGTCCTTCATTGCTAGAGGGATGGAGTTTAAAAACAGCAAGGTTATATTGTGCTGTATAAGGTACTGGTGAGGCCACACCTGGAATACTGTGTACAGTTTTGGTCTCCTTACTTGAGAAAGGATATACTGACACTGGAGGGGGTGCAGAGGAGATTCACTAGGTTGATTCCAGAGTTGAGAGGGTTGGCTTATGAGGAGAGACAGAGTAGACTGGGGCTTTACTCATTGGAATGAGGGGAGACCTTGTAGAAACATATAAGATTATGAATGGAATAGATAAGATAGAAGCAGGGAAGTTGTTTCCACTGGCGGGTGAAACTAGAACTAGGGGGCATGGCCTCAAAATAAGGGGGAGCAGATTTAGGACTGAGTTGAGGGGGAACTTCTTCACACAAAGGGTTGTGAATTTGTAGAATTCCCTGCCCAGTTGAGGCTCCCTCATTGAATGTTTCTAAGGCAAGGATAGATACATTTTTGAACAGTAAAGGAATTAAGGGTTATGGTGAGCAGGTGGGTAAGTGGAGCTGAGCCCATGAAAAGATCAGCCATGATCTTATTGAATGGCGGAGCAGGCTCGAGGGGCCAGATGGCCGACTCCTGCTCCTAGTTCTTATGTTCTTATTAATCTAAATCAAAATTCACTTGCCATTTGTCAGCCCACTGGCCTAATTGATCAAGATCCTGTTGTAATCCTGGATACCTTCTTCACTGTCCACTATGTCACCAATCTTGGTGTCATCTGCAAACTTATTAACCATGCCTCCTATATTCTCATCCAAATCATTAATATAAATGACAAATAACAGTGGACCCAGCACTGATCCCTGAGGCACACCGCTGGTCACAGGCCTCCAGTTTGAAAAACAACTCTTGACAACCACTGCCTATCTTCTGTCATCTGGCCAATTTAATTTCCATTTAGCTATACCCTGGATCCTGTGAGATTTATGCAGCAACCTACCATGCTGTACTTTGTTAATGGGCTGTTCCCAGCAATGCAGGACTCCATGCTCTATGGGCTGTTCCCAGGGACGGGGTTCATGAGGAAGGAAAGGAGAGGGTGCAGAATGTAGTGTTACAGTCATAGCTAGAGCGTAGAGAAAGATCAACTTAGTTTGAGGTAGGCCCATTCAAAAGTCTGACAGCAGCAGGGAAGAAGCTGTTCTTGAGTCAGTTGGTACGTGACCTCAGACTATTGTATCTTTTTCGCGATGGAAGAAGGTGGAAGAGAGAATGTCCGGGGTGTGTGGAGTCCTTGATTATGCTGGCTGCTTTTCCCAGGCAGTGGGAAGTGTAGACAGAGTCAACACTCACACCCTTTCATAGTTGCTTGTGAACTTGGGCAGAGCAGGAACCCATACCAAGCTGTGATACAACCAGAAAGAATATTTACCAGCCCCTCCCGACACTAGGGTCAGTTTAGTGTGGCCAATCAACATAACCCATGCACCTTTGGAGCGTGAGAGGAAACTGGAGCACCCGGAGGAAACCCACGCAGACACGAGGAGAATGTGCAAACTCCACACAGACAGTGACCCAAGCCAGGAATCGAACCTGGATCCCTGGTGCTGTGAGGCAGCAGTGCCAGCTCTGTGCCACTGTGCTGCCCGCAGCAGCCTTGGTTGCAATGGCTCAGGGTGAATGATCCCTTCAGCCAGTGTGCACAGCTGTCTGACATTCAGTGAAATATCTTCATACTTCCTTCCATTCTGACTAAACTCTCTTTGGGTTGGAAGATTTGTGTAGAGAGATGGGCGAGCGAATGGGAGGGCAGCACATTCCCTTCCAATCGAATTGGAAATGGACACATTAATTGAATCTGATGAAAACTGCGCCTGGCACCTGAGCTATTGTGAAACCAACCACACATCCTCCTGGAGTGAGGATCTCACAGTGAGCGAGTGCTGCTCTCAGACCGAGTCTGCTGCTTTATCGAATGGAATTCTTTAAACAGTGGACATTGTGGAGGGAGAGCGTGGCAGTGACGGGTCTGAAACAATTCAATTATCACACACACTGCTTGACGTGTATGTGGGTGAATATATCCTCCAACTTAATCCCTCTTCCCCGCTGGTATTATTAGCAATCACCGTTTAAGTAATTGAAAGAAATGCGGACCTGCTGCTCGGATTAAGAAAGAAGGGTGGAGCGGCTGTGATGAGTGACAGCTTTTCTCCAGATATTACTCAGACCTCAATTCATTACATCTCAAACTGGATTTGCTGGCTGCTGCGAACGTCTTCCAACAGTACAGGGCACTCCCACACACACCCTCCCCCCCCCTTCTCCCCTTCTCCCCCCCTCACCCACTTCCACACACCCCCTCCCCCCCCTCTTCTCCCCCCCTCACCGCCACGCACCCACCTCCACCCCCCCCCCCCCCCCCCGTCTCCAGTTTCTGGTTCTTCTCTGGGGAGGACAAGCCATAGAACCAGAGAAACTAGAAGCAGGAGGAGGCCATTCTGCCCTTCCAGCCTGCTCTGTCATTCATTTTGATCATGGCTGACCATCAAATTCAATATCCTGATCCCCCCCCTCCTCCATATCCCTTGATCCCTTTAGCCCCAAGAGCGAAATCTAATTTCTTCCTGAAATCACACAACGTTTTGGCCTCAACTACTTTCTGTGGGAGTGAATTCCACACATTCCCCACCCTCTGGGTGAAGAAATTTCTCCTCACCTCAGTTCCCACCACCCACTGAGTGATTTTTTTTCTCTCAAATGCCCTCTGAATCTCTGTCCCTCACCCTAAGACTTTGCCCCCTTGTGATTGACCCCTCAACCCAGGGGAACAGCTGCTCCCTACTCACCCTGTCCCTACCCCTCATAATCTTACACACCTCAATCATGTCCCCCCCTCAGCCTTCTCTGCTCCAGGGAAAACAATCCAAGCTTATCCAGTCTCTCCTGATAGCTCAAACACTCCATCCCAGGCAGCATCCTGGTGAACCTCCTCTCTACCCGGTCTAGTACAATCGAATGAGCTGGAATCTCACATCTGTTTAAATCCTTCAGTTGGAAAAGGAAGCAAAAGGGGAACAAGGACAAAGGAAGCTTGGCCTCAGGACCTGCAGGACAGGTGGTGATGGGGATAGGGAGGTGAGAGTGTGAGACTGCCAATGTCTTGATTGGGTAAATCCTCTGGCTCACATTAGTCTCATGCCTCCCATTCAGTTGAGTTTATGACCTTGTGCTGCGTAATTGTGTTATTTCCTCTGCTTTGAAAAGAAATCCATTATTTATTAAACTAGTTACAAGTCACCGTTACTTTGCTTCGGCCGACCTTGAATGATTCGATTTGGAACCTTTCCAAGTTGAGCGGTAACGATAAATCATTTAAAACAAGCTAATGTGTTTAGTAAATGTTGGGTGACAAGCTTCACAACATTACCCGAGCTTCCCAAATAACAGAACTGATTGCTGCATCTGCTTTCTTACACCCTACTGCCTGCTTTCAAAACCCAGGGCAGTGCTTGTATCTAACCCTCTTATAGGCCCACTTTCACGCCCGCACTCGCACACACTCACATTTACATTCACACACTCACTTGCATGCTCACAATCACACACACTTGCACTCACACTTACACTCACATTCACTCCGCCGCCTGTTCGGGGAGGGAGGATTTACCGTGACCATGGTTGAAAATACTTTGCTGATGGATGACTTGAGGCATGTTATGATGGAGCGGCACAGTGGCACAGTGGTTGGCACTGCCACCTCACAGCACTTGGGACCCGGGTTCGACTCCAGCCTCAGGTGGAATCTGTATGGAGTTGGCACGTTCTCTCCGTTCCCTCTGGTTTCCTTCCGCAATCAGAAAGATGTGCCGGTTAGGTGGATTGGCCATGCCAAATTGCCCCTTGGTGTCACTCACCTGACAAAGGGAGAAAAGCCCCGAAAGCTAGTAGCGTTTGCTACCAAATAAACCTATTGGACTTTAATCTGGTGTTGGGAGACCTCTTACTGTGTTAGCGGGACTAGCAGGGTAAATGTGTGGGATTGAGGGGATAGAATCTGGGTGGGATTGTTGTTGGTGTGGGCTCGATGGACTGAATGGCCTCCTTCTGCACTGTAGGGATTTTCTGTGTGAATTCTCAGCAGGTGTAGCGTTCAATGAGTGAGGCCAGTCTTTGGCTATTTGATCTGATAACTGGCTCCAATCACACCCAATCAGTCATCACCAATTCCTCACCCATTAATAACTGCACTCCACCCCCCCCCCCTTCCACCCCAACCACAGAGAGCACACAAAGGGTGTAATCTTTCTCAACACTATTCAGACATTTTGAACCCACGTCGTATAGAATATCATCTTGCTTCTCCAGAGCTCAGTACTTCACTTCCTGACTATAGAATGGCTGTGAAATGCTTAGCTTACCCTGAGCCTGGCTGCGTATTCAAAGAATGTTCTGGTAATCGCCCATTCTTTAAGAGTCTGTTTCAAGGACAGGCTGAGTGAAGAGCTATCTGATATTACATGGCCGAAATTCAATACTTTAATAGCATCCAGACTTAAAGTGTATTAAAGGGCTGTATCCGTGGAATTACTCCCTAATCTGAAACGTTATTAGAGGAGATGGTTCTGAGACTCTCAGGAATCTTCACTTCTTCCTTCACAACCGTGCTCAGCAACAACAGCCCACATTTATCGGGTATCTGCAGGGAAGTAAATTGCACCAAAGGATCTGTTACAGGGCAGAATTTTACCAAAGTTTCTGGCTAGTGTGTACATGGGGGAATTTTTTTGGGTGAGTTTTCACTCCGAATCTTCTGGACGCAGACACTGAACATCTGGGCTGGACTATTTCTAGTCACCAGCTGGATGGGTGGCTCTTATCGCGCTCGCAAGGCCTCCGCACCAGCAGAGGGAGCCTTTGCGCGTGTGTACACCATTGGTTGCACATGCATAATGGCTGCCCGCAGAGAGATGACAGATGTGAAAAAACCATCAGCTCTGCTGCTACAGCCAGCCTGATATATTTTATTTATAGCCCCTTACCACCCAGATATCCTGGAGTCCTGTGGCCGATAATGCATGACTCTCCCCGCCCACAACAAGCAACCTCCCACCAATCATGTGCAGAGTGGAAGTGGCCCTCTCTTCCCAACATAATTGGGCCACCCAGCCCCACCTTTCAGGCTCCACCACCGTAGGCCCCACCCCCTCAAACCCTGCAGTGCCAGTGTGCCTGGTGGGCAGTGCCAGCCTGACATCCAAGGGACAACACCTACCTTGCCCTTGACGTCCCCGGAGGGGGGCCCCTCAATGGTTTCCGGTTCTACTGGCGAGGCCTTCACAACTGGTCCCTGCCCATGGGGAGCAGGTGTTTTCCTCCCCAGAGAAAACCTCTCCCAGTGAGACCATGAAGACAAGTGGGCCCGGATGATTGAGTGGGTGGGTGTGGGGTGGGGTGAGGTGGGGGGATGGTGGTGGTGGGGGGGGGGGGGGCGGTGAGGGAAGGAGTTGGTGGGGAGAGGTTTAGGAAATTCCTGCTGTTATCTGCATGTTTGTTGGAAGGAGAAGAGACAAAAGATTTGGGACATAATTCTTGAATATACATCAAAGATTACCGACTCTCTCCTTGAATCGCCCCCTACCCCTCTGCAGGTACCTCCTTCCCCCTCTCCTGGCAGGTATGAATCTAACCAGCGGAGAGATTTCCCGCTGATTTCCATTTTGCTGAGGCTCCTTGATGCCACACTCGGTTGAATGCTGCCTTGATGTTAAGGGCTGTCACTCTCACCTCACCCCTGGAATTCAACTCTTTGTCCATGTTTGAACCAAGGCTGGAATGAGGTCAGGAGCTGAGTGACCCTGGAGAAACCCAAACTGGGCGTCACTCAGCAGGTTATTGCTGAGCTGGTGCTGCTCGATAACGCTGTCTATGACCCCTTCCATCACTATGGACAAGTCAACCAGGAAAATTGCCTCAATGAGTGACCCCACTTATTGTGGAGAGATTGAGGAAGTTGGGAATATTTTGCTTGGAGCAGAGAGGATTAAGGGAGGTATTTAAAGTACAAAGAGTTTTACTGTTGCAGACAGGGATAAAGAACTCTTTGGCAAGTGGGACAGTAACCAACCTTAAACCTATCTTCAGTTTATTTCCATTTATATGCTTTCATAGAATGCCACAGAGTGCAGAAAGAGGCCATTCAGCACGGTCTGTCTGACAGAGCACCTCAACCAGGCCCCAATACCAACAACAGTGCTCATCTGTCCCTCAATGTTAACAAAACAGATTGTCATCGACTTCAGGAAGCATAGAGGAGAACATGTCCCTGTCTACATCAATGGGGACAAAGTAGAAAGGATCAAGAGCTTCAAGTTTTTAGGTGTCCAGATCACCAGCAACTTGTCCTGAAACCCCCCCATGCCGACATTATAGTTAAGAAAGCCCCACCAACACCTCTACTTTCTCAGAAGGCTAAGGAAATTTGGCATGTCCGCTACGACTCTCACCAACTTTTACAGATGCCCCATAGAAAGCATTCTTTCTGGTTGTATCACAGCTTGGTATGGGCTCCTGCTGTGCCCAAGACCACAAGGAACTACAAAAGGGTCGTGAATGTAGCCCAATCCATCACGCAAACCAGCCTCCCATCCATTGACTCTGTCTACACTTCCCGCTGCCTTGGCAAAGCAGCCACAAAATCAAGGACCTCACAAACCCCGGACATTCTCTCTTCCACCTTTTTCCGTCGGGAACAAGATACAAAAGTCTGAGGTCACGTACCAAACAACTCAAGAGCATCTTCTTCCCTGCTGCTGTCAGACTTTTGAATGGACTTACCTCACATTAAGTTAATCTTTCTCTGTGCCCTAGCTATGACTGTAACACTACATTCTGCACCCTCTCCTTTCCTTCTCTATGAACAGTATGCTATGTCTGTATAGCATGCAAAAAACAATACTTTTCACTGTATGTTAATACATGTGACAATAATAAATCAAATCAAAATCAAATCAAGCACCATAACTCCACATATTCACCCCACTAATCCACTAACCTAAGAACATAAGAACATAAGAAATAGGAGCAGGAGTAGGCCATCTAGCCCTTCGAGCCTGCCCCGCCATTCAATAAGATCATGGCTGATCTGTCGTGGCTCAGTTCCACATTCCCGCCCTCTCCCCATAACCCTTAATCCCCTCTCTTATCAAAAACCCATCAACCCGCTTCTTAAAAATATTTAGCGAGGCAGCCTCCACCACTTCAACGGGCAGAAAATTCCAGAGATTCACCACCCTTTGAGTGAAGAAGTTCCTCCTCAACTCCGTTCTAAACCGCCTCCCCTTTATCTTGAGGCTGTGCCCTCTAGTCCTACTGTCCTTTCTGAGCGGGAAGAGCCTCTCCACCTCTATCCTATCCATCCCATTCATCATCTTATACGTCTCAATGAGATCTCCCCTCATTCTTCTAAACTCTAACGAGTTCAAGCCTAGTTTATTCAGCCTCTCCTCATAGTTCAAACCCCCCAACTCCGGTATCAGCCTAGTAAACCTCCTCTGCACTCCCTCCAAGGCCAAAATATCCTTGCGTAAGTGCGGCGACCAAAACTGCACACAGTACTCCAGCTGCGGCCTCACCAGTGCCCTGTACAGTTGCAGCAAGACCTCTCTACTTTTATATTCAATCCCCCTCGCTATAAAGGCCAGCATCCCATTCGCCTTCCTGATCACCTGCTGCACCTGTAGGCTGGGTTTTTGCGACTCATGCACAAGGACCCCCAGGTCCCTCTGCACCGTCGCACGCTGCAGTTTTTCGCCATGTAAGTAATACACATCTTTGGATACTAGAGGGCAATTTAGCACGGTCAATCCACCTAACCAGCAGGTCTTTCTTATCTGTTAGCTGTTGTAGAGTGGTTCAAATCTAATTCAGATGAAAAGGCACCGGAATGAAAATATAATTAAAAAAAGCTAAAAGAGATTGGGAATTAACCAAAGGCTGTGAGAAAGATAAGGAAAGCAGGGAGGGGGCAGGTGGGGGTGGGACATAGTGGTTAGCGCTGCCAGGGACAAGGGTTCGATTCCCGGCTTGGGTCACTGTCTGTGCGGAGTCTGCACGTTCTCCCCGTGTCTGCTTGGGTTTGCTCTGGTTTCCTCCCACGGTCTGAAGGATGTGCTGGTTAGGGTACATTGGCCGTGCTAAATTCTCCCTCAGTGTACCCGAGCAGGAGTGTGGGCGACTGGGGGATTTTCACAGTAACTTCATTGCAGTGTTAATGTGAGCCTACTTGTGACATTAATAAATAAAACTGAAAAACAAAAAAAGGTTCAAAAGTAACAGTAATAGGTTCAAAGAAAAGCTTTGGAAAGCAGAAAGGGAATGATTGTGAAATGGGATCTGAATTCCAGTGAATAGATTATCAAAAAAAACTGACAGAATTATTTAATATTCTCTGCCAGAATAAGTGTGAATCCTGAAGTGGTTGAGAATAAATTCTGAGATATTATAATGGATAAAAGGAGAATTTTATATTAGTTGGGTTAAGCTCTGTGAAGACAAAGCATCAGGCGAGCCAGCGACAACTGATGTTTGATAAATTGCTCATTTTTCAAATGGACAAAGAGAGATAATTTTTAACCAGCAGTGAAAATGGAAACGGGACAAAGCCATGGATATCGAGTTCAGCCTTGAATCATAGTGGGATAGGCTCCAGGAGAAGAACGGCCTCTTCCTGTTCCGAAATTCCAGATCCTGATGGATGTATCCCAGGATCCTGAGGGAGGAAATTCCCAAAGGCCCAGAAATATTCTGTTGAAAAGGGAAAGAGGGATGAAGGGATAGGGGGAAAGGTTGGAAAGGTGGTTCGCACCGTGTGCTCGTATAGTGTGGGAATTTCTTGTAACTGTAACTATGCAAGGTGGACCCTCCAATGCTGTGGTGTGTGCTGGGATCGCACTGGATCTGTGCTGGGATCGCACTGGATCTGTGCTGGGATCGCACTGGATCTGTGCTGGGATCGCACTGGATCTGTGTTGGGATCGCACTGGATCTGTGCTGGGATCGCACTGGATCTGTGCTGGGATCGCATAAGACCATAAGACATAGGAGCAGAATTAGGCCACTCAACCCATCGAGTCTGCTCCGCCATTCAATCATGGCTGATATTTTTCTCATCCCCATTCTCCTGTCTTTTCCCCATAACCCCTGATCCCCTTATTAATCAGGAACCTATCTATCTCTGTCTTAAAGACACTCAGTGATCTGGCCTCCAAAGCCTTCTGTGGCAAAGAGTTCCATAGATCACCACTCTCTGGCTGAAGAAATTCCTCCTCATCTCTGTTTTCAAGGATCGTCCCTTTACCCTGAGGTTGTGCCCTCTGGTTCTAGCTTTTCCTACTAGTGGAAACACCCTCTCCATGTCCACTCTATCCAGGCCTCGCAGTATCCTGTAAGTTTCAATAAGATCCCCCCCTCATCCTTCTAAACTCCAACAAGTGTAGAGTCCTCAATTGTTCCTCATATAACACGCTCTTCATTCCAGGGATCATTCTTGTGAACCTCCTCTGGACCCTTTCCAAGGGCAGTCCATTTTTTCTTAGATACAGGGCCCAAAACTGCCCACAATACTCCAAATGGGGTTTGACCAGAGCCTTGTACAGAAATGCATCCGCGGTCTTGTATTCTCGCCCTCTCAATATGAATGGATTTTGCTGAGATCGCACTGTCTCCATGCCTGTTATTTCTATAGAATTTGAACACAGATATCAGAAGGACGTATTTTACACAGAGGGTGGAGGGGGCCTGGAATGCACTGCCAAGCAAGGTGGTTGAGGTGGACACGTTGGGATAATTTAAGACTTATCTGGATAGCCACATGAACAGACAGGGAATGGAGGGATACAAACAAATGGTCTAGTTGGGTGCATGAGCAGCGCAGGCTTGGAGGGCCGAAGGGCCTGTTCCTGTGCAGTATTGTTCTTTGTTCTAGAATATAGAACATGGAACATTACAGCGCAGTACAGGCCCTTCGGCCCTCGATGTTGCACCGACCAGTGAAACCAATCTAAAGCCCATCTAACCTACACTATTCCAATATCATCCATATGTTTATCCAATGACCATTTAAATGCCCTTAAAGTTGGCGAGTCCACTACTGTTACAGGCAGGGCATTCCACACCCTTACTACCCTCTGAGTAAAGAACCTACCTCTGACGTCTGTCCTATATCTATCTCCCCTCAATTTAAAGCTATGTCCCCTCGTGTTAGCCATCTCCATCTGAGGAAAAAGGCTCTCACTGTCCACCCTATCTAATCCTCTGATCATCTTGTATGTCTCTGTTGAGTCACCTTTTAACCTTCTTCTAACAAAACCAACCTCAAGTCCCTCAGCCTTTCTTCATAAGGCCTTCCCACCATGCCAGGCATCCTGGTAAACCTCCTCTGCACCCTTTCCAATGCCTCCACATCTTTCCTATAATGCGGCGACCAGAACTATACGTAACAGTCCAAGTGCGGCCGCACCAGAGTTTTGCACGGCTGCAACGTGACCTCACGGCTCCAGAACTTAGTCCCTCTACCAATAAAAGCTAACACACCGTACGCCTTCTTAACAACCTTATCAACCTGGGTGCCAACTTTCAGGGAGCTTTCATTTTAGAGGACGGAGAGGAATGTGGTGAAGTGGGGGGCTGGGGGGTGTGAATTATTCCCAGAATGAGACCCTGGGGCTGGAGCCTGCGATTCCACTTTGGAAACTGCCCCCGGCACTGCCCCACCTCCACTGCCCACGCCACCAAACCACCCCCACTCCCCCCCCCCGCCCCCTCATCCCCTCCCCAAAGTCCTGAGTCTTTTATTGAACCCATTACAGAGAGTGCCAATATTGACCCTGGTCCTCACCTTCCGGGAACCCCCGACACTGAATCCAAAATCCCCCCCCACCCACCCCCCCACCCACCCCACTCCACTCCACTCCATCCCTAGTGTAACCAATCCCCTGGACTGAGGGGTCATCGTCCAGGGCCTGGGTTCAAAGTTCAGTCCAGCAGTCAGAGGGCAGCGTGTCAAAAAATGATCCGAGAAATGATCTGAATGCTGAGAAGCTGCCACAGAAAGAGGAACGGAGCGAAAAATAGCAGCACCTCCAACCTCACAGGCAAGAGAGGAATTTAAATGGGGCACAGAATACACACTGCAGTGCAAAGCTTGTGTTACAGCTTCCCGTCCATCTCTGCTATCGATGTGTAATTAATAACTTAATAGTTGATTCAGTGCAGTGTCATGTCTCTATGAGAGCTCATCCCTTTATTGTGTCCAGAACACAACCAATCTAAGGCCATCACAACATTGCCAGTGCGAAATGCCACTAACAATGTACACAGCAGTTTATAACACCGTGGCTATTTGTTTAGCTGTCATCGGCTGCTTTGACCTAAGACCCTGAGAGCTGGCAGCTGGGGAACAGAAACAAAACCTTTCTTCCACAAAGCCATCACCAAACAAGGGACATTGTGCTTCTGCCCAGCGCCCAGCGTAATTGTCAGGGCAAATGAGCTGTTCTAATCAGGCAGGGCTCGTAAAGCTAAAGGTCAGGTCAGCTTCTCATCAAAGATAGAAATCGGACAAGCTTTCAGATCTGCAGGGTGTGCTCTTGCGTGGAATGTTCTGTATTGAAGCTGTACTTCCAAATCATAGAATCATAGAATCCCGACAGTGCAGAACGAGGCCATTCAGCCCATCAAGTCTGCATTGACAACAATCCCACCCAGGTCCTATCCCTGTAACCCCACATATTTACTCTGTTAATGCTCCTGACCTGCACATCTTTGGGCACTAAGGGGCAGTTTAGCCTGGCCAATCCACCTAATCTACACATCTTTGGACACTAAGGGGCAATTTAACATGGCCAATCTAGCTAACCTACACATCTTTGCACTATGGGAGGAATCCAGAGCACCCGGAAGAAACCCACGCAGACACTGGAGAACGTGTATCCTTCACACAGACAGTGACCCGAGGCCGGGATTGAACCCGGTTCCCTGGCACAGTGAGGCAGCAGCACTAACCACTCCCTCACTAAGTCTGGGCCATGGATTCAGAGAAATAATGATATCTGGGCTGCAAAAAGTGGGCAGAATTTTCGGTTTTTGAAACCTGGGTGCGATGACGAACAGAATCCACGGAATGTTTCCCGCTGGTCTGGAATAACGCTCGATCCAGAACTGGGAATCTCATTACCACACA